>NC_136716.1:23729700-24254700 GCF_936440315.1 Barbus barbus
TTTCAAATAGAAATGTATTTGAACTATATAACCGTTCAAAAGTTTGGGGTCGGTAATATTTTTTAAATGTTTTTGAAAGAAGTATCTTATGCTCAGCAAGGCTGCATTTATTTGATTAAAAGTTCAGTAAAAAGCATAGTATTGTAAAATGTTAATACAATTTAAAATAGCTGTTTTCTATTTCAATATATTTTAATATATTCCTTCAGCATCATTACTAGTCTTCGGTGTCAGATGATCCTAATTCTAATATGCTGATTTGCTGCTAAAGAAACATTTCTTATTTCAAGATTCTGAAAATATGACATTTAACGTTTTTAGACAGAAATCCAAAATTATAGAAATTATTGCTTTGTCTTTTCTTTTAAAAATCCTTTAACAATTTATGTATCCTTTAAAATAGAATAACTGGTTTACAAATCTTAAAAATCATCCTAAGGAACTGAAAAGTTTCCATAACTGAAGAGCAAGTGTAAGCTTGTAATGTGTGTTTTGCATTACTCATGACATACAGTGTGTTGTTGGTCATAATATCTTATGTTTGTGTGTTTTGTGTAGATAACCCAGTGCTGACCAGCAGAGTGGCCGTCACAGTTCATGTGCTGGACATTAATGAGTTTCCACCAGAGCTGGCCATGCCTTACGAGACCTTTGTGTGTGAGAGCGCCAAAGTCGGGCAGGTGAGTGAATATAAATGGCTGTGTTTGCATGTGTGTATGTTTGCATGTCCAAAACCAATTCTGGTCTAATGAGCCATTTAAGATGATGTATGACAGACTCCAGAGTCTGACACTCTCATTAAATCCTGAAAGTGCACTATATTCCTGCTTTAGCCAGGTACAGTGTGTGTGTGTGTGTGTGTGTGTGTGTGTGTGCCAGAGCATTTCCTCATCTACTGTATATTGCCCACATACACTGAACCACTGAACCTAAGTAAACAGGAAAACCTTTCTGAAAACATGCTGCGAGATATTTTATACAATATTGTCTCCTATTGCATTTCTTTGTATATTATGTGAAAACAAAAGTGAGTCATTGTTGTGCATTTAAAGCTCACCACCACAATGAATGAGGTTAGTGGTTGCCAGGATGTTGTTATGTGGTTGCTAATGTGTTTGAAGTGGTATCTAGGGCGTTGCTAGGTGGTTGCAATTATTTTATTTTCACAGTCCTGCTTCACTAGGTGCCAGGAAGGAGAAGAAAAAACACTTATGCAGTTGCTAAGGTGTTTGGAGTGGTATCTAGGGCGTTGCTAGGTGGTTGCTAGGGTGTTTTTATTATTTTAAATTTTATTTTATTTTACTATTTTTACAGTCCTGCTTGTATCTAGGGCATTGCTAGGTGGTTGCCAGGATGTCTTTATTATTTTTATTATATTTTTTTCACTGGCCTGATTTACTAGGTACTTGGAAGGAACACATACTCATGTGATGTGTATTTATTTATTTATTTAAGTTCTATTACAAGTCTTTTTCTTAGTTTAGAGCCTTTTTCTTAGTTTGAATGGATACAACGCGTCTGGCCAGAACTGTGAGGTTTGATTGATACATTGGACAGGAAGAGCCTGGTGGGTAAGTGTTGCATTAGTGCTGCGCTAATGGTCCTACCCAGCATGCACCTGTGGCGCTGGTGACAGTCCTACAACAGGTGACACCAGCGGGAGGGTGGGCGGTACGGACGTCTGTTTGCTACGGAAGATTGATCTGCTTGTAATGTTAGTTCACAGTGTACCATGATCGCTGGCTGTGAAAGCAGACTAATTGGTTTTAGATGCAGAATCAAGGAGAAAAACCACAGGAGCACTTGATTAAACATTACTGAGCACATACTGCCGGAAGCCACTTCTCTTCATGCACTTGTGACTAGTTTCTAACTCATGCTTCATTTAATGTTGTGATTGTAATTGTTTCATATACATAAAGCACTGTGAAGTGGATTGTTTTTCTTCTAAGGAATATATTATATGGCTGTATATCTCCATTAATTAAGAGCAAACACTGACTCCGACTAATACATTTTCTATACTTATGTTTATTTGGTTTGTCCATAAAGAACTGAAGATATGAATAATTTTAATAATTAATGTATATTTTTTTAGTATAAGAGATGATATGCCACTGTGCACTAATAACCTTCATAAATCATTAAGAAATGTCAAAAACATTAATGCTCACCATAAAATATTTAAACAAGCGATTATCCATTAAAAGACTATATTTATTCAGTTTTACATATTTAACCACGTTCTGGGTGTCCAGCAATATTCAAATTTACCATCAGAGACTGTTTATGTTAAATTTCTTAAACCCTGATCAATAATCTTTCGATTAACTTTGTGTCATCTAGGTAATTCAGGTCATCAGTGCAAGAGACCAGGATCTTCCTCAAGCCGGACAAAGATTTTCCTTCAAATCCCCTCAAGAGGGAGTGAAGACCAAAAACTTCACCATCAGAGACTTTGGAAGTGAGTCTGTCTGTTATTTCTTAGTAAAGTGATTTAGAGAGAGAGAGAGAGAGAGAGAGAAAACAATATATAGCCTATATTAATAATAATAATAATAACAATTGCATATTTATAACAAATAATTTAATGAATTGTCTCCATGGTTGTGTTTCCATAATTTATTCAGATTTTTGTTGTAGTTGTTTATTTATCTCTGTGAAGCTGTTTAATGTTTATTGTACTAAAGCACTAAAGAAATACAACTGAAATTAACTAATTATATATATATATATATATATATATATATATATATATATATATATATTAATTTGTATTCATAATAATCTAATAATATTTCACTATATATATATATGGGTAGTTGACGTATCAATGTGTCCTATGGTGTGACGGAAAAATGTAAAAATAAACATAAATAACCTCTAACATTGAAGATAAACCTCTGTCATGCTATTTGCAAATCTAAGAATGAAGATACATTATTCTCATGTTATTTGTATGTTAAGTTTTTGTCACACCATAGCACACAGTCCAATTTTTATTTGTCAACTACCCATATGTATATGTGCATGTATGTATATACTGTATATGAAAGTGAAAGTGATGTGACAATGTTGACCCATACTCGGAACTTGTGCTCTGCATTTATCCCATTTATATATATTTATATATATCATCTAATATATATATATATATATATATATATATATATATATATATTAATATTAGGTTAATAAATAAAAAAGTACAGCATTTATTCAAAACAGAAATATTTTGCAATGGAAGTCTTATAATAATATTATCAAATTGATTAAAAAAAGTTGTATAATTTATAAGAAAAAAAAAAAAAAAAAAAAACTTACTAACCCCAAACTTTTGAACAGTAGTATCTATATACTGCATATATATTGCTCTTTGTGCATGCAATCCTTTGATTAAAAATGGTTTAATTTATGTAAAAGTCATGGAACTGTGTTTTACGTAGTTGTTTATTATTTTCCATCGCAGCTAATGTGCTGTTCTGCACATACTGTATACATCCACTGTTTTGGCCTGATGGAACGCCTGTTCTCACTTCAGGCACGAATGCTCGCTTAAGATGTGATTTGCTGGGACAAGGTGACAGTTTCTGCTGAGGGCAGTTCAGGAAAAGAGGAGAAACAGGCTACCTGTAACATGCAATATTTTTTTGAAAATGCTCACCCGTCAAGAAAATGTAGCAAGCATAAAGTCACAGAGACAGGGTCAGGTGGGCTAATCGGAGTTCACAACCAGCAACTTGCAGTAGCCTTGATGCCGACAAACTCTTTTGACAACATGTCATTTCTCTGAACATTAACACACCAGCTACATCACACTAATTTTACAAAACATGAAGAGCTACATTGTTTCTTGCCATTTACCTTTTTATGGCTGAATCCTGGGGGATTTGCTATAAGGAACAAGAGCTTATAAAAAAAAAAATTTTTTGTATGGAGATTCACATTTTTAGATATCGTAGCTGTGCTTTTCACAAGATGACTGCAAAATGATGTTGCTATAAGATATACTTTTATACAATTCAATACTGAAAGGTATTAAAAATGCACCATTTTGTGCATCTTGTGCATTTTTTACTTATTTTAGTATCACATCATAACATAAAAACGTGAAAGAAGTCAGAGTTATTGAGTAGCCTTGAGGAAGTTATAAATCTCAGTTGACCAGAAGAGGAAAGTAATGTTACAGTAGGTCAGAAGGTATGATGTGAAAGCACTTCTCTACCTCCTGAAATCATTTCAGATGAATGTTCAGGCTCAAACACTCTCAGCACAGAGAAAAAGCATATTATTTGGAGCCCTGAGGGGGATTCGGCTCTCAGCTGTAGTGTGATGTCCCTGTTGAACTAGACTGCAGAGTGCACTAAACACTGGATAGTTTGCTCACTATGAAAAATCATGCAAGATCTCCTTGGGATACACAATATCATTTGCGATGAAGGATACAGCGGTTACTCTAAATCAATAGTGCTACCTTATAATGATACAAGAACCATTCCTGTGGAGCTCTTGGGCTGTTAAAGTCACCAAACAATCAGTAGCTCTCTGCTAGTTTGTAAGCAAATTCGAATTGCAATTTTGGGGTATTGTTTAGCTATAAAGCTTAATAAAAATGAAATGTGTGGTTAAAGTAATCCTTTAAATGGAAAATGCTTCCCTTGTTGCTTGCAAAGCCTAATCAAACTTTTTAATAAATATAATTTTCAATACATTTTTTTATATGTATAAATATTAATAAAATATGATATTATATTATATATTATAATAATCTTTGATAGATGCATATTATATTATATTATATTATGGTTTCACAGACATGTCTTAGACTAAACCAGGATTATGCCATGTGATTTTTATGCCTTTAAACATGCCTTAAAAAAATACATTATTGGTGTGTATCTTGAGACAAAGACACTGATATATTTTAATATCAATCAGTGCAAATTTCTTTCAGTTGAAACAGCTCAGATTTACATTTTAGTCTGGGACTAGTTTTAAGCCTTGTCTGTGAAATCCGGGGATCATATTATATTATATTATATGTAAAGTTATGGTAAAATATAACAAAATATGGGTGTATGTGTGTTTTGGTGTATTATTTAAGCATGAAGCATGATAAAAAGGAACATAAACGTGTAAAGTAATATAAAATAAAAATTTTATATAATTTTAAATAATATAATGTAACATAATATAACAACATAATGCTTCCTTTGCTACTTAATATATTTAAATATAATCAGATTTAATTTGAAATATAACAAATTATTTAAAAAATATTTAAATGTATAAAAAAGTTTGATTAAATAAGGGCAAAAAATTATTTGGCATGACAAGTCTTAAAATTATTATTATTTTTCTTTACTCAGATAACACCGCCGGTGTGGTGACTCTGCGTGGCGGCTTCAAACGGCGCTCTCAGGAGATCTACCATCTTCTGGTGGTGATTGAGGATGGTGGCCTTCAGACTTTGAGCAGCACCAGCACCCTCACCATCCGTGTGTGCGGCTGTGACACCGATGGATCTTTATTAACGTGCAGCGCTGAAGCTATTTTCCTCCCTGTGGGCCTCAGTACCGGAGCCCTGATCGCTATTCTGGTGTGCATCGTCATACTGCTGGGTAAGCAAACATTCATCCATCAGAGCATTAGACAGAGAGAGACAAAGAGAGAGAGAGAGATCCCTATCCAGACTCCATATACCAGATGTAATCCTAACTCTGTTTGGAGTGACAATGCATACTGCTTCTGAATCACATTATCAAACAAACTTTTCATTAAATGGCTACTTTTGGAAAGGAATACTAAATACTAAATACTGTACAGTATATACTATACACAGTCTACTATTTTAATTTTATTCTTGATTGATTGATTGATTGCAATTTGGTGCAAAGAACATTTCACTATGTGATTCTTTCAGTTTCCCCATCCCAAAAGACAAGGAAGGTCATGTTGAGTGCATTGCATTATGGGATACAGTGTTCTGTACATTCTGTTCAGTGCACTGTGTTATATCACGCTCATTTTGACACATGTACTGCTGGAGGCCATCTGGGTATTCTGTGCATAGAAAATCTGCATACTGTGCACAACATACATACTAATAGAAGTACTGTAGTATGCTATTTTGTGATTGTAGTAGTTCTGAAATTACACACCTACCTTGAACTCATGAAACACATTCGCAATTGATTTTATTTCTATAACATGACATATTTTAAAGTGAAATCGTATAATAAAGGAAAAAAAACATATTGATTGGATAATGAAAAGTGCATGAATGAGTCATTTGGTTTGAGGGAAAGGTTTGAAAAATAAGTGGATTTTGTTCTTAATGTAAAAAGAAAAGAATGGAAGCTTGTTTTCCACCATGGGGGGAAGAAAGTATAAAAAAGGAATTACATCTTGCAATTATGAATCATTCTTTTTCTTTCTCATATAATTCTGTTTCCATCTCATAATTTTGACACTTTTCCCCGGAATTCTGAGTTTATATTTTGCAATTCTGACTTTTTTCTTCTTCTTTGTCTTTTTTTTTCTCATAGAATTATGTTCCCATCGCACAATTTTGACGTTTTCTAGGAATTTTGAGTTTTACATCTTATAATTTTGATTTATTTTTAGTCTCAGAATTGTGTTTCCCTGGAATTTTAAGCTTATATCTCGCAATTCTGACTTTTTTTCTTGGAGTTCCAAGTTTTTTGTTTGTTTTGTTCCACCACAAAAAAAAAAAAAAAAAAAAAAAAAATTGGGACTTTTTATCTTTTGAGAAAGAAAATTTGAATTATGAGTTTAAATCTTGCTGTTGTACGAAAATCTCAATTGTGAGGGGAATTTTTTTTTTTTTTTTTTTTTTTTATCCATGGTAGGAATGTGCATTTATAACATATATTTCAGTTTTGATTTCATGAATAATTTGTTTCTGCTAGCTTTAGGCTGTTCTTGGACTGTATGGACCCGTGCTTTTTTTAGATGAAAGATACATAGGCCGCTCTGAAACTCTCTGGGGTGGTTTAATTAAAACACACTTGTTAATTAAGTGCCTGTTTATTGGTCGTTCTAGATAGATAGGGAGGACGATAGCTGGATAAAACAAATAAGCACAGGTTTTAACGAGTCTTCGCCCATCAACGTCATAGTAAAAGCCCTAAATCTCTGAGTGTCATTAACATCAAATCGCAGGCTGAATTACTCTCCATGTTAACTTAACCCCCGAGGTCTAGACGGGGAAATCTCTGGAGTTATAAACCTGGCTCATTTGCATACAGGGTGAGTGGGAGGTTGAGGTGGAGGGGTGAGGAATGAAGTGGAGACTTTTATGGCCTCGTTTCCATGGTAATTTGTGTGGGTTGGCTAGTCATTAAGTAAGAGCATACTCAACAAAATTAGGTTAGCACTCGGCTGTCCTCGAATGAACTTCAGACACAGATATCCGCATGCAGTACACTGCAGCTTTTATGTCTCAAATGTGTCTGTCCACCAGACTGAAACTTTAGATGAAAGCATACATGAACATTTTGTCATGCAGATCATCTGTGAACCAGAGCAGAAAGCGAACAGAGGTCAAAGCTTTGACCTTGCAGTATGCCAGAGGTCATCTACCGTATACATAATTCAATATTTTTCATATACTACTGGTCAAACGTTTGGAATAAAATGTTTAATAAGTATTTTTGAAAGACGTCTCTTATGCTCAACTAGTGCGGAATTAATTTGCTAAAAAATGCTGTAAAAACAGTATGTTTTGGTACTCACGTTTATTTTTATTTTTTTTGGCAAAAAAAGAAGAAACGCCAAATCTGATACAATTCCACACAGAACCCAAAAAATCCACTGGACAAAATTATCGGCACCCTTAACTTAATATTTGGTAGCACCCCCTTTGGAAAAAATAACTGAAATCAATCGCTTCCTGTAACCATGAATGAGTTTCTTACACATCTCTACTGGAATTTTGGACCACTGTTCTTTTGCAAACTGCTCCATGTCATTCAGATTTGAAGGAAGCCTTCTCCCAACTGCTGTTTTGAGATCTCTCCATTGCTGGCCATTTCAGAAATCTCCAGCGCTTTGTTTGTAATCATTTCTGAGTGCTTTTTGAAGTGTGTTTCGGGTCATTGTCCTGCTGGAAGACTCATGAGCTCTGGTGGAGACGCAGCTTTCTGACACTGGCCACTACGTTGCGCCCCAAAATTCTTTGGTAATCATCAGATTTCATGATACCGTTCACACAATCAAGGCATCCAGTGCAAGAAGCAGCAAAGCAACCCCAAAACATCTTTAAATCTCCACCATGTTTGACTGTAGGGACTTCACTTTTCTTTGAAAGCCTCATTTCTTTTTCTGTAAAGAGTGCCATGATGTCCTTTACCAAAAAGCTCCACTTTTGTCTCATCTGTCCACAGTACGTTCTCCCAGAATGATTGTGGTTTTGTCACATAAGTTTTGGCAAACTCCAGTCTTGCTTTTTTTATGCCTTTGTGTCAGAAGTGGTGTCCTCCTGGGTCTCCTACCATAGCATCCCTTTTCATTCAGATGGCGACGGATAGTGCAAGCTGACACTGTTGGTGTCAGCTTGAATTTGTTTGGACGTTAATAGGGGTTCTTTATCCACCATTTGAACAATCCTTTGTTGTAATTGTTCATTAACTTTGCTCTTCCGTCCACATCTAGGGAGGTTAGCTACAGTGCCATGGGCTGTAAACCTCTTGATGATATTGTGCACAGTGGACACAGGAACATTAAGATCTCTGGAGATGGACTTGTAACCTTGAGATTGTCTGTTTTTCCACAAACTTTCTTTTCTCCATGCTCAGTCTGACACACAACACAAAGGTTGAATCAACTGTTCTCCATTTTAACTGGTTGCAAGTGTGATTACTATATTGCCCACACCTGTTACTTGCCACAGGTGTGTCTAAATACAAATTACAGGAGCATCACATGCTGAAAAGCAATTATTTCTTACAATTTTGACAAGGTGCCAATAATTTTGTCCAGTTTATTTTTGAGTTCTGTGTGAAATCTTATCAAGTTTGACTTTTCTTCTGTTTTTTTTTTTTTTGTGTGTTGTTGCAGTGCAAACAAAAACAATAAGTACGTTAATACCAAAACATTTGCAATAGGAAGAATTTTCTGAGAGAAGTGTTGCATTTTCTGAACAAATTGCAAAGGTGCCGATATTTTTGGCCATGACTGTAAATCCCATTTTAAAGTATGATTTAACTTAATCCTCTACATGTATTTCTTCATCTTCCTGATGAAACTACTGTTCTTATTGTGATAATCATGTCTTTTCTTATTTCTCAAATCATATTTTGTCTTCTTATTCACTCAAGTTTACCCATTTCATGATGTTAATGAGCTCTAACACTCTGATTTGTTTAGATGTTACTATTTTCATTGCCATACCTTTTCTGCTGTTTCAAGTTAGCATTCTGTCCACTTCCTCCATCAAATTTCAGCTCATTTCCTTTGTTTATCCCTCAGCATTACACCTACAGTGAACAGTAGGCTGGCTCCTTTTTTCAAAAAAGAGCAAATTAAATAGAATCACAAAAGGAAAAGGGTCAGACTGAGACCTCAAATACAATTTAGACCTTCCTGCAGTAGCCATTATGGTTGAAAGAAAACAGAAATGCATTACATTAACAGAAGGAGATATTTTGGAAGAAAATGATTCACCTTTAGCAAAGCTGAGGAGTTATTTTTGACAATGGCAATGTTAAACTCAATATAAAATAGACTCTTATTTGTTTCTTATTTATGTCCTTAATGTATGCCATAATTCACAAGCACACACTATTTCAATTCTTTATGAAAAAAATTGAAATCAAAAGGTTGTCTTCAAACTATCTGTCTGCAGTATCTACCTAAATTGCTGTACTTCAGAAATGACTTTAGTGTTCAGCTGATATTACAAATCTCTCTATTACAAAGCTTGTTTCCAACACAAGAAAAAAAAATATAATTAAAAAAAATTATTAAATCTATTTTAAATTTAAATCTATTTTTATTCAAAGAAACAAGTCAGAATGGTGAGTTCATTGTTAAAAGTTTATATAATTTTTTTTCTCTGAATTGTGAAAAACCAAAAGTCCAAATTGAGAGATAAAAAGTGATAATTACCTTATATATTCCATACTGGAAACAGATTTAAAGGGATAGTTTTCCCACAAAAATGTCAATTCTGTCATCATTTACCTACCCTCATATAGTTCCAAACCTGTATACTTTATTCGTTTTTTTTCTGCAGTAAACAAATGAAGACATTCTAAAGAATATCGATAACCAATTAGGAGTTGTGGTTCTGATTAACTTCTGTTGCATTTTTTGTCCATACATTGGAAATCAATAGGAACGGAAACTGTTTGGTTACCAGCATTATTCAGATATCTTTTTTTTTACCAAAGCTCATTTTTGTGAGGACTTTGTGTATCCCTTTAATTCCTATACCACTTCCAGTTAATGAACTTCAGTCCTGTGATTTTGATGTCTGTTTGACATCCTCACTAAACTAGTCTTCACACACCCCTGTGAAAAAACAGTCAATCCCTCTTCTTCCGACATGACAGCTTGTATTTAAGAGACTTCTGCAGTGCTCTGAAGACTGACCCTATCTCTCAGCTCCCATTCCTGTGAGATACCGGCTAGCACCTCTCACAGCATCACCGCGTCCTTGCTAAAGGTGCCAGCCAGGATCACAGACAGCACAGAAAGAGAACACATTGTCGAGCTGGAGATTAGCCATTATCAGTGCTCCATTTGTCAGACTGACCCATTTCCCGCTCCGCGGATGCAGTCATGGCAGACACAGCGAGAGATCAGCGTCCCGAGGATGAGGGCTTATTAAACGCAAACCCATCTTCTGCGAATGCCAGTCAAATCACAAACGTGGACTCACAAAAAAAGACTAGATGTCTGACAGATTTGAAGGGTTGAGAGATGCAGTGCAGATGTCTGTCACTTGGGGGCGCTGTCTTCTCACAGACACTCGTCTAGACTGTTGGAGCATATATAAACAACCTTGCTGTTTGTTTATTAGCAGTTTCCTCTAATTTGCTGCATACTGATAAACACATACAGGTGTTAGCCTATGGACTTCAGAACCTCCTGAAGTCCATAGGCTAACAGAAGATCTATCTATCTATCCCTGTCGTTCTATCTATAGCTGTGGATCTTCAGTGGCCAGTCAATAAAAAAAAGAAAAACACGAGAGTGAAATAGTCACACATGATGGGTGAGAGAGTCCATCAGATGGAGGGTACACATTACTGCTGCAGCTTTCATTCTGTCTCTAAATGATGACTGCAGTCAGGAGCTGTTTGCCAATCATGGAAAACTCTGACAAATGAGGGGGTTGTCTCCTTGATTGAACGACAAGAGTGTTTCCACTAGCCTATGCTGTCTTTCTGCCTGCCTCACTCCCTGATTGTACAGACAGCATAATGAGGACGATTTGAGTCACTCGTAGAAAAATTAATAGGAGAAATCACAATGTTCAATACAAAGTCCATAGGAACAGAAGACCCGCCTTCTAATTGTAACAAACTAATTGCCTGTGTTTTGTTTCCCTGTCACATTGTTTTGACCAGCTTGAAAAGCACGACTGCTCATTTAAATGATTCAAGATTCAAGATTCAAGATTTTGATTTGTCACATACACAATTATACAGAGTATAACCAGCAGTGTAATGTCAGTCAGGTCTGCTCCAAGGACAGTGCGATTATATAGAATACAAATATTGAGAAAAAGAAAAGTAGAACAAATAAAATAATAAAATTTAAAATATAAATATAAATGTGCAGGTCAGTATGTTGTTGACTTAAATAGTAATAAGAGGAATGTGCAAAAGAATGTACAAAAAAGTTGTACAGGGTATTTAAATAGCAGCAATATGAGGTAGAGAAAAATTATGAATAGCTTATTGATATGGTGATATTTACATGGAATCAAGTGATGTTATGACACAGAGTTAGAGTTTAGGAGCCTGATGGCCTGGGGGAAGAAGCTCCTCCTAAGTCTCTCAGTTTTTGCCATCAGGCTACGGAAGCGCTTACCAGATGGAAGCAAAGTGAATAGTCGGTTACCAGGGTGATTTGAGTCCTTGATGATTTTGACAGCTCTATTTTTGCAGCGTTTGAGGTAGATGTCCTGCAGAGAGGGGAGAGCAGACCCTGAGATGCGCTCAGCTAAGCGCACAACTCTCTGTAGTGCTTTGCAGTCCTGATTGGAGCTGTTTCCATACCACACTGAGATGCACTGAGTTAATACACTTTCTATGGTCCCTGAATAGAAAGTTTTCAGGATTGCTGGTGAGACCCTGAATTTCCTCAGCTGTCGCAGATGGTACAGTCTTTGCCTGGCTTTCTTAACCTGTGTTTGGATGTGTGTAGTCCAAGTCAGGTTCTCGGAGATGTTTACACCGAGGTACTTGAAGCTACTCACCCTTTCCACAGGGGTCCCACTGATCATAAGAGGAGTGTAGGGCTGCTGCTGACTCTTCCTAAAGTCCATGATCAGCTCTTTAGTTTTGCTCACATTCAGAGAGAGACAGTTGTCCTGGCACCATGATGTGAGTCTCTCTACCTCATCCAAATATGCGGTCTCATCGTTGTTGGAGATGAGGCCCAGAACCACAGTATCATCCGCAAATTTGATAATAGATGTGGAGCTGTGAGAGGACACGCAGTCATGCGTGTAGAGAGAGTAGAGCAGCAGACTCAGGACACAACCCTGTGGGGCTCCTATGTTCAGAGTGATGGAGTTTGAGGTGAACTGGCCAACTTTCACCACTTGAGGTCTGCCGGTGAGGAAGTCTTGAATCCAGTCACAGAGTGAGGAGTTTAGGCCGAGGTCTGTGAGTTTAGATGCTAGCTTGATGGGGACTATAGTGTTGAAAGATGAGCTATAGTCAATGAATAGCAGCCTTACATAATTTCCATTGTTGCTGTCTATGTGTGTGAGGGAAGAGTGGAGGACGTGAGAGATGGCATCGTCCGTAGATCTGTTTGGGCGATATAAGAGTTGAGGACATGGACATGGATATGATAGTTATACAAAGATGCTAATCTTTCCTTTCTGTTCTGCTTGTTTGTTTACTGCAGTGATCGTGGTTCTCTATGTTGGGGTTAGGCGGCAGAAGAAGAAAGAAACTCTCATGACGTCCAAAGAGGACATCCGTGACAATGTCATCCATTACGACGATGAAGGAGGGGGCGAAGAGGACACGCACGCCTTCGACATGGGCACCCTTCGCAACCCCAAAGTCATCAAGGAGAACCTGTTTCGCCGAGACGTTAAGCCAGAGTTTGGTTTGTGTCCACGGCGGCCAATAGCCTCGCAGAACAGTGCTGACATCAGCAACTTCATCAGTCAGCGACTGCAAGAACACGACTGTGACACTTCCGCCCCGCCGTACGACTCGCTGGCCACGTATGCCTACGAGGGCGAGGGCTCAGTGGCCGAGAGTTTAAGCTCTATAGAGTCTGTAAAGGGTGAAACGGAGGAGGACTATGATTACCTCAACGAGTGGGGGCCTCGCTTCAAAACCCTCGCAGGGATATTAGGAGAACGATCAGAGAGCCAATCAGATGTAACATCCAGCACCACCACTGAAAACAAACACTGATGTTTTTTTAATTTCAGTTTTTTACACTGGGTTTAAAATAAACATAGATGTGTATTTAACTTTGACATTTTATTTTCTCTTACCAGATTTTGTTACATTATTTTATAGTTGTTCTTTTTCACCTTTTTTCTTTTTGTTTGCTGTGATTTCATGCTCAAAACAAGAGAGGATAAAGGAAGCCAGAATAAAATGCAGCCTTTGGATTATCAGTAAATGAATGTTGTAGGTTTTCGGTCATATTTATTCAGCTTTGCTTTTCACAAAAAAAAAGAACCACATAGATGATGCAAAATTTTTCTGACATCCTTAAAAAGTGCCTCAATGGAGTTGGGTTGTTATTCTTCTTTTTATGGTTTAGCTTTGTTTCGTCACCCTTCTTAAGGATGAATGGCGTTGCTAACCGAAGTTGACCGTGACCTGGATTTCGAGCTTCGGTGGAAAGAGTTTTGAGGAGGAAATGTCTACATGGGCCTCGTTTGGCCAAAGATATTTTTTTGAATGTTATTTATGATTCTATTTATTTATTTGTGAGGCTGTTGAGACGAGTTGTATTGTTTTGTTATGTATTTATCTATTTATCATTTGAATATGAATTTCTTATTTTTTTGAAGACACAAGGATTTTCATAATTATTTGCTCCTCACGAGGACATGGACGTTGCAGTCCCAAGAGGAACTTGTATAGACTTGTATTTGTTGTAAAAAAAAAAAAAATTAGGCCTAAACATGAGCTATTACAGTTGAGTCCTGTAATAAACACAGTTTTCTTAAATAAACACCACTTGGAAAAATAAATCACTGCTTGAACATGTTCCAGGTTTTTGTACACTCTTAAAGTTCCATGAAGAACCGACATTCATGGAAGCTTTCCATTGCACACAATGTTCTTTTATAGTGGAAAAAGGTTCTTTGTATTATTAAAATGTTTTTCACAGTATGAAAAAAAAAAGGTTCTTTTAAGAACTGTTCAATGAAAGGTTGTGGGACCATCATTACAAAAACATTTTGGAGCCTTTATTTTTAACAGGATAGAAATCAAATATCTAATTTAGGCCTGCCTCCAATGCCTCAATATCCCCATGTTAAATTATAGGTCTGATTGTGTTTGCGATATTATATCAATAACAGTCCGAGGAGCAGGGAGGCTGCTGAAAATGAGATGGGTTATCAAATATACTCTTTGATCTTATCTTTGGTGTGTGCTGAGTGGGAAGGACATTTCTTGAATCGCTGCCAATCAATGAAAGGAGGGTGAGTATAAAAGTCATGCACATGCACATTATATTATGTTAAGATAAGCACTGTTTGCACATCAGTCACACAAAACGTTCTGTCTCGGCAAATATATATCCATTCTTGCATATAGTTTTGAGACAATATTTATACTATTTCAAACATTATCTATATATATTTTTTTTTTTTCTCATTCTAGAACAGGGTTCCTCAAATCTTACCCTGGAGGTCCAATCTGCTGCAGAGTTTAGCTCCAACCCTGATCAAACTCACCTACCTGTGATTTTCTAATGATCTTGAAGACTCTGATTAGCAGCTCAGGTGTGTTTGATTAGGGTTAGAGCTAAACTCTGCAGGAATGGTCCAGATTTGAGGACCCCTGTTCTAGAAGATAAAGTTGAAAAACAGTCAACAGTAAACAGATTGTTTGGTGCTTTTATCCACCCTTTGGGGCTATTTTTTTTTTTTTATTACTAATGAAATGCTCATAATTCAATCCATCAATCATGGGACATGAACTCAGCCTGCTGTGAAACCCTCTGTGTCAAAATCAAACATCATCTTGCTGGCAAGTCAATGATGTACCTACCTGTTGCTTTTGTATTACTTCGTCTCAGGGCATGATATAGGGCACTCTATGAATATGCAAATGACTCTGTCCTTACTAATTTGCTTAACGACTCTCTCCATGGGGAAGTCAGACAGTGTAAAATTTGCTGATCTTTACAGTGAGCTCCAGAGCTCATTAGACGGCAGGAAGGTACAACCGCTGGAAACACTTTGGATGTTGTGGACAGAAAACGCACAGTAAGTTTATGTACAATAAAAGACAAAGGATTTTTCAGAGTTACATTTAATTATTTAGCAGACACTTTTATTTCAAGGGCATCCAAGTGCATCAGTATAATGTCAGCATCATACTGTAATCTGTGATAAAGAGGATTTCCTCTTATTTGAAACAATTTACACATTTAATGTCTGGAACCATCCATTCAGATAAATCTCTACAGCTCAATATTGAAGGTTGGCACCAAGGCCTTCCTTTGAACTCTGTCCATTTTTGTATCTGTTTTCACTGTTTGCCAGACAGACAGCGTATGCCATCCTGTCCTGTGGCATGACGCTCAAACACTTATTCTGTCTCCCTTTCTCAAGGGTATTTTAAGTCCTCGTGTATCTGGGTTGTACAGGGATGGATGGTTATAGATTGTAAATGTGTGTACTCATGTGCTTGTGTGTTAAAGTAAAAGGAATTTTAATTTCATCCCATCTGAGGTAAATTACGTTCAAATCTCCTGTCCTTGTAACATTAAAGTCACGCGCTGAAAATACTTAATCATGCTATCCAATCTCTCTCTCTTTCTCCTTTGTTTGTACTGTTCTTCATGCTTCATATCCAGAATCTACTCAGAATGAGCTTCAATTCACATGCCATAATCTACAAATATTGGATTTCTAAACTACATTTGTAAGAACAAACTGCTCTCGGGTGTAACTTTGACGTGACCCTACTCTGTTAAAAATGCTGAAAAATAGTCAAACATATTGAGTTTTTGGGTTTACTATACTTCTCTGAAGCTCTTACAAATTTCATCCTGATGCAGATATTTCTACAATTTATTTGAGTCGAACCAGCAAGCATAGCAGGTGAGTTTGATTAATGCATTTTTCATAAAACAGTAGTTCATACTGAAGCCCTACGCTACAGGTCCCATTTGCGTTCATCCCAGCATGCACTGGCGTATGAATAATTAATAATTAATATGATTGTTTTGTTTGCATGTTGGCCAATTTTATTTTCATCCTTGATTCTGTCACATTTAGTAACTTGTTGTCTTGTAATGCCATAATGAGTGAATTTTTTTCATTAAGCACATTGATTTCTGTAAAATGTATATTCCTCAAAGAAAACATAAGATGAGAAACTTTAAATACAACGCAAGACCATGTAAATAAACAGAATCAAGTAATCGCTGCAATTTAAATTCATTCTAGACGTTTATTTAAAATAAGCAAATTAATACAACATAAAAAGCCATGCCATATGTATTAATGGAACTTTATCAGTATTTTTTTTTAATTTGTGACTATTAAGCTCCTTATTAATAAAAAGAGAAAATAATGAAACTGGATGATGTTTAATTAGTAAAGTATATAACTCACTCAATTACACAAAGATAGCATCACCACTTATACTATATTACACACATAAGCTTTTTGTTGTTATTGCATTTCCAGCTAAACTAATCCTATTGTGATTTACACCTTTACTGTGATACAGATTTTGGTCATGCTCACTCTGCCTCTCTCAACTCATACTTAGTCATGATAATGGAAGGTGAAACACCATCATATGTCAGTGTGTTTCATACTGCGCGGCTGCGACAGAAGCAGGTCAATGTCTAAACATAATTTGTTATCTTGAAGTGTCAGGTAACACATATATTACCATTAATATATGTGGCAGACAGTGTTACCCTGCAGAAAAGGTCATAACCTTGTCACTTCCCAGCTCGATAACACACTTCTTGCTCAGGGAACACAGGCGCCCTGTGACCAGTCAAGGAAAATATATTGGTTTTATTACAGGATCACATATATTAGCGGAATAGACAATGATCCAAGCAGCTGTCAGACTTTATTCACAACTTCCCTATTGCCCTTTTAATGCTATAAATTTGATTCATGTCAGTTACACTTCTAGCCTGCCGGTGTCCCTTGTGACATTGAGTAGTAGGCTCTTATTATTACAGTAAGTAAATAAGGCTGTAACTCTATTACAAAATATAGACAGACTGATTGACTCATTAGTAAAACAACTACCGAGTCAGAATTCCTGAATGAACCAGTTTTTTGAGTTGGCACTGTAACATAAATTGGTGAAACGGTTAGCAAAAAAAAAAATAAAAAATAAAAAAATCGCTATTCATTTGAAGGCCTCACTCACAAATTTTGAACAGCTCATTCTCTCAATGACTCTCTAACACAATGAATAATTCAGTCAACTCACTCATTCACTGAAGCATTTGGAAGCTGTTTCTCATCTCAGCAAAACGCGGGGTGCTTTGAAAGTGAAAGTGAAAGTCGTGACGTATTGTCAAGTATGGTGACCCATACTCGAAATTGGTGCTCTGCGTTTAACCCATCCAAGTGCACACACACAGCAGTGGCGCCCAGGGAGCAATTGGGGGTTCAGTGCCTTGCTCAAGGGCACCTCAGTCGTGGTATTGAGGGTGGAGAGAGCGCTGGACATTCACTCCCCCCACCTACAATCCCTGCCGGCCGGGGACTCGAACCCACAACCTTTCGATTTCGAGTCCGACTCTCTAACCATTAGGCCACGACTTCCCACACGACTTCCCACACGACTTCCCACACGACTTTAGGCCATAGATATTAAAAAGAGTGCTGGATAACTTGGGTATTAAGCTACAATCCACTGAAAACAAAGCATATAACATCATCTGTCAGCGACGAAGAAGCTGTTCATGAAGTTCACCATCTGCACGTGAGGATCGTGAATGAATCTATACAGTAGGTAAACAGTTTTTCGACCAAAACGTACACTATCATATCAAAACAGTACATGCGTGGAAACACATGGCATATCAACGTTTCATGTTTTTAGAGATGCACCTGAGCCATGTACTATGATAAAGTAAATGTTCATTGCAAAACATATGGGAAACAAGTTATTTTTTATTATTGTAGTGGTTTCTGAGATATGTGGTTAGAACATCATTTGATTGTCAAAACATGGCTATATGAAATTCATGTATTTTTTTTTTTGTATGATAATATGACTCATCTTGCACTACATTTATTGATTGTTTGTTGTACAATATGTTCTTGCATAGGTTCGTGCAGGACTTGTTCTTTATGAGTATATTATAGATTAAAATAGATACATAGGCCACACCTACTCTGCTTTATTTTGTGATTTCAAATATTTAAAGCTAAAGTGTGTAGGTTTACATTTAAATGTTGTTGTAAAAGTTGCAAAACCATTCTTGGTTTGATTCAATTGCTTGTTGCATATTTGCTGATGGAAATGACATATTTTGCCTTTAATGAGTGGATAAAACTTTATTAGATGCATTTCAACTGGACCTGCTTCACTGACTGAAGACATTATAACCTTGTATTATCTTAAAGGAATAAATATGATTGGTACTTTTTAAAAATGTAAAAATGAGAATGTTAAATCTGAAGCCAGTTTTTTTTTTACCCTAGTAAAACCACCGCCAGGATACACTTTGAAATCCTGCTGTTCTCAGTGAAAAGGTAAATATATAAATAAAAGCAGTACTATTCTATAATAATCCTGAAAGGAGAAAAAAAAATAATAAAATAAAAATGTTAGGTTAAAATGAAAGGTAACAAAAGGAATCAGCGTATTTCCATTTATCAAGGAGAGGCTTTACAGTCTAAAGTGCTCTATGAATAGATGATTCCCTGTTGATCGTTTTGCACTCAGGACTTAAGAGTAAACATGGCATGCTTTAACGTGCTTTAGGAAAGGAGGTGCATTTTCTGACAGTTTCTTTATTATTAGGCAAAGATTATCATTCCCTTTATGCATGCACTTCACAGGCTGTTTCAGTAGTAAAGCGCATCAATTTTAAAACCGCATTTCAAACGCTGTAGGAGTTTTAATGCGGGATGGGTTTCTGTGATGGCTGAAGAGGGCAAATTAAAAATTAGAACTAGAAAACAGGGAGGGAATTGTTGAATTGTGAGTCTTTTTGATTCTTCCTGGGCTTTTTGCTATTTTATTGACAGTAAGAGATTAGAGGTCACGGGAGATGATAATGCTCAGTTTAAACACCACCAGTGGCATGCATAGGCCTCCGGAGGGGCAGGGGCGAAATGGCGTTACAAGGGCACAATCACGGACCCAGGTGTGGGGGGGGGGGGGGGGGGGGGGGGTGTTCTTTATCATGTATCATTTTATCAGTCTTTATCACGATTCTTTATCATGTTGGCTTTTCTATTTTGCAAGTTGTTTGAGCTTTACAGCCAAACTAATTTCCCTATTATAAAGACAGCCTTTTAAGGTCAGAAAATATAAAAAAAAGGATGGTCGATATTTAGGCCAAAGTGGGTGAAGATAAAAATCTTTGTCATCATTTTATCTTTGTTATTAAAAAATGAGAACAAAGATACACATGACAAATACACACAATATACAAATAAAATAAACAGTGTTTTATTCTCAGGTAGGGTACAATAGGTGTATTTAGCAGGAGCATTCAAGAAATTAAATATTGTATAGACTGATTCCTATTAAACATCAGTGGTGCCAGAACTGCAGCTGATACAATGTGCGCTGTAACACGATACTACGATATTTCTTCAAAAAAGCAGATCTTGGATACATTTTTATCGTCCATGATCAAAAATCATCATGTTGAGCACCCCTAACCTCGGCAGAAATCGCAAACCGGCGGCATATACCCCCCACCTCCCCCCTTGTGCACGCCACTGAACACCACCATGTAATAGATGAATGGATCCTCTGCAGTGAATGGGTGCCGTCAGAATGAGAGTCCAAACAGCTGATAAAAAACACAGTAATCCACACGAATCCAGTCTATCAGTTAATGCCTTGTAAACGGTGTTGGATTTGTGCATATTCCTCTTCTGATTCAGATGAGCACACTTTCTTTGGAGAAAGCAATATTATGGATAGAGAACTCGTATTTTAGCCTGCAGCAATGGTTTGAAATAAATCCAGCAAGACATTTTTACTTACAAACACACAAATTTTAGCTTCACAAGATGTTAATTGATGGACTAAAATAGTGTCTTGTGAATTATTGTGATGTTTTTATCAGCTGTTTGGACTCTGACGGCACCCATTCACTGCAGAGGATCCACTGGTGAGTAAATTTTCACTTGATATTGGTAAAACATATTCTAATAAAACGGAACTGTTTAATGGTGTTTAGTGTTTTAGAAACTGAATAATATATGTGTAAAATGTACTGACTGTATGTAGCACCTGCAATATGGTGAATGAAATATATATATATATATATATATATATATATATATATATATATATATATATATATATATATATATATATATATATATATATATATATTATTTATTTTTTATTTTTTATTTTTTTTTTTAAACAAGGTTTTTGATTATCTCAGTCCTTAACATGTTGTGTAGCATATTTGGGCTTGGATTGTTTAGTGAACCTGTCACAAAATAGATTTGCAAATTTGCAAAAAGAAGCTTCAAGTGTGGGTCAGTGAAAAAATATAATAGGCCAGACAGCAAACCCACAGCTTGCAGCAAAACTGTTTCTCATTTCATCTGCAAAGAGACCATTTACATAGGAAAATGGTTAGAAAATCTAATTATGAAAATGTAATTAACGTTATAAGTTAACATCATAACATTTTAAACAGGCAGAACAATGAAGCACTTGCACAGCATGCATTGGCGAGGAAAGGAGAAGCTCAGCATGTGTCAGAAAGACAAGTAACAGACTTGTACACGGCACTTAATGTAGCAGGTGATTTTAGGTATGATCTCATCCTCTCCTTGGATCATAATTGCGATCCTGCTGTTTCTAGACTTCGAGCAGAAAGAACAGTGAACGCTTAGATCACTGGCTGGCTCTCTGAAGACACCGGTACGAGCCGAGCTGAAACATGGTACCACAGGAGGAGACTTTTTGATTTCTTTGAAAGTTTGACACATTCATGAAGCTATTCAGCGCCAATTAATTCACTACTTCTGTTTGCCTGACACCTGGGGGTTTGGAATAATGACATGTCTGTCAAGCTTCAAAACACATCTAAAGTCACATGATGGATTTGTGCGATAAACAAAACAATTTTAATTTCATTATTGTAATACTTCTGATTATTTCAGTGTATCATTCAAATTCAGTATGACACTTTGTCCAAGTTTGACATCAGATGTCATGTTGTCAAACCTGATTCGACGCATCTAATGCTGACATGTTTGATTTCAGAGCTGCAGCAGAGAGAGAGATTTATGGTAAAACATGCTTTTATTGTCTCTTTGCCTTTTTTGGAACAGAATATTCAAATTATTCAAAAATCCAGTATCAAAATCAGTGGATTCACTATGTTCTCTGTAAATGTTTTAAACTGTTTAAATGAGGTTAGTAAAGGTTCCAAGACATTTCACATTTTCAGTTTTTGGAATTAAGTGTTATTTGGATATGAAATTATATATGCAATTATTGTGCCTTTATCGAATGTTTCCACATTTTCAGCCAAACGTTTTTTTAAAAAGTAATCCTGCCAACAATCTTGAGAATCTCTGAGGCATTCGAAATCATGGCATGGAAGTAACCAAGTAACCAAAATAATTATATTGTGAGAACTAAGCTTGTTAAATTAAAATAACTTGAAATCATTAATTATAGTCGGGGTTGCAATGAGGTGGAGCATGTAGATACATTTCCAGAACTTTTGGAAAATTTCCAGCATTTTTTTACTTTCAGAATTTTTTTTTAACTTTTGGAAAATTTCTGGGAATTTACTGGAAATATTCCACCCCTTTGCAAAATTATTATTCACTGTAGACTTTCTAATCTCTCTATATAAATTATAGACGCATTATATGAAATGATCCATATTATAGATGATTGTTTTTTCCCATTTTTCAAATCGACACGCCCCTTTTAACATCACAGCTCTGCAACTTTCTGAGTTTCCCACTCTGAACTCATAATTACAATATTTTTGATTCACTTGAAGGGCACATATAAGAAACAATACATTCTCTATATTAAAGCAATTAGTTAATAGTCTTTCCAATTAAGGCTGATTTGTCTATACAGTTGAAATATTTTTAATCAAGTTTATTTTTGTTTCACTTTTTAATGATACAAATCATTTCAAATTAGTATGACAGGGAACAATACACTAAAAAAATATCACTGAAATATGTTTTACATTAATATACTACTTAGTTGACTGATACTGATTAAATGTATTAGTAATTTCTGAGTCAAAAAAATTGTTTTACCTTTATTTTTTTGTCCCCCAGTGTATATTGTCTTGCAAACCTTGAACAAGCAAGCTAAAGGCGACTAGTCTGTAGCAAGAGAAAATGCCACGTCAGAACTCTGATTCTCCGTGTGGAGGAAAAACAACACTATAATTATATAAATTTATGATAAATGATTCGTGGTCTGGGTGGAATCTCAGGTCCAGTAATTGGTGACCTGTGCTCTAGTGTGTAGTCGCTTTTAGTCTTCCCCGCTCTTCCACCTGTAATTACCTCACTAATGACTGTAAAGCTAAACAATGATCTGTGTTTGGTTTATAACGCTGCTAATCAGGTCTATTGTCCAGGGTTACGCCCTCAATGCCACACTTGCAATAGTTCAGTGTCACTGCTTCTGCCAACCAGCAGCATCATGTGATTTCATCACTAATTATGAGCCTCCAGACGGTGGGAGGATTTACAGGTCAGCTCTGTATCCGCTCCACACAAACATTCCCTCGCATCCCACCATGTGATCCCATCGTACGCCTGGGTCCTTCACTCTTTTTACGCACTGGCTGTCCCCTGATGGAGCCCTTGCAATAAATTAAAAAGGATGATGGTCTGAGAGTTTGATGATAGTAATTATCTTCTCAGCACTAGCTGTAACATTTTCACAACGATCAACAAATGCGACAAGGCCGGTTGGACGGATTGTTTCTGTGTGAAGTGCTGCAGCTAATTTGGTAGCCACAAAAAATTCAGCCCTTCTGAATATGTGAACACTGAAGACAAAAAACAGGCTATAAGCTTTACTGCTGATTGTGTGTTTTAAAGATGTACGGGATCGTTTTGTCCCGGAGGCAACTAAGCGGACACCCAGGGGTCGGAATAAAGGAAGTGGTGAATTAATTGATGTGTTTTCAAATACATTTTACAAATCTGTCAAGCTTTCCATATAGTCCCACTGTGCAGTTCTCCCTCTAAGCTGCATGAGTGCATTGCTGCGTACTTCAGATGTTGCCCCCATGAAGACAGAGAACAATTCTTGCTGAAGACAAACTTAAAAAGCTGTGCATTTTATTTTCTCAGATTTCAGAGTAAAATTGAAGAATAGCATCCATTCATATTCCAGTTGATACTTAGATCTCACATTCATAGCATCACATATAGCAGCCCACAGAGGCAGTAAATTATAATAATTAATTTAAAATACATAAATGTATATATTATAAGAATAATAATATGAAGAATACTATATATATATATATATATATATATATATATATATATATATATATATATATACACACACATTCTCTCTTTTGTAGATATTTTAAATTAGATTTGAATCCAGTGTTTCCAACTTTTGGGCCCATTGTTAAATATCATGTTTCTGCACAGGTGGCTGAAGGGTTCGCCCAATTGATTTGGGTTTCGCTCAGCAAGAGCAAAGATTTGAGGAAACATTGCCAGAAAGCATTGCCAGATAGTTTGGTCACTGTTAATGGCCAATGGGGGGCACTGTAGTGTTTCAGGCTTTTTCAGGTCTTCAGGTCAAGTCTTCCTGTTGTTGTTTTTTTTTTTTTTTTCTTGAGTCTGGTGACTCAACACTAGGTATCCTCCTTTTGATTCCCGCAGCTGTTCCCATGGCAATCAGTCGCTTGTGGTTTAAAGGCTTGTTTGAGTGAAATAGTGTAGACTGTGCTTGTATTACAACCCTTTGGTAACTTGTCTGTATTGTAAGCAAAATGTGAACAGAATACACAGATGTCAGCATGTGTTTGGTGACACTTTGACCTCCACGTTGCTTTGTATAATTGTGTGAAAATCAGGAAATGTTTAATTTTCATAAACAAGCATTTGTGGAAGTGCACAGAAAATGAATAATTCACCCAGAATGAATGAATGAATAAATTTAGACTCAGGCCATCCAAGATGTAGAATAATTTGTTTCTTCATCAGAACAGATTTGGAGAAATTAAGCATTCCATCACTTGCTCACCAATGGATCCTCTGCAGTGAATGGGTGCCGTCAGAATGAGAGCCCAAACAGCTGATAAAGAGATCACAAAAGTTCAAATGCATTAATTATGATTTTGTTTCTCACAAGCATGCAGCTTTTTGCTTAGACATTGATTTATGGACTGGAGTGGTGTGGATTATAGTGGTGTTTTTATCAGATGTTTGGACTCTGATTCTGACGGCACACATTCACTGCAGAGGATCCACTGGTGAGCAATTGATGTAATGCTAAATTTCTCCAAATCTGTTTTGATGAAGAATCCATCTCATCTACATACATCTTGGATGGGCTGAGGATGAGAAAATGTTCAGCATTTTTTTTTTTTTCAGTAAAATATTCCATTAAGCATTTAGAAATTACAACAGAAATCACAAATATATAGGAAAGGGTAAGTGTGTGTGTGGGTTTGAGCATGCATTTGTATGCGTACAGGTGTTTGCGTATGTGCTAGCTGTCTAAACCGTTTAGATATCTGATAATTCCAATAGATTAGATTTTTATAATCCTCTTTTTTTATCCCCAGACATGTCACCATTACTTTTCTCTGTTGTATAAATGTGGCTAATAATCTGCCATCTCCCAGGGAAATGACTAGGATGTGTTGATCTCCGTGGAAACCATTGGGGACTGAACCACTGTTATTTTCCAGGCACATAGTCTTTGCACAACAGTATCTGTGACTACAGATTGAATGCCATATACTATTTTGAGTTGGTTTTGACCTGTTTGAGATTGTTTGGAATTCCATTTGGTGAACAATAACACACTTCAATTTGAAAAAAAGAGGATTTGTTATACGTTACCTGCTAATGCTAATATATCATACATAGAATCCGTCCTTTGGATGAGACGTTAAACCGAGGTCCTGACTCTCTGTGGTCATTAAAAATCCCAGGATGTCCTTCGAAAAAGAGTAGGGGTGTTACCCCGGCATCCTGGCCAAATTTGCCCATTGGCCTCTGACCATCATGGCCTCCTAATCAACCCCATACACTGATTGGCTTCATCACTATGTCTCCTCTCCACCAATAAACTGGTGTGTGGTGGGCGTTCTGGCGCACTATGGCTGAAAATGTGCTTTGAGTGCCTAGAAAAGCGCTATATAAATGTAACGAATTAGAATGTTACTGGCAGTATTGATTTTTAGTTTTTAGATTGAATGGTGAGAGCACTTTTTTCTTTGACCCTCATAATATCAATACATGTAAACGTTCTCCCTTAAAATGACATTGGAGAATACCCACTGACTTGGATATTGTTTGTTATTGTAAATCAATAGCAGGGCAATAAAGTTTGATTGATACAGTCAGGAAGGTTGCAGAAAGGTTGTTGTGTTGTCAGAGCCTGAGATGTGAGCAGTTTCTCACCACTTTTATTCACACTGACATGTCAGTGTCACCTCATTTGTTTTTACTTGCGTGTATTTGGTGGCAAGGTGTACATCGGTGTACATTTTGTATGCTTGGTTAGACACTGAAAGAATACAGTATGTTTTTCATCAAAATGCAACACAAATGTATTTTAAGTGAAGCACCATTTACAGTCATGGCCAAAAATATTGTCACCCTTGGTAAATATGATCAAAGAATAAATCTGCATTGTTAATCCTTTTTATCTTTTATTTAAAAACTTCACAAAAATCTAACTTTTTTTGTGCTCAGTGACCCATTTTTGTGTAGTTTTTGAGGTTTGTGTTTGGATTATTGTACGGTTGGACAATCCAAACATGGCCCATTATAAGATTTCTAACAGAGTCAGTCACTTATTGATTTTTTATCTGTTGGTTTTTGATAGAATCCATGATGCCATTTGTCTAAACAAGATGTCCAGGACCTCCAGCAGAAATATAAACCCACAGCATTAAAAGTACAGCAGTATATTTCATTGTACACATGGGGTACTTTTTATCCCTGTGTTCACCAAACCCATCTTGAGTGTTTACTGCTAAAAAGCTAATTTTTTAGTTTCATCTGGTCATAGAAGCAAGTCCCATTTGAAGTTCCAGTCATATCTGATAACTGAATATGCTGGAGTTATTTTTTTGGATGAGCTAGGATATTTTTTCTTGAAACCCTCCCAAACAACATGTGGAGATGTAGATGCTGTTTGACATTTATTTATTTTTTTTAAAGGTTTTCTGACCCCGAGACTCAACTATTTTCTGCAATTCTCCAACTGTGGTCCTTGGAGAGTCTTTAGACACTCAAACTCTCCTCCTCGCCATGCATTAGGACGATATAGACACACATCCTCTTCCAGACAGTTTTATAACATTTTCTGTTGATTGGAAATTCTTAATTATTGCCCTGATGGTGGAAATGGGCATTTTCACTGCTCTAGCTCTTTTCTTAAAGCCACTTCACTAATTTGTGAAGCTCAATTATCTTTTGCTGCACATCAGAAATATATTCTTTGTTTTTTCTCATTGTGATGGATGATTAAGAGAATTTGGGCTTTGTTTTCCCTCCTATTTATATTTCTGTGAAACAGGAAGCCATGGCTGGATAATTTCATGTTCATAATCTCCCTGGAGTGCTCAAAATTGTGAATATAAATGGGAATATACTTCAGAGGTATTTTACTCATAAGAATTTCTAGGGGCGCCAATAATTGTGTCCAACGTGTATTTGAGAAAAAACATTTATTTCATAATGATATTTCCCCCCATTTTAAATTCTTATTATCCAATGAAAGGTTAGATTTTTTTTATTTTTTTTAAATAAAAGATCAAAAGGATTGACAACGCAGATTAATTTTCACAGCCTTCTTTGATCATATTTACCAAGGGTGCCGATGTTTTTGGCCATGACTGTATTTTCTTTAAAGATTTTAAGTCTTTAGGAATCGCACATACAGATAAGTGAATTACTATGCAAACAGTTTGGGGTCGTTAAGATTTTGTAATGTATTTAAAAACAATTTGTTTTGTTAGTTTTTTTTTTAGTTTTTTTGTTTTTTTACCTTTTTCCCATTTATTGCATGACAGTGCGCTGTGTGAACATGCTGTTACTATAGTTCTAGACTTAATGTGAATGTGCATTAATTCATCACACTCGCAAAAAAACAGATTTAGTATTCATCAAAATTAATTAAATCAGTGAAATGCAAACTCAGAATATGACGCAAACCTGCAATAATTAAATATGTTAAATAACACAAATGTATCTAATCCCATTTTATTAACCAATGTCTTTGCTGCTGACCTTTGATGATCCAGTTCAACCATACTAATAAGCAAACATGACTTTAGATAAACTAATAATTGTGCTTCTTTGTGTTTTATTGCTGAAGAGTGTTGAACCCTCTTCTCCTGCGTTCTACTTTACAGATGTGAGTTTACTTTTCCTTCAGCCTGAGGTTTATTCATTACACTTTTTGGTGTGAAAGGGCTTTTACATTTGCTATGATTAGAACTTCTTGCATTAAAAACAATCAAGCCCTACTCATATTTAAAAAGTAAAAAGTAGCTAAGTAACTTAATTAGTTACTTTTTTAGGGAGTAACGCAATATTGTAATGCATTACTTTTAAAAGTAAATTTTGGAACTGATATTATGCCTCTGAGACACAACACCTTTATTTTGTGTTAAAAGTGGAGGTGTGGGGTTGAAGATGATCCCTGCATCCATATTTGATTAAAATACAGTGTGAACACAAATTATGAATTTCACACAAGTGAAAATGTAAAGTTTCAAGTTCAAGTTGTATTATTTAGATGAGTTCATCTGTTTAATAGTTGGCTAGAAATGCTGAAACAGCTGTCTTAACAGAGTTGTATTTGCCATCCATACAAAATTAGTTAGTATAATTTGTTTAAAGGTCACCCATATTAACTTACTCTTGTTCCATATGGAGCTAAAATATGGTGAGTGTCTTCATAATGGCCTTAATTTAAATTGATCAAAGCTGGAAGAAGTGTGAGAATCCAACGTGTTATTCCCGAATGTGTTATTCCATAAATAATGGGTGGAGAATCTCAGTGACAAATTTTCAACACATTCTTGACAAGAATTCTCCAAGTTAAACACTTATCAATGGCTAAAATTAAACTTTTAAAATGAAACTCACGTCTTGAAATGAGAACAAAACAGATGTTTGAAGGATGGCTGCTACTGTAGAACAACATCAGTGTTATTATTTGACAGTATTTCACAGTGTTATTTTGTGACAGTGGCTCTTTTGGTTTCAAAACAACTTTTGCAATTACAAACTACTCTTTCCTGAGCACTTTTGGTCACATTGTATTGTGCATATATATAGCCGAGCTACCTGAAGTGATAAGCCAGTATGCTTTCCTAAAATGCTCTATTTTTGTGGCACTTGGAAGTAAACATCTTTTTTCCTTTTTTTTTTTTTTTTGTGAATTTGTTCATTAGGATGGTTCATGTAAATGAACTCAGTAGAAAATGACTGTACCTGTGCAGAAGTTTCTGTTACATTTTTACATAGTAAAATATTCCAGTTCTCCTGTTTGTCACTCTTTCACACAATTATATTGGGCAGAGACTATTTGCACTAAGTGCAAACAGTGATAAATGCTGTTTGCATAGTCTAAATAGCATAAGTCGCTATTTGCACAAAGGGAAAATAGCATAATTTTCTTTACTAGCACTAAGCTGAAACGGTTTTACGCAATTTAGACTTAGTGCAAATAGTGGCAGATATATACACTTTGCACCTCAGAAAACAGAATGCAATAACATATTCAGTGTAAAGATTATATATTATTATATTATATTATGTATTGTCATAAATGGATGCTACTTTTTGGGACCATACTTATCCCTATTTCTAAATCCCACTCCTAAATTCCCCTAACCATATTGAAACTGTTGATCAGTAAAAGTCTAGGAAGGGAGCCACAGTTTTGAGCATATGTTTGAACAGTATATTTGCCTGTTTTTACTAACCCACAGCTAGTGTTGTCACGGTACCAAAACACCAGAGAAAATCCATGGTACCAATTTCAGTACCAAAGAAAAACACGAAAACATGCTAATTAAAAAACACTATTTTAATTAATAAAGTCAAACAAAAATAAAATGTTCAAAAATCAATGCCATTCTTTATATTTATTTAAAATTGTGTTTTTCCCCAAGTAATAAAAGTCTGAAAAACTGTAAACAAGTTTCACCCAAATTTAATTGGTCTTTTAATTAATTAAATTCAAACTTTTTTTTTTTTTTTTTTTGAAAATAAAAGGGATTTACCATTAAAATTAAAACATGGAAGAAATATTGTGAGATTATTTTTAAAAAATAAAGTTTTATTAATTTAATTCAATAGTAGTAGCAGTATCAGATACATTCTACTAAATAATAGTAATATATTTCTGGCACAGTGTCTTTTAATTAAAAATGAACTTTTATTTAGATGGGTTGCCGTGAATACCTTTACATTGACAATGGTTTTACTTAAATGAAACGGTAAAATGCTCGTGAAGTGACTCTCAGAACAGCTCTGGAGATGCTGTTTATGTATGTTTATCCTCATTGAGATGGTAGATGCTGAAATCACTGCGAGCATCACACGTGCTTCAGTCTATGTCAGGGATCCTCAAATCTGGACCATTCCTGCAGAGTTTAGCTCTCTAACCCTAATCAAGTACACCTGAGCATGCTAATCAGAGTCTTCAAGATCATTAGAAAATCACAAGTAGGTGAGTTTGATCAGGGTTGGAACTAAACTCTGCAGCAGATTCGACCTCCAGGGAAAGATGTGAGGAACCCTGGTCTATGTAGTAAACAAAACCGCATGTTTCTGCTATTCATTCACACAGAGACACAGAATATGCAGGATTCATATTTGAATCGACTTTTGCGGCTTAATATTTACAGATACTCGTCCATATGGCGATTTGATTTATGTGTAAGGACCTACTTTGATTAATTAATCGAAACTTTTGACAAAATCCATGACATTCCGTGTTAAACTGTAAATTCCATTTTTATAACTGGATTCAGAGATTCCGTCTGCGTTTCATAGGGCTGTACGGGCCAAGAACCGGGTTGACTGGGTACTCGATACCACCTGTACTTGAAAAAACCTGGTACCGTGACTTTTTTTTTTTGTACCGACTTGGTACCGAAGTATGCCATGTCCTCTTAATTAATTATTTATTTATTTAATTTTTTTAGGAAGATCTGGCAACACTGAGTTAAGACATACAAAATAGATCTAGACTACACTTAATTACTCTCAACTAGAAAGAAACACACATGGTTGTGTGCGATTGGAAATATAACTGTGTGTGTGTGTGCGTGTGTGTATATATATATATATATATATATATATATATATATATATATATATATATAAAATTGAGTTCCTCATTGTTTCATTGTTATGACATATAACATTGACTACATTTTCATAAGCTTCTCCAACATATTCAGAGCTTACTGAAGGAAAGAAAAACCTGTGGGAAAACAAGTAGAAGAGAGAGGAGTGAGTGACAGATGTAGATGCAGGTGAGCAGCTTAAGTGATTGAGATGGAAATAATTGCAGGGAGAAGCTTCTGGGCATGTCTAAATTGCAGGAACCAAATCACAGCTCCTAAAAAATATGAAAAAAAGACTCATACAAAAACATATATTCAGTTTGAACTACACGCTAATGCATGCTGTTCACTGTTGACCAATTTAGTGATTTAAGTGCCTTCCAAGAACATAAATGCAAATCCATCAATCCGCAATAAAATGTTGTCATTACGACTAAATGAAAAGTGCTTTAGCATATCTTTGACCATAAATGGAAAGTATTTTGTGTATTTTCTAGCCCCAAAAAGATTGTTAATGGACCTTTTAAGGAACCAGAGTTGATAAGAGCAACCAGAATCCTTAAAATGCCTAGTCATGTGATTCTTCATGACTCTGTGACTGGAAAGTTTCAGTGACCTTTCGGTTCCTGTGATTGCTTTCAAGTATATTTGCCATTATCATTCTAATCTATTTTTGCTATTTTTGTCCCCATCACCTCGTCTCTCTCTCTCTCTGTTTTTATTTTTTATTTTATTGTGTTTATTTTTTCCACATCATGCATCCTCTCGTGCCCTCTTTCTTTCTTCTTCCCTCACCGAGGATTATCTTATTGAGTTTCCCAGAATGCAGAGGGAGGTTGAAAGCTGTAGGTGGGATGAGACATTTAGTGGTTGGCTGCCTGTTGTTAGCACTCTTGTGTATGCTGCTCCATCTTCGCTGTCTCCTTCTTGCTTTTGACCTTTGGCACTGAAAGGAAAACAGGAGCTCTGGAGTGCAGATGCCAGGGAGTCTTTAATAGTCTTTCACCACCACAGAAAGTCAATTCTGTCTTTTGTCCTTGGCATAGCAGGACAGAGCCGAATGTGCATGCAAAAACAAGATGTTCACTTTAAGGTCCTTTTAATCTTTTATTTTTAGCACACACTTTATTTATTAGCATGCATTTTTGTTAAGTAAAAATATAAAGCATGTGCTTCTCTCAGATGTTGCAACCTAAAATATATACATGATGTCCCTGAATTTTGAATTAAAAGTTGCATATTTACTACAAAATTCCACAGACTTTTTAATGCACACATGGTATAAATATACTGGATGTGGCATAAATAGTTTCGATTTTTTTTAGTTTTTTTATTGTTGTGTTTTTAAAGGCGCCCCTCCAAGGCTACATTTATTTGATCAAAATACAGTAAAAAAAATATATTTTGTAAAATATTTTCACAATTTAAAATAACTGTTTTTAATATTTAAAAATGTATTCCTGTGATGCAAAGCTGCATTTTCAACATCATTACTCCAGTCTACAGTCACATGATCCTTCAGAAATTATTCTAAGATGCAGATTTGCTGCGAAAGAAACATAAATTTTGAAAACAGTTGTGCTGCTTAATATTTTTATGGAAACTAATATTTTTTTTCAGTATTTAAAGAATAGAAAACTTTTTTTTAAAAAAGGCATTTATTTGAAATAGACTTTAGTAAGTCTTCACTGCCATTTTTGATCAGTTAAATCGGTCCATGATATTTAAATGCATTAGTTTTTTTCCATGAATGACCCAAAATTGCATGCTCTCTAAAGTTTTAATACTGTACATAATTTTATGTTTTATTGCAATTTATAAAAAAAATTAAATGCAAACACTTTTCAGTCCCCCCCCCCCCCCCCCCCCCCAAAAAAAAAAATGAAAATAAAAAAATTACTAAATGTATCTTAAGAAATAAGAACAAATCCTATTTATAAAGATACATTTAGTATTTTTTTCTAACATTTTACATATTACAGCATTTTGACAGTGCCAAGAGTGTGCGTGTATGAGCTGGTATTAAGATGCAGTGCTCACGGTGATGAAAATGGTTTGATTCTATAGAAAGTGGCAGCATTCATTTGTGGTGATGACAGCATGACATTGCAGACAGGGGCATGTTAAAATGTCATCTATTGAGTCACAGCCTGCAGAGTTGAAGGGAAAATGAGGGTGAACCTCAAAGAGTGCAACACTTTTCAGTTTTACTACAGGAATCTGACGGCACCAGCTGCGGTGCAGTTAATCAGACTCGTGCACTTTTCCCATCATGTCAACGGTGTGAATGTTCCCTTCCCACACCAAAGTGTCGTTTCTTTATCTTCTGCCGCTTTAATGCCTTCACGCTGCTTGATAGTGATCTGATCACACATGCTTTGATCACGGCATGGGCTTTCAGACCGCAGACATGGGCCAGAGCTCTCCGAGAGGTAATCCGAAGTGCTCTGCTGTCAGAAACGTTGCTAACTCATGCAAGGAAGCCTCTTTCAGCGGGGTTCATTCTGCCAATGCTTTCAAATTGGCTTAGGGGTCTTGTGGCACTTTTCTGAACTTCAATAACTGTTCAGCTCCTCTTGGTGTATCTGTTCAAAACAGGGCTTGGTTGTGTCGTTCCTCCTTTAACTAAGTCAATACCACATGAATTAAAAAAAAAATAGTATAAAAGGACTTTTGTTTCACAAAGGCATCTTCTTAAGTGCCTACAGGAGGCTTTGGTTGGAATAGCTGGCCAGTAATGGATGGGATTTTTATTCTTTCCAGTAACTCAAAGCTTCTGTTCACACAAAAAAAAAAGATATCTTCACTGGCCCCAGTAGGTGGAGACTAAGGGTTCAATAATTTGGCTAGTTAGCATGATTACCTGATTGTAGATGTTGTAACTATGGGGCTGTTTACACCTGGTCACTTCATGCGTTTTTCTGATCGGATAACTATCCGATCGTGAAAAGACCAGGTGTAAATGCCCTCCGAAATGCATTCGAGACGGATATAAATCCGATCGCTCAAACCACTTCAGGAGATGGTCTGGGCCACATTCCTGACGAAACTGCACAAGTGTAAATGTATCTGGTTGTTGAAATCACATATGCTAATTTTACTCCTACCAAAATCTTAAAATAATAAACGTGTGAGAGCATTGCATTGGCTACATGGCATGTTATAGTCAGATACGACAGCACTAATGAAACAAGCATCACCGCGGATGAGTAGAGTATCTCTTCAGCAAGCCAACACGCAAACTGCTGCAAATGAAACTGAAAGTAAGTCGCAGACGCTTAACACACAATCATCTTCATTAAAATTAGTGGGACTAACCTATCTTTCCAGTGCTGATGCTGCACTCTCTCCTGATGCGGTCTCTCATATTGAAATTAGCTGATAATTAATCAAATGCGGTGCATATCTATTGCTTTCATTGACGTGAACTCCGTGGGAATTGAAGAACGGATTTATATCCGTTTTGCGAAGACACATTTATGTGGCCAAGTGTAAATGGAAACGTTTTAACAAATCAGATAGATATCCGATCAGAGAAAACACATGAAGTGACCAGGTGTAAACAGGCCCTAAAGCAAAAACATCTGTCTCCTTTGATGGCTTTTCAAAAGTAGCCATTTAAAATGTCAAAGTCTTTCCTGTTGTGTTTGTTTAATGCATCCTTGCTGCTTAAAGTATTCATTTCTTAATTTTATTATTAATTTATTTAGGGTTCAAGAATTAGCTAGTTTGCTATGTTGTAACTACTCCAGCAGTTTCTTTTTTGTTGTGTTTTGTTTTTGCAAATGTGTTTAGTGTGTGTGTGCGTGTGTGTGTGTATGTTTGCAAGCAACATGATTGCAAATATTTAATTGCATTGTAAGATATGTTTTACTTGTGTTTCTTTCTTTCTGTTTCCAGGGATCTTAAAGGGTCTGTCTTTGACATTGCATCTCAAGATATTTGGGAAGAGTGTTTTTGTTTTTTGTCTTGATGTGTCTTTTTCATTTTGTACATTATTATCATTGAATGATTCACACTACAGAGTTGTTCCAATGAATTTCCTTAATACAACATTATTATCCTTTATCAAGACTCACTCACGCATGTCTAGTATCATTATTTTTTTCACATTTGACAACAGATCAATTATTTTTTCCATTTTTGTTTGGTGAAAAAAGCCTAAATAAATGAATGAATTTTACTAATTCCCTAAAGTCATTTTAATTGTGTATGATAAGTCATAAAATGGGATCATTGTTCCGTCTCTTTTGCTTCCACTTTTTGATGTTGGCCAGGAGTGAATTGAAAAAATTAATGAGACAGATTTGTTCAATGATTTCTTCAAAAACAAACAAAGCACCATTTGCCGATATTGTCTCTTACTTAACTAATAAATATTAAAAGCATTTCTGCCAGGCTGAAGTGATCTGACTGTTTCTAGGAAGATTCCCTTGACCTTGATTTTGTTCTTGTACCTGATTTGTCACAGGGGAGAATGAAATTAAGGATTAGTACGAGCACACATCCTGCAAACGTGAGGCCGGCGGTTTTGTCAGTCGGCTCGTGTTTCCCGTATTCGTGCTGGAATGAATAGATGATTATGAATGAAGTGCTGAAAGCAACAGAGGAGAAACAGAAGAGAAAATGGTAACTCCAGAGACTGTGGCTGGCCAGGGCAGATATGAAGATCAGGCAGCTGAGCCGTGACCAAAACCCAAATACACGTGTACACACACACACACACACTCCCTGCTGCCCTCGATGGTCTGCCTCCTCCCCTCACTCCGCTTTTTCTAGCATTGCACCTGTAACCCAACTTCGCCCTCCACACACAGTTTCTGAAGGTTAAAGAGCAGTAAGTACAGACTGCTTTCTTGATAAAACAAAGTTGTTTAACTCATACTCTGTGTGATGGCTTATGACATGAAGGTGAGTAAATTACATTTTCCACATCTTCTCAAGCCATATGATTGAAAAATCAATGTCATAGTTCTCATTCGGATAACTATACATACTGTATGTAGAAATGTGATGCTTCGTGTTCGATTATGAAATACAAGGTACAGATCTGAGATTTGAAAATGTGTGAATGCATATCTTTACATTTTAATTTATTTTAATGGTTGGAATAAGTTATGAGGATAAGCATTTATTTAAAAAAAAAAAAGTATGACCCATACTCGGAATTCGTGCTCTGCAATTAACCCATCCAACGTGCACACACACAGCAGTGAACACACACACACCGTGAACACACACCCGGAGCAGTGGGCAGCCATTTATGCTGCAGCGCCCAGGGAGCAGTTGGGGGTTCGGTGCCTTGCTCAAGGGCACCTCAGTCGTGGTATTGAGGGTGGAGAGAGCGCTGGACATTCACTCCCCCCACCTACAATCCCTGCCGGCCCGAGACTCAAACCCGCAACCTTTGGATTACGAGTCCGACTCTCTAACCATTAGGCCACGACTTCCCCAGTGCCACATGATATCATTCTAATATGCTGATTTTCTGCTTAAGAAACAAATATTTATTTTCACCACTACCCCCTGAAGAGGCCCAAAACCCAGATTTATAGAGCAGGAACATACGACGACGTTTTAGTGCCACGTTAAAAAATAAAAAAAATATCTAAGATTATGAGATTAAAGTCATAATATTTCGAGAATAAAGTCAAAATACTACGAACGTAAAGTTGAAAATATTTAAGGCAAGTTTATAAACTTAAAACAACAAGTTGAGAAAACTCAAAAGTTTTTAAAAGTTTAAGGCAACCAGCTTCAGTAGATTTTATTATTATTATTTTTTTTACAGTGTTGTTTAAAGTTAGGTAAGAAAATATCAGATGTCAGTATGAGAGAGGAAGATGAAAGAGACAGTTGGAACTCGCCTCAAAAATGAGTTGGGACTTCACTGATGTTATATTTGCATTCATATCATCATGGTCAGTTAGATGTAATATTACTTTGATCATAAGCTCTCTAACTCAGCATGCAGGTGATATTCTGTGTGATCTGATCATTTTAAGTTCAGAAATGCTTCCCAGATCCACAGGCCTACTTTATAATGCTCTTAAAAAAATTCAGAGCAGTGCCCGTCTTAGTTTGTTATTAACTCTTAAATAACAAACCGTAGTGTTTTTGACAGGAGGATTTTTCATTGTTTGCTTATAAGTGACAAAATCGCCTGCAGGGTAATTTAGCCCTTCTAATGAGTGTTTTTTCTTGGTTAAATAAAGCAGTGATGAAAAATAGCCATCTAACTGTAAATTGAAGTCTTGTTGATTAGAAAATAAAATCATTACTGGTGTTTGGTTCATTAGAAGGTGTATAAAAGCATATAAAGTTTTAAAATAACATCTAAAAAGATTCATTGTTTTATTAAGTCATAATTGAATTCAGGTTAGAAGGTTTTCTGATGGCACACAGTCTGTTCACTGACCATCTGATGCATATCACACACAAAACTTTTAACAAAGTAAAGTAAAGTAAAGTAAAGTCGTGATGTATTGTCAAGTATGGTGACCCATACTCGAAATTGGTGCTCTGCGTTTAACCCATCCAAGTGCACACACACAGCAGTGAGTAGTGAAACACACACACACACACACACACACACACACCGTGAACACACACCCGGAGCAGTGGGCAGCCATGCTGCAGCGCCCGGGGAGCAGTTGGGGGTTCGGTGCCTTGCTCAAGGGCACCTCAGTCGTGGTATTGAGGGTGGAGAGAGCGCTGTACATTCACTCCCCCCACCTACAATCCCTGCCGGCCGGGGACTCGAACCCGCAACCTTTCGATTACGAGTCCGACTCTCTAACCATTAGGCCACGACTTCCCCTCAAAGGTCAATATTTGTTCCCCCCTCAAAGGTCAGGGAACAAATATTGAGTATACTCTGTGATATTATACACTAAATATTTTAACATGCAGTTTTAAAAAAATCAATAGAGGTCATGTAGGTGTAGATAGAAGTCCATTAAGATGTATTAACTTTATCCTAATATAGACCCTGCTTATACTCTTACTGGCTCTTATATATAATGCATGTTGTGTTCTGTCTACATAAGAATCGATACAAAGATTGGCAAAAATAAATGAATACCAGACAGTTGTATGAAATAACTTCATGTTAATCTGAAAGGGTGAAAACAGAACATGGAGAAGGAGGTAGACTGTCTTTGACTTTCATTAGGTGTAGTCCTCAATCATTCCATCCTTCTCTCAAAATGTGTGATTGCGGCTAATTCAAGCAATCAATAAAAAAGGAAAGTAAGTCTGACAAAGCAGTGCTGTTCATTTCGTGTTAGTAAAGCAGTAAACATTTATTTTCTAGAACAAACATAGGAAACATGGTGGCCTACATAATTAATATTAAATATTGCAAAATTATATTTTTCCCCATGCATACATTTATATATATTTGGTGCACTAAAAGCACTAATTTCTGTCATCTAATGATTCTTGTTATATATATATATATACCAAAATAAGTCAAATAAACTGTTGTTACATTAAATAACTTTTACAAGTCATGGTAAGCATGGTAAAAAATCAAATAAAAAGGCAAATTATAATGTACATAAAAAATGCAATAAATTTTGTTTATACTTGAAAACCCCTTTCCATACTTTTTCATACCTGTTATTCTAAATTTGACATATTGCATTCCTACATACTTTCTCTGCACCAAATAGCAGTAAAATAAAGATATTAGCTGTCATTCCATTGAAAGGTTAGTCAGTGACACATTTATTTTGGGACTTTAGGATTTACCTTAGGACCTCTTTTTTACTTTGAGTTTAGGTTCTGAGGTTAAATACTGATATGAAATCATAACGAGATATGGTTTAATAGCTGTGCTGCTGTTTTTGAAATCAAATCTTTGCATAGTTATGACAGGAAACACTGGCATCTATCAGTGCCTTGGTAAAAAAAAACAGTCAATCTAATAGACTAAAGCATATACACAATCCCAAAGAGGAAATAAAACAGTTATCAAATGAACGTGTTCCATATTATGTGTCCTAAACTCCTGAAACATTGGTGTCTCATATTTTAGAGCAGTCAATGCAATTTGGGAAAGAAATCAATTAAAGCTGTATGTGTGTGAAAATATTCAGATGTAACCGTTAACATTTTCATAAGTAACTGTAATTTAATTACACTACTTTTTGTCTCAGTAACTATAACAGATTGCAGTTTATTTTGTAATCAAGTTACGTAACTCCATTATTAGTAACTAGTTACTCCCCAACACTGCCAATTAATGAGGAATGATACTGTTTTTAGAGCTTGACCCCTGTTGCCCACATTCACTTTTAATACAGAAAAGCACCTAGCATTTGCTTTAGAAAATCACACGGGCTTGAACACTCAGAGGATTAGAATAATTAGTGCCTTGGTATCCACTAAAGCATATATTATCCGTCACAAGGAACACGCACCTTTAAATCGCTAATTACATGGTATTACATCACTGCTTTTGTGGCTGAGCTTGTGATCTCTCTAACGAGAACATAATGCCTCTGATTGGTGCTCGTGAGTGTGGTCTAACAAGCTTGATAGATGTGTAATTAGTAGATGTGTTCAGTGATCCAGTCACTTATTATCCTGTGTACAAACAAGTTTCTGTGAAACCGTCTAAAGGGGATATTGAAAATGGTGACACCTTGCTCAATAAACAAACAGTGTCCTGGATAGATTTTGAAGAGCCCTGCCATGTTTCAGTCCATTTTGTTTTCCTTTATGTCCAGTATATTTACAAGATAATCAAGTTTGTTAATGCATCTGATTATAGGGTGTGAAACATTTAGCTACATATCCCACAGTGTTATTTTAAAACTGGTTATATACATGTTTTTATAGTATTTATTAATATTTGAATTAATAGCTTCATTTCCGTAATTTCGTGATTTTTTTAGTACTTTTATTTCAATTTAGCATTATTTTTATTTCAGTTTTTGTGATGTTAGTACATTGATTTAAAGGAATAGCTAACTGATAAATAACAGATAGGGGGATTTAAATAATAGCAGAGTTGTCTCATTTTAAATAAATAATACAAATTGAGATGAAAAATGACTTAAGCCAGAAATGTTATTTTACAATGGTAAAATAAATGTTCAGTGATATCTTCAAAAGACTTTGGCACACTTTAATGTTGATATGGTAACTAGTAAATACTGTAAAAATTTTTATGTTAGCATGTGTGTAAATATTTAACTTATTTTACTTTGTGCCCTGCGCTCCCCTATTTCACTTGCATTAAATTATTACTTACATTTGGAAGTGCATCAATTCTAATTATGTCTCATTATACACATTTTCACTCATTTATTTTGTGTATGAAGACAGCCAAGAACGATAACTATGATAACTATGTTTACATCCACATTAAAGTCAGTGTAAAGAGTATTCTAAGAATTGTTAGCTAAAACACATCTGACTCTGAAGTATGTAGTTAAACCGTTAAACAGTTTTTCACCAATTCAGGATTTTTTTGGTGGGGTTAGAATGGTGGCTCGATGACACCATGAGCCACCGAGCATGGCCCTGCCCCAACACTATAATAACTACTACGTGTTACAGTCAGTGGTTCTCCCGCTCAATCTCGAGTTACTGTCACCGTTCGTTACTACATTATCATTCTGTTGCAGACCGAGTGGGATGAGGTTGATTCTCGGGTAGCCGGTCAATGTCATCTGAACTGGATTCTGGCTCTGGAGGCTCAAACGTGTTTGGCTGTATAAATCCAATAATGCTACTAGAGGTATTTGACAGTTGAGATAGACGGCCGCTTTCCTGCGAGTGGGTGTGGTTTCAGCGCCGACAGCGGACACGCCCGCAGAGAGTCCTGCTTATTTGATAACTTATTTTAGTTGCTTGGCGATTATTTTTATTTTTTTTCAAATTTTCAAAAAATCATTCAAATTTGGCTGGGTGGTTAATAACACATTTTTCTGTTGCTAATAAGCAACTGTAAAAAAATTAAGTGTTACCAAAAAACCATCTGAACTTTCCTATTCTCATAGCATTTTTAAAACTTTATCTTTAGCATTATTGTTATAGTAATTGTCCTTGGTGTGTTGGATGTGATTATTGCTAGCACATTTTAACAATAAACACAGTCATTCGACACCCTCATTCCACAGACTGGTCCACAAAATAACCAGCTCAAAAACACGTGCTACAACCACAAGTCATCAGTTCAGTGGTCCCACGGGATGTTGAGAAACAGCGCTTGTGTGTTTCAGCATTTAGCCTATGGTAAAAGCCCTAAAAAACCTTGCTGATCTATTTTTTTTATGGAGTCTGTTATATCCCTTTCGAGCTTGTTGAGGCTCAGGCAGGGCATGACTACATAATGGTTATGTCATTATGTAGTCATGGCCATATGACATTTAAAGTGTCTCTGCCTGTCAGCCAGTCCCTGAGTATCTGGCAAGAAAACAAGATGGTAATGTGTATTTATAGAGCTGCGGCCTCGTGGAGCATACAGGGCTGAGTGGAGGCGTGAGGCCCATGTGATTGTTTGACCCTCGACTTGAAAGGAAGATTTGACCGGCATCTTGAGGCATTGCATTCACAGTCTAGATCTGCTCCGTGAAGGGCAAGAAGGCCCTTCGTTTTTGACGTAAATGTGTTTTCCTTTGCGGGCCGCCATGGTATGCAATTGCTGCATCGTTATTTTCATTTTGCTGAGTCTCATTATTTGAAAGCTTGAGAGACTAACCTTTTAAAATGCAAATAAAAAAAGAAGGTTAATGTGACAGTCGGATAACACTGCACTAGAAAGCTTGTTTTAGTTGGTGGCTTTGTTTTTTAGGGCTGCCCGTCTCCGGTCTTCCACTTCCAAGAACCAATATATTATTTATACTTACACAGACCGTGACCCTAAGGAAACCGCATGCCACAGACAATGGCAACATACTAGAGAAAGGAATGACAAAGGAGCGTTTTGAAATAGGATGAGACATATAAGGGAGGAGAGAGTTGAGGTAAAATGCGCTGAGTCTGTATCTCAGCACTTAAAAGGACTCAAAAACTTGTTTCATGACTGTTCTGTCCTTAAAATCTCAGAAACAATCAAAAAACACTTCAAAACTGTTATAATCGATGATATTTCGGTTTTCTGCAAAACAATACAACTGTGAAGCATGTCATTTAATTTCCTTGCGTTTGTTTTCCAAAACTATAATATTTGATGCTCTCTCTACAATAGGGACAAATGGTATTTTGTTTGTTTGTTTTTTCTGTATTTTGATAGCATCAGACTGAATCAGATTATCGAAGAGTAAAAAATTGTCAGGTTTTTAAGATGGATGTCAGTTCACTGGAAGATCATTTTAAATTTTAAATTAAAATTATAAGTCAAAATGTTGAAATTTTCATTTCATGCTGACTTTGAAGATTTAGTAAGGCACTCTCTATCGCCATCTATGGCAGAAACATAAAATCACAACAAATCAAAACAAATTAGTTTGTTTTTTTCGCCTCACAATTGACACAGTTTATATCTCATAATTTAAAGGGATAGTTCCCCCCCCAAAACACACCTAAACCTCAAAGATAGATAGAATTGGGAGGACTTCTGTAATCACAGATATTCAATTGTTTATCTCACAGTCCATCACATGCTTTCATTGAGCATTTCTCCTCTCTCAAGCGACTGGTTCAGTGGAGCAGGTGACATGGATTGGCCCATGCAAGGCCTAATTTGTTGGGTCATAAAATCATTTATATTCATATTTAATCATTTAGCAGACATTTTTATCCAAAGCAACTTACAAATGAGGACAATAGAAGCAATCAAAACCAACAAAAGAGCAGAAACATGCAAGTGTTATGACAAGTCTCGGTTAGCCTAACGCAGTACACATAGCAAGGTTTTTTTTTTTTTAAGAAACAAGTAGATAGAATAGCAAAAAGAAAGCTAGTGTTAATTTTTCAAGAAAAGCTAGTAGTTAGAGAATAAATAAGCAATTGATAGAGGGTCAAGTGTGTGTGTGTTTTAATAAATAAAAAAAAAGACAGATAGATAGATAAAATAGAATTAGAATAGAGAGTGCTAGAGTTAGAAGGTCAAATAAAAATGGAAGAGATGTGTTTTTTAGCCGTTTCTTGAAGATGGCTTGTTGGTAACCAAACAGTTGCTGGTCCCCAGTGACTTCCATATTCTTTTTTTTTTCCTACTATCAAAGTCAGTGGGGACCAGCAACTGTTTGGTTACCCAATATAACACTATATCAATATATATATTGATAATATATTATCAATAGCTTTTGTATTAAAACTATATTCACTGAATGTAATCAAAAAATTGAGAATCGAATCGAGAGCTTGTGAAATGAATCGGGACATCTGAATCGATACCCAGCCCTATAAGTAATTATGTGCTGCTTGACTGGCCTTTAATGTAACTTACGCACGCTTCAGCGTAAGCGCTCTGAATAGCACGCAAATTAAATGTTTAGTGACAAGGCTTTAAACTAAAGCACACGCAAATAATGCACTTTTGTGATTTCGAATAAGTGCAGTGTCTCGTAACTCTACCGCTGAATCAACATTTGATGTCAATGTGTCACACGAGTTGCATTTGGAGCTGGAGCCGGTAGACATAGTAAATAGAGCACATTGCTTGAGGTAGATCTGTTTTGTTCGTAAATGTTTCATTATATTACTGGTGTTGCCTCCTTTGTTCACTATTACACTAGTGCATATTGCATCTGACACTGATGTCGCTTAGTTTTGTTACGTGAGCCCACACTTTCGAACGTTTCACTCTTGCCGTGATGGCTGATTGTATGCAAAAACACACCGGACACGCGCGCATGGATATCACACGCACGTCGAGCAGACGACGGCCACATAATTCAGTGAAGGAAAATGACAAGCAGCTGCTTCTAATTCGTCATTAAAGTATATGGAGATAAAACAACGCAAGTATCGATAACAGTATCGTTTGTCCTGAAGCTTGCCGGTAGTCTGGTATTGACCCAATTATGTACCGGTGTTCTGTCGATTTTTGCTACTCTGTCAGATTTTGCTACCTCCCATTAAAACAGTAGGTAGTACAATTCAACAACGAAAAATGCTACCTGTTAAATTATGATTTATTAATGTCTACACCTACCACAAACCTAAACCTACCCTTAGAGTAATGCAAATACAGTAATTGTGTTATTTTCGCTGTTGTGGCTATAAGGGATACAGCTACCGGAAACCAACAATAAATATTTATTTCTACGTATTAGATTGTGTTTTATTAACGTCTACACCAGGGTTCCTCAAATCTTACCCTGGAGGTCCAATCTGCTGCATTTAGTTTAGCTCCAACCCTGATCAAACTCACCTACCTGTTATTTTCTAATGATCTTGAAGACTCTGATTAGCATGCTCAGGTGTGTTTGATTGGGGTTAGAGCTAAACTCTGCAGGAATGGTCCAGATTTGAGGATCCCTGGTCTACACTTACCCCAACCCTAAACCTACCCTTACAGTTATGCAGATACATTAAATATTGTTGTTCGGCATGAGAAAAAGGACAAAATATTGATGTGAGCATGCACAGTAAGCCCCGGTAGGAAAATCTGACGGGTAGGATAAAATGTCAGGACACCAGTCTAAAAAATACCGGTTCTCGGTACCCATCCTTAGGTACAACTGCAGGAGAAATGGCTTGAAGGAGATGAGATGGAATAGGATCAAGCGGACAAGTAGTAGGATGACTGGAAAGGATCAGCTTAGAGACGTCTGCCTCAGAGAGTGGAGAGAAGGATGTGAACGAGTCTATGTTTGGTTGGTAAGATGTGTTTGACAGTTTGTGGTGTGGAGAATTTTGCAGTGAGTTTGTAATTTTATTAATGTAGAATGTGAAAGTCATCAGCTGTTAGAGTTGATAACATTTCCACACATCAGTGCTATTTTCACAATTGTGGAAATTTGTTGAGTGTGTGCTCTACTGGGAAGTCGCAATTTTCAGACTGCGAACAGAAGAGAGAGTGCCTCTTTGATATTTGAAGAGTTGAGAGCATGTTTTCATTGAGTGCAATCATTGTAAGTCAATGTGAAACCCTATTCGATAAAGAAAGCAGGATGTTTATCATAGAGAAAAACGGAGGGCTTTTCCTTTGGAAATAGATTAGATTGTGAAAAATACATGAAGTGAATTTGCTAAATCTTTTTGTTTATTAGTTTTAACATTGACATTATCCAGTAGCCTGTACAGTTTTGTGTGTGTGTGTGTGTGTGTTAGGGACGGTGCATCGGCATATAAGTTAACGATGCAATGCATCAATTTAAAAAAGTGTGAATTGGATACAAGTTGGCATTTGTAACATATTTTCTAACATATTTGCATCAGTAACAAGCGATTTACTTATATATAATTATTATTAGTAGATGTGCTAGACTTTTATTATTTAGAAAGTGACCAATAATTTATGACCAGTACTTTATATGTGGATTGTATCTCTGTTTCTAAAGCACATTCTGTCATCACCATTGCAGTTACGTGAATATGACGTATCATATCACAAAACTACGGAAACTGTGATGTGTGCTGTGAGTCACATACAATATAGAATAACTGTCTGAACCAAAGAATTAAAAGCAAAGTATCTGTACCATATTAAATGGCATTGCATCATATTATTTTCCATTGCATCGTAATCGGGTGAATCGTATTGCATCACATCGGTAGCTGCTTTATATGTATTTTTTATGTATTGTATCATTGGCTATGCATTGAGATGTGTATCGCATCAGCCTAAGTGAAGGAGATGCACATCCCTACTGAGTGTGTGTGTGTGTGTTTGTTTGTTTGTTTACATTGTTTTTGATGCATTATTTTATTATCAAATTGGTTATTATTATTATTATTATTTATAGAATTATGTTATGTATTATACTATTTCATAATGTACTTATTGCGTATTTGTATTATGATGTATTTATTTATTTCATACTATTACGCTACTGCCGGCAGTCCAAACTGGCAAAAAATATAGAGCTTTTTATCATTTCAGAGATAGGGCAAGATTTCTGCTGCATGCATCTTATGAACTACTTTTGAAACTTTTTTTTTTTAATGAAGACATGAATTGTGAAGACAGTTGTTCGGTGGTTCAGATTCAGACTTTGAAATGGTGCTGAAGGAGGAAAAAGTATCCACAAACTGTCAGTTTTAACTTTAATTTCTAGACCATAAATGATGAAATGTGACTGCCTCATATTTCACTTATTTCACGAATGACACTCTCCTGCAGCTAAAATTGTGCATAACAACTGTTGCAAAGCAGGATATTTATTATTTCTTCATGACTAATCATAAGCAGAGTTATGAAACTAATAATAGTGTGCCTACAGCACTTCAGTTTAAAAAAGCCCCTAATTTTCATTTCCAGATTAAGCAGTTATTGCCATTTAACGTGAACAATGTATTTTGCTGTGCTGTTTTTGATGGTGGTGATGATAATGAAGAGGCAAATTTGGCATCCATGTAGGTTCCCTGCGAGCATATTATTTCCAGGATGTTATTGTTGCCAAGAGCAAAGCTCTGGAGCGGCCAAACTCGCAAATTACATTTTGTCATATGATTTTTTTGCAATACTGAACCCCATAGAAAAACAGGGTACAAAAGCCGTCGCTGGGGTGGTACCTTTTCCAAAGGTAGACTTTTATACATTTTAGGTACCTAATACGTACCTTCAAGGTACCAGTATGGACCCTTTGGGTTCAAAGTTGTACCTTTTGAAAAGATACTGCCCCAGTGGCAGATTTTGTACCTTTTTTTTCTGGGAGTGTAGCGACTACCTAGCAACCAAGCAAAGCAAATAAGCAACCATGATCACCCAGCCAGAACACCCTTTTTTGGTATTCAGTTCTCATGAGGAACTTTGAGACAAGCCACTTTAAAGGTTTCCCTCGTCTAGCTTCCGCTGTGCTGATTGATTTGCATAGCAAACTGTTGGATCATGCTCTGTGACCTCTGAGAATCGTTGTGTCTCCACCATCTAACGGCTGAGAATAACAAAAGAAACTTCTCAATATTTAGAGTATGCAGAAATGAAAATGGGAAACGCGTTGCAGCTAACCCACGGACTGTACTGAGCTGAGAAGAATAACAATCTCTGTCTGAGCTGAATAAAGAAGAGCAGGTGTGTCTCTCCTTTCAGCCACTTCATGTGTACAACTGCTGTGCTAAAAAACTGGAAACTTAATCTCTAAGCTGTGTCCTTGGAAACACTTTGTATTTAAGATGAAAATCAAGACTGTTGTTTGCCAAAGTTCTTTGACTAGTGAAGAACAGTGCACACGGTCATTGCATCTTAAAAACAGCTTTTCAGCTGGCAATGATACTGAGATGGGGATGCATTTTTGAGTTTATAATGATCCCAAAATGAATATAAAATGTGTAGTTCTGATTTTAAACTCATTTGAGACACGCACCTGTGACTGCACATTTTATATTAATCTGCCAGACTTGGCAAAACATGGCATATTCTGATAAGAATGAATGTATTTGTCGTTCAGTCTATCTATCATTCTGTCTATCTATTTGTCTATCATTTTATCTATAGTCTTGCTCAAACTGTCAGTCCAAATCCGATTTTTGTGCATATCTGACTAATCCGGTCATATTTTCGGTATAAACACATTTCTGGAAGTCCTTTTCTGTCTTTTTTGTGTAGCTTTTTTGTTTTTCACTTTGTCTATTCTATTCTATTCTATTCTATTCTATTCTATTCTATTCTATTCATCCATCCATCCATCCATCCACCCTGTTTTGTTTAATCTTATTCAATCCCTTCTTCCTTCCTTCCGTCCATCATTCTATTCTATTCTATTCTATTCTATTCTATTCTATTCTATTCTATTCTATTCTATTCTATTCTATTCTATTCTATTTATTATTCATACAATTATATTCCATTCATCCATCACCCCACCCACCCAACCTATTCTATTTCATCATATTCCTTCCTTCCATCATTATATTCTATTCTGTCCAGTTCTATTCTATTCATTCACTGTATTCTATCTCATCATATTCCATCCATTCTTTTCTTTTCTATCTATCCATTCATCCATCAATCAATCAGTCAACCCTTCTATTCTATTCTATTCTATTCTATTCTATTCTATTCATCCATCGATCCATCCATCAACCCACCCATACTATTCTGTTTCATCCTATTCATTTCTTAATTCTATTCTATTCTATTCTATTCTATTCTATTCTATTCTATTCTATTCTATTCTATTCTATTCTATTCTATTCTATTCATCCATCGATCCATCCATCAACCCACCCATCCTATTGTTTCATCATATTTATTAATTCCTTCCATCATTCTGTTCTATTCTAGAATATTCTACTCCATTCTGTTCTATACAGTTCTATTATATTCATCCATTCAGCATACTCTATTTCATCCTGTTCAATCCATCAATCCATCCTATTCTATTCTATTCTATTCTATTCTAGCATCCATCCTATTCTATCCAATCCATCTATTACTTGGAAAACATATAGTGTATTCCAAGATGTATAAATTAATGTATCCCTTTATTAACTATAGCTGTATTTTATCATATGATGGTTGTTGCCACTGTTTTGTATGTGTGTTTTTTCAAATTGCGAAAGCGGTAATTCACTTAACTCTCAAACTCAGGTGGTGTATAGTTTTATTAAATAACATGGTTTCCCCAGTTGTAAAGAATTTTAACTTTATTTCATCTCCAATTTCAGTTTCTCCTTCTTTCAATAGTTTAATTAAAGTGGAACACTTTAAAAATGTATCAGTGTTTCAGCAACAAGACAGTGTGTTTAAACATGCCCTTTTGAATAGTCTTTGTGGGATTTAACATAGACATGGACATTCCTTGTGTTTAAAAAAAGCTCATTAGTCTTTTTTTTTTCTTTGCCAATAGCCTCTCTATCTATTGTTTTAATGATTTTTGTGCATATAGCAAGTCAAGTAGACCAATTTCTGGTGTCCCATGAAGGGACAAGACCACCTCAGCAGATGCTGTCTCAGGCTGTGGTTGTGGATATTGCCTTTGGTCATAGGTTAGACACATGGAGAACATCCATTAAAGGGTCAGCAAACAGATGGCAGTGATGTTTGAAAGCTGTAACAGAAGGTCGCTTCACAGTTCAAGCTCTCTGTCACCCTTCCTATCGGCTTGCCAGGGAAAGCGTGGAGAGTATTCATAACACGGAGGGAGGTAATCGCTCCGCACTGTGGGGTCTGGCTACAGGGACATGACAGAGAGCTTGGGATGAGACAGACTTGACCCCAGGAGGTCGATTGTAGTGGGTAAACTTATGTTTGCTAGTTTTAAAAGAGAACGTATACAATGCTTTGCCATTAGGTCAGCTTTCAAGTGACTGTGGGTGTTTAATTTTCTGTTTGTAATTGCTACACTTTATAAAGGGTTATTATTAGACTTTTAATTGATTTTAATGGGATTTTAATAATATTGATTATATGCTGATTAATTAAATTCATTGCACTTAATAAAATATCAAAATTCATTATCATGACTAAAGCTTTGAATTTTACAGTACATATGGGGCATGAAATATTAATGCATTTTGTATTATTTTTAAGTAATACATTAATTAAAATTATAGTTAGCCTTTTTAACTGAACAAATTACCTCCTTAAATTGACAGCCTTATTTATTTAAATGTAATTATTAATTATTATAATTTTAGAATTTTTTATTTGTTGTAGGATCTTCAAAATTTCACCCTTTTCTACAGATAAAGAAATTCATTTAGCTTTGTAATGACGGAACAGTGAGTAAATCATATAATTTTTATTCTTGCGTGAACTCTATGTACTAGTTTCTCAAGATTATGTAAAATATTAATATGTCTACAGTATTAAGTTGTAAGGAAACACGTAAGGCCATCTGACATCACATCATTGTACATTTAGTCAAAACACCAATATTGTCTGCTGAGCGCCGTCCCTTTTTCCTGCAGCTTTAGTATTGTTTCAAGTTTAATCATTTGTCTTCATTTGTGGTAGTGACATCGCTACAAAAGATGATTAAGTTGTCTTTTTGAACGAGGATGCTGAAGAGACTAGTGCACATAGTAATTATATTGTGCCTTCTCTTTATAGCAGGACAGATTTGATGTATCGCACTGTAAAAAATGAGAAAGGAAACTGGGTTTCTGTCACCCCTCATTGGCTAATGGTCTATTTCATACTGAATAGCTCTTACTCAGTATACAAACGCAGGTGCATATGGACGGTTTCAGCTTATTATGACCAGACCTGAATTACAGTAGACATGTGAAAAGTGGCCAGGCCTTTGTAAGGGAATATTAAACCGAGCGGCATCTGCTTACAAATGCTGTGCAAGCTTTCCCCAGAACTAATTTCACTTGTGCAAAGACATTTGTGCAGTGACTTTAACTAGTCCCAAGGTGATCTTTAGTGGGTGTATGAAATAATTTCCCCTCAAGTTCCAAACTTCAGGCATAGCTCATCACATAATGTAATCGTAAAGACAATTTTGCATAATAGGTCCATTTAACCCTTTAACTATGGCCATCTTCAACAATCATTTGAATAAAAGTGTCTCAATATTTTATTTTAATGAAATTATAATATATTTTTTTCGCAGTTACGTTTAACTTGCTAGTCATTTTTATCAGATGTTTGAATTATTATTATGAATTTAATTGTTATTATTTTGTTTTTTGCTAGTAATTTTTTGTGCATGTATGACATCACTTTTATTAATCATTTTGGAATTGCTTTGGAACTGATTAGTTATGTGTACTGGATATATGAAATCACTATTAAATACTTTTTTGGATTTACTTTTAGATTAGTAATTTTTTGTGGATATAAGAAGTTATTTTAATTTGATGAAAAAAAAAACATTGATTTAATATATTAATATATTATGAATGCATTCATTAATATATTACTTAATATATTTATTAATATAGTGATACATTTATTATATATTAAGCACATTTCTTTACAGTTATTTTTTACAAACTAATAATTTTTAGAGAATGTATGTATTTTATTGTAAAATTGTATATATTTATTTATTTAGATCATTTTGCTTGGAAAAGTATGCTTTTTCTATTCTTGATTAAAATGATTTTTACTTTTTTGATGTTTTGTTCTCTAATACACCAATATTAATACTTTTTAGTGTTACTTGAATGTCCAAATCCTATTATCTACCATCTTTTATTTGATGTGTTTCTTAATAAATCCTTGTTTTGAAGCCAGGTTTCATTTTGTATTTCTGACATGAAACTCACTGAAGTAGTGTATGTGGGTTGCAAACTTGCATTGTCAATGAGTAGAGAGGACATTTAGACACAACTTCATCCTACGAGGTCTCATTATCTGTGGCTAGCTAGAGTTATTGGTTCACATTTTATGAACACACACACACACAAACACACACTGCTGTGTCAACTAGACACAAATGTATTCTAAGTAGTGGAAAGGTCTGACGCTTGCAGCGGTAAACTCCTGCGGAAGGTGAAGTCATTACTCAGCTTGCCTTAAGGCCATGTTGGGCCTATTCGTGTATTCCTAACTTGACCGAAAAAATGCAAAATAAATAAATAATAGCCAGCGAAAAAAAGGAGTCATTTTCTCTCATCATCCGCACCATTACCGGTCCATCCTGCGATGGAGGAAGGGAGGTACCGCTAAGGGTGTGTGCATGTTGTGTATGTTTATGGAATTAGCTTAAGGTTCTACTCAGCCAAGCATTATCAGGCTAATTTAGAAAATGACAGACTTTCAATTTACCAAGCAGAACCTAATAACAAATCTTAGTGCATTGCCATGACAACGTATCCGGAATCATTGGGCCTGACCTTGTTGGATGGAAATGGGGTGGCGGAGTATGTTACGCTTGTGAAATAACAATAAGAAAGCGAGGTGTACGAGTTCAAGTTGTGGCGCAGAAGCTCTTAAAAGTTCCACATCGAGCTGATTAGGTCAATCAAAGAAACATCTTTCTGTCTGTACAGCCTTGTTACAGTAAGCTCAGCTCTCTGATAAATACTACTTAGATTGAATTAGGCCCGGTTTACTTCTGGTATTAAGATGTGTTTTGGTTGATTGGATCAAGCAGATGAGAGGAAACGTTGTTTTATTCATTTTCTTTTGTCAACTTTTGACCACTTTCCTGATTTCTTTTGATTTAATAATCGCAAAATAAGTCAGTGCCAATAGCCTCATCGTCTGTCGTCCCGAGTTCAAGCCCCGGCTCGTGGACCTTTGATACCGATACGATACCTCTAAATTTAAATTTTAAATGATGACATTTATTAAATCATTAAATTACTAAGAGTAGAATTCTTAATGATACCCACTTAATGTTATATTTTAACACTCAATATGCCTTAATTGCAACTTATTAGGTTATATTTTTGTTTACACATGGTTAAAATATGTTTAGTGTAGTGGTAACCATATGTTACCATAATCATCTACAATATGGTTGACCTACGATCACTTGGTAAAATATATATTTTTTTTTTTGGTTAAATAAAATCACGTACAGTAAATAAAACACACCTTGTCAATATTTTTTTGTTTGAGTATCGATACTTCCGATACTCGCACCAGTATTGATATATCAATACTTTCGATACGCACATCCCTAGCAGAGAGGAGGTGGTCTTTTGTAGCTGTTTGAAAACATTCGACCAAATAAGTGTCTACACTATGAGAGCAATCCAGTTGAATGTGTTTTCAACGACCTCTGGGATTGGTCAAAAGTGGTCAAGCTCAAAAGTTTTAGACCCTGTTTTCACCTGTATTTATAGTGTTGTCCACTTGTGATCGGATGGTCAAAAACACATCAACCAAGTTGCAACGTAGTTGAAGTCAACGTGCTCCAAATTGAAAATGTCATGAACGTTTTTATTTGCCTAATCTAAAGAGCATGAAAAAAATCCCAATGCATAATACATAATGAGTAAATAATGTCAGCATCTCCTGGACAGATGACTCTTTGCTATATTTATTTATGAGGAATTGAAAAAGTTGATTTTCAAACAGCTGAACTAAAAAAGCTACAAAGTTTTTGAAAGAAGTCCTTATGCTCTCCCAGGCTTTTTTTAATTTGATCAACAGTGCAATACAGGTATACCCTGCAAAAGTAAATAGTTGAAAGAAAAAGTGTGTACGATTTTCTCTGTCATCAGTAACACATGAATACACTGTTTCTGTTCAAATCCATATGTATCCATGCGTTACTGATGACAGAGAATAGCGTGCGCACTTTGCGTCCATTGGATGCTTTCCAAAATGGTGCTACACTGACACAGAGAGACAGAGAGGAGACAAATTGTTGAATAAATGTCTTTACTTTTTGCACACAAAGAAAATACAAATATTCTCAACGCTTCATGAAATTCAGATTCAACTACTGATGGCAGATGGACTATTCTGACGGTGCTTTTCATACTTTTATGGACATCGCCAGTGTAATTTATTATGCAGTGAATGGGACAGTCACAAGCCTCCCAGTTTTCATCCAAAATATCTTAAATTGTGTTCCGAGGACGAAAGAAGCTTTTACGGGTTTGGAACGACATGGGGGTAAGTGATTAATGACAAAATTTGCTTTTTGGGGTGGAGTATCCCTTTAAACGCCAGCTTTGCCAGGCTGGGAGAGAAACTAGATCAGATTAGCCCAGCTAAAACCAGAAAACCAACTTAGGCTGGTTTAAGCGCTTTTTATTTTATTTTATTTCATTATTTTTTTCCAGCAGGGATTCCAGAGTCCTGGCAGCAGCAGCAGTTCAACTGAGGATTTCCATGGCCCAGATTCAAACACACTAAACAACAGATGCTTTTTTGCATCCATCTGCTGAAACTAAACGGCATTTTTAAATAAATGGCCTGATTTAACACTCAATCAACTCCTGAAAATCATTATAGGAAAAGACTGACTGATTAATATACAAAGTGAAGTGAGTGAAGTGACATTCAGCCAAGTATGGTGACCCATACTCGGAATTCGTGCTCTGCATTTAACCCATCCAACGTGCACACACACAGCAATGAACACACACACACCGTGAACGCACACCCGGAGCAGTGGGCAGCCATTTATGCTGTGGCGCCCGGGGAGCGGTTGGGGGTTCGGTGCCTTGCTCAAGGGCACCTCAGTCGTGGTATTGAGGGTGGAGAGAGCGCTGGACATTCACTCCCCCCACCTACAATCCCTGCCGGCCCGAGACTCGAACCCGCAACCTTTTGATTACAAGTCCGACTCTCTAACCATTAGGCCACAAAGTGTATACTAATGATATTTTTGTGTATGCCAGTGGTACTGTGGTTCATGCTAATAACCATAACTTTACTTCCCAAACATAGTTTGTACAAATTATTGATGTATAACCAAAAAAAAAAAAAAAAATGAATATGAAGATCACTTTTAAACAACTCAAACTATTATAGAAAGTTTTTTTTTTTTTTCAAGGTGAGATTTTCATTTCACCATGTCCCTTCCACAATGAATATCTTATTAATCTTTTATGATTGTTAAACTTAACGTATATCATTGCAAATGTTACTCTGTGCTCTAAAAATAGACTTGTTATGACATTGTGCCATGCAAGGTCTTTTCATAATCTAGAGAAATGTGCGAGCATGTCAGTGGGGTACGGTTGAGACAAAGTGTATAACTGTCCCCGGATTGGTGTCCTATTGCTTCACACGCTGTTTAGTTGTACAGTGTTATGATAATAGGATAAGAGTCACATTTACACATATGCTACGCAAATTCTGTTAAGAAAATGTTATTTGTGATATTTCAAATGTCTATTATTAATGGACATATTTTCTAACATGAATGTTAAAATGATTACATAGCATTTGAAGAAATATACAAGGTGGTAAAGTAGGTACAGTTGAGACACCCTTTAGGTTGCTATGTACTATATACAGTAACAGTCCAATCATAGAAAATAACATGCATACAGAGGCTGTGTGTGTTTGTGTACTGGTATTACCTACATTATGGGGAACAAATGTCCCCACAAGTATAGTAATACCAATAAATTCACCTTATGGGAATATTGTTTAGGTCCCCATGATGAAACAATCTTGTATTTTTACAATCAAATGTAAAAATGCAGAAAGTTTTGAGTGATGTGTAGGTTTAGGGGTATGTATATTGTTATTGTTATGTTTACATTTGTACATTTGTTTGCCATATATTTTTGTAGTGTTAAAAATGTGTTCCTGTTTCAAGTGAATCTGAATTAAATAAAGCAAGTAAAAAATAAGTTTATTTTTAAACAGAATTTTTTTTAAACTGTAATTTTGTTATTACATTTGCTATAAATGCTTTACAGCATTAAGAATGAGTGTCTCATCTGTACCATGCTACTGTTTCAACTGTACACCATATGGGTGCAGTTGAGACAGAAATGCACCTCATATCATATTCCGCTAATTGTGGAAAATATAAACTACTTATGGCTGTTATCAATTTATGATATTTGCTTAGTACACAAGCAAAATAAATACCATGTGAAAAATAATTTCATTTCAGCATCTAGTTTGTGTATTGTAATTAAAAAAGCAGAACATGTCTCTACTGTATCAGTCTGCCCTACAGATAATCAGACAGACCTCATAAGTAAACTGAGCACAGAATCTGGATTGATGTAAGCAGTGTCTAGTAAAAGCTCATTACAGTTTCTGCCTGGAGAGTTGGAGCACATTGTGGGTGGAGCATTAGAGGAATGAATGGAAGTTAGGTTTGATCTGCCCTGTCAAACGTCACTGTAAGATATTAAGCACGGGAATCGATGTAAATGCGTCAAATGCTGACACACACACACACACACATTCGCCCCCTCAGTGTGCCTTGAATCAATGGCCTGTGTGCCAAACGGAATCATACAACAGCAGATATTAAAATATAATCAGGTCATTTGTTTGGCTTTTGAGGCAGAGCACTGGTGCATATCAAATAACAGGAGAAGCGGGGTCTGCTCATGAGACCCAGGTGTTTTATTAATTATTAGATTTGTATGCATCTGTCCATCCAAAAACAAATCTCTGCATATGGTTTATCTGGTTAAATATTGTTGTTGATTTTGTTGGCATAGCTGTTTTCTCAGTTGTTTCAAAGCAGCTTTACAGAAAATCATGATTTTAATGTTTATTATAGCTTAAAATCTTCATGCCTGCATTTAGCAAATTAGAACTGGATGATAATATAGTCTACATTTTACGGTGATATGAATAATCAAGCAGTTGAGATTAGCTATATAGTGTATATCACTTTATGTGGGTTTACTGCATGTGTGAGAATAAAGTTTGATATGTGTAATAATATAGTTTACATTTGCTAGTATATCGCTTTATGTGTACTGTAATCTTCAGGCACTTCACAATCCGATCCGATTCCGATTCTGGGAGTCACGATCCAATTCCAAAACGATTCTTGATCTACATTTTTTCCCCAATTAATTCTTCTGCTGCGCAAATACATCTTTACAACTTTACATTTTAACCAAAATTGGAGTTTCTATGCTTTTTTGTTTAAAGTTGGAATCTCTGTGTGTCAGTACTGCCATTTTAAAAGGGGTGTGAATCTTGGTTTCACAATTCAATTCAATTACGATTATCATTATTAACTCAATATCATGATTCGTCACATTCTGTTTTTAATATTAGCCTTCTGCACATGGCTACGTTTTCATATAAATTTTAAAATGTATGCAATTTGTGCAAATTTATGCATTTTGTGTTTAATTATTTTTTTATTTTTTATCATATAAGCAGGCTACTTTTTAAAACAATTACTTATTTAAAATAAGTGTTCCTTAAGTATCCGAAAGTTTACAGACAATAGTTATGGCTTTTTCTTTTTTTTTCCTCGGCATTATTGCTGTTTGATTATTACTGATGAGATCATAGACATAAATCGTTGAAGCGAGAATCGATTTTTTTCTCCCTCCCCTCCAACTTTATACACATTACTTTACATTTTGCCACAATATACAGTGGGGAAAAAAGTGATTGTATCCCCTGCTGATTTTGTACATTTGCCCACTGACAAAGAAATGATCAGTCTCTAATTTTAATGGTAGGTTTATTTGAACAGTGAGAGACAGAATGACAACAAAAAAATCCAGAGAAACACATTTCGAAAAAAAAGTTATAAATTGACTTGCATTTTAAGTGCAAGAAGTGTTTGATCCCCTATCAATCAGCAATATTTCTGGCTCCCAGGTGTCTGAGATTAGGAGCACTCTCTTAAACGGAGTGCTCCTAATCTCAGTTTGTTACCTGTATAAAAGACACCTGTCCACAGAAGCAATCAATCAATTAGATTCCAAACTCTCCACCATGGCCAAGACCAAAGAGCTGTCCAAGGATGTCAGAGACAAGATTGTAGACCTAAACAAGGCTGAAATGTGCTACAAGACCATCGCCAAGCAGCTTGGTGAGAAGGTGACAACAGTGTGTGCAATTATTCGTAAATAGAAGAAACAAAAAATAACTGTCAATCTCCCTCGGTCTGGGGCTCCATGCAAGATCTCACCTCGTGGAGTTTCAGTGATCATGAGAACGGTGAGGAATCAGCCTAGAAATACACAGGAGGATCTTCTCAATGATCTCAAGAAAACAATTGGTAACACACATTACACCGTGAAGGACTGAAATCCTGCAGCATCCGCAAGGTCCCCCTGCTCAAGAAAGCACATGTACAGGCCCGTCTGAAGTTTGCCAATGATCATCTGAATGATTCAGAGAAAAACTGGGTGAAAGTGTTGTGGTCAGATGAGCCCAAAATCGAGCTCTTTGGCATCAACTCAACTCTCTGTGTTTGGAGGAGGAGGAATGCTTCCAATGACCCCAAGAACACTATCCCCACCGTCAAACATGGAGGTGGAAACATGCTTTGGGGGTGTTCCGTAAGAAGCATTTCAAGGTCTTGGAGTGGCCTAGCCAGTCTCCAGACCTGAACCCAATAGAAAATCTATGGAGGGAGGTGAAACTCCGTGTTGCCCAGCGACAGCCCCAAAACCTGAAAGATCCGGAGAAGACCTGTATGGAGGCGTGGGCCAAAATCCCTGCTGCAGTGTGTGCAAACCTGGTCAAGAACTACAGGAAACGTCTGACCTCTGTAATTGTAAACAAAGGTTTCCATACTAAATATTAAGTTCTATTTCTCTATTGTATCAAACACTTATTTTATGCAATAAAATGGAAATTAATTATTCAAAAATCATTGATTTTCTGGAGTTTTTTTTATATTCTGTCTCTCACAGTTGAGGTGTACCTATGATGAAAATTACAGATCTCTCCATTCTTTGTAAGTGGGAAAACTTGAAAAATCCTCAGTGTAACAAATACTTATTTGCCCCACTGTACTTATATTATATACGTTTTTTTTTTGTTTTTTTTTTGCGCATTCCAAGTAATATCAATCAAACTGCAGTTGGGTTGTTTTGATTAAGTTATAATAACTTAAGATTTTATTATATCGCTTTGTTTTAAGTAACTTGGGCGTCACAGGGCTCGAAATTCACAGGATAGGAGGGGGTAGTGATGCTGAGTGCAACTAAAAAGGTGTAAATTCAGTTAGATTCATGCAAAAGCTGAATTGGCAGGGGCCTCATGACAGCATTATTTTAGATGGTCTACTATAGGCAGCAGTTTCTGTGGGAGTCACAAGGATGGCATAATTGAAGCTAGATAAATGATTTCCGCCTTTAACACTGAGTCTGACAGATTTGCTCAGCGTGAGCCAGTAGCTGCTGCTGCTGATATTGTTCGTGGAAATGCACAATCATTGAGAAATATGCACAGCTACTTTCCAACAAACATTGATGTCTAGTTATTCATCATATTTCATTTATATTCTTGGCAGACACTTTGAGGGACAAGCTGCTTGGAAGAGCCTGTCTTGTTATGGCTTCCTGTTTGTATTCATGCTACAGAAAGTGCACATATTGTGATTTTTGACATAAGAAGGTTGCTAACAAGGCTAAACCACAATCTAATGAAATTCTTATTATCTATCATTTTAGTCCCTGACTGACTGACGAGATGCGCATGACAATCACATGCGATTAATTGCACGGCCCTAATTAAGATGTACAATTTAGAAGTTAATAAGATACAACAATGTACTGTGTAGCTTTTGTACCTTAGGCTATACCATAGTTACTACATGCAGCACTTACAAATGTCCAAAAACAGTGTAATTTGAGGGGTAAGAGAAGGTAAGTATATTATTCATTTTATACTATGGGGTCATTGAATGCTTGAATCTGATTGGCTGACGAACGTTCTAAGGTGTGCCATTATTTTCAGGGAAACGCACGGCGAACATATGTCCAGGCAGGTCTTGACCACATTACAGGTCCATATCACTTTGCCAAATGATTTGAGTTATTTCAAAGGTACTTACCGCCTAAAAGAGCAAAAGAACCAAAACCCACAACGACACTGGCCAAACAAATAAATATAGTATACAATAGTATAAAAATGACAGATAATTTCATGTTTTATTATGTACGGAATGCACATATCTCTCCCACTCTCTCTCTTTCACAAACGCACATACTGTTTGCACATGCGTTAACATATGCGCTAATGTTGTTAGCGCTACTCTGGCGATTTTATCAGTAACATAGTTTAACATCTAAAAAACTACATGACTTCTCACAAGCGAGGTAACAACAACGGTGCTGTTCGTGAATAAAATTCATTTAAAGCTTTACTATTAGTAGAGACGCTGCTGAGGAAGAGTTTTGTGAGATGCACAGACTCACAGAGGTAATCTCTCTCGCTCTCTCATAACTTAGTTATTAACTGCATTAGTCTGCTATCAACGGCTCAAGCCTCCATTACTAGGTCTAAAATTACGTTTTAGGAGGTGTTGGATGAAATGCGGAAGAAAGTAATCCTCACAAAAGGGTTTTAAGTAGAAAAACTCGACAAATGCCTTGAAATGTATCATCAGATCGATGTCTTGAGGTGTGGTAAAAGTAGTGTGCAAAATAATTGACTTCGGTCCTAATATAATGCGCAACCGATGTGTACTGGCCACATCACCACCACTTCATACCTTCATTCATTCAGCCATTGTTATGCATGCATGTAATGACAAACCAATCTTCATAAGTGAGTCATTCAACCTATTTATTTAAAAACACTGATTCATTTAGTGAGTCATTGAATCATTGTCAACCATTTTTTTTCTAAAACCGATTCAAAGTAAAAAAAAATTTAACATTATTATTAATATTGACGCACTATGTGTGCTGGCACACATTCATAAAATGACACACTCCACCTTTAAATGTTTAATGTTTTATTGGCACAGTTTCATCAATCTGAGAGAAATAACGCTGGCATATACTGCATATTATCAGCACCAAAGCCATACAACAATCATCAGGCGCGGATTAACACACAGGCCTGCCTAGGCTGCAGCCTAGGGGTCCCACGTGTGCAGAGGCCCCTGATTGGTTTTACGGTATTAGTGGTTGTAGTCAAATAAAATAAAAGGTCAGGAGAACGAAGTAGCATCAACACACTTTAAACCTTTAATAAACATTAATCCAAGACAAAGACGATACAAAAACTGAAGGCTTATAAAAGGACAGGAAACAAAGGAGCAAACGAGATGATTAATAAACACAGGTGATAGGAATGATATTTAACAAAACAAGGACAGGAAATACCAAATAAGGACAAAACGGAACGAAATGGAAACCGACACGTGACAATTGGCCAGACTATTTTTTTCTATTATTTTTATTTTAAATTGACTTCAGCGCGAACAAAAAAGACCCTCGATTGGTCCATAAGAAACATTAATTGAGGATTTGTTGCAGAGCATCTGACAAAGTTAATGTCTTGTGCACGCTCAGCATCGCCGGGAGTTCGCACGATCGTTAATTCGAAACTGACAGTAAAACGCACATGCGCATTCAAAAAGCAATTTTAATACCCCACATTTTGAAACTGACTCCCTGGTGTGTGCAAATTAGGCTAAATCTAGGCTGTTAATGCTAATGATTCTTTTAGAAGAATGTATATAGTGAAAATTGTGCCCTATCATCACATTCACATCTATGCAACCAATAAATAAATTGCTAAATTGTTTACAAGAGGGCGTACTGTATTTCTTAATTGATCTAATTACTTGATTTTGCTCTCAAAATGCACCAGATTTATGCATTTAAATTTAAAATGAACAAAACTTTCTTACAGGGGGGCATACCCCTGGAACCCTGTGCACCCACCACAGTCTCACAAAGTCCTTTGGGCACACTGGGAACGTAGAGGAAATTGTAGGACTAGCTGTCTCAATGTGTGTGTGTGTGTGTGCCAGTTCAGCTTGCTATTTGCTTGTGGACTATGTTTGGCACTAAATACATTTCTCCAGTATAGCATAATAATGATTTGGGGGGGTGGGGGGTGTCTCACACAAATCTGCCCCTGACAATCATATATCCATTATAGCCCCATCAAGAGCGAGACAATGTAACCATTTATTTATCTTATTTCTTCTGTGAAAAATTAAAGGAGATGCTTCGAGATTTTCCATACAATGATGGTAATTTATGCTGTGACAGAAATGCATATAAAAGCAGTTAATGAGACACCAGCATATTTCATGTCATGCAGTAGCTTTTTATTTGTTTATTTATTTATTTATTTTTTAACAGATTGATCATTTGGTCAAAATAATGAACAGTGTTTGGGTTCAAACCGATGAGGATCATTTCAATGTTTTAGTATTATAATTTTGAATAGATTTGAGAGCTCCAGTCAGGGCTGTAGATTATAGAAGATTATACAATTGCAGCCTAAATTTTAGTTTCTCAAATTTGGAATATGGAACACAAGTTGGACTACTTTTATGGCATTTCAGTGGGACTTTTATGCCATTTTTTTGGAGCTCAGCAGCATAAATCACCATCCATTTTCATTGCAGTTTGACTTGGACATTCTGCCCGAAATCTCATTATATGTTTCAAGACAGGAAAAAGTCCAATGGGATTTGAAATGACATGAAAGTGAGCGAATAATGATAAATATTCATTTTTGGGTCAGCTATTCCTTTAAAACAGCTGTACTTTAAACTTTTCTGAGATTTTTGCTTTATGTATATGTACAGGATAGCAATAAATTCACCTCCCTAATATTCTGATAAACAGCAAAATATGCTTAAATATTAGGATTTCTCATGAGATCGAAATAGTACAACAGCAGACCTTGTAAAAGCATAGATTTTTTTTTCAATCCTTGGGGCAAGACTGAAAGAAACAAAATTATTACACTCTGATTGGTGTCTTAAAAGGGCACGGCTGAAGAAATTATGACACAAGAAAGAAAATAAGAACAAGGTGATTATAAAAGTCGTTTATACCCAGAATGTTATTATTTTTTACAAGAAGTCATTACTTCCCTGATTAGATGAACTGATTTCTGTACTTTACTCAGGTTAGATTTTTTTATTATTTCACATGTTTGTGCATTTTTCATTAGCCTCTGCAGAAGTGACCATTTTTGGGTATTTAATATTTATATTTTATTTTATAGGGTATAATTAGGCTAAAGGCTCTTAAGGAAAAAAAGTGAATTTTGGAAGTAAATAGTCACAAACTTATTACAGCACTTACCTAAACACCTCTTTATTGACTGACCAAAAATGTACCAGATGCACGGTCATAATGTTGAATCAAGTAATATAATTTATAATATTTTATATGACATATATTACATGTCTATCAAATATAAAAATGCATTTGTAAAAATAAAAAAATGTACATTATTTTATTTTTGTTGGGGCAAGTGCAAATGTTAAATATAAAATAAAATAATACAATAAAATAAAAATACCTTAATATTGAGCCCTGCTATCCTTCAATATGAAAAAAAAAGTATACTGCCAACATCAACATCTCCTAAATTATATGTTAGGATCCGAAACAAAGCCACTGTAAATACAAAAGGTATTCTGCTTTAATAAGTCTTTTTTTTTTTGGAAGGCAGTGTTTGCAGCTGACAGCAAACATACTGTCAGTGACATGTTTTCTTGTTGCTAGTGGCATTATGCATCATATTATGCTAAAAAGCATCTCTTATTTTGGAGGCGCTTTTACCCCACATCAGTATCACTGCAGTGCAAACGCAGCTGTCCTGAAAGGTACATCTAATAGATGATAGAGCGTGACAGTACATTAGTTACAAGATCGTGGCACTTATTTACACGTGCCAGCTCACGTGTTGTTCATTACACGCCTTTCCAACCAGAAGGCAAGACATGTTCTAGAGCAATCAGCCATGGGCGAGCCCAAGGACATTTTCATTTCGCTTTCTAAGAAGTGGAGATGCCAAGACATAGAAAATACCAAACAAACCTTCCGTTTTGATCGAAATGCAATTACCACTGGGATGCTTACTATAATTGCAGTGCTAGAAGCTAAATAATCTCATTTGCAGGACTTTGTATTCACATATTTGGAATTTTGTATATTCTGTAAGTGTTCCCTTGACAAATTAAGATATCTTTGCATCTGATGTGATACTTGATATATGTGCCATAATGCATGTGAATCTGCTCTAATATTACATTTGAAGTACAAATTAGGGATTTGTTTATATTTTAAATGTTGTCAATCAGTTTGACTTCCTTAGTGAAAAGTTCAATGTGTATTAAGGAATATTACATCAGAATTTGTAAATGAGATTTTAGCAGCTTCTCCTCCCTGAACAGCATGACTAAAATAATAGTGTTTCTTAACACTGAACTCCAGCTCATTAAATCATGTATGCAGGGAATCTAAGGCAATGTGTGACAATTACTAAAATGAATGAACTTGAACTGCGTTGTAAAGGTTTTTGCCAAAGTGATTTTTTTTAGTTTGTGGTCAGTAATTATTTTTAAAAGAAATTAATACTTTTTAATTTGGTAACAATAAAAAATAGTTTCTTGAACAGCAAATCAGAATAATAGATTCATTTAGAAGGATTGCATGACACAGAATACAGGAGTAATGATGCTGAAAATTCAGCTTTGATCGCAGGAATAAATTACATTTTAAAGTATTTGACAATAGAAACAGGTTTTTAAATTCGGATAATATTTCACAACATTTCTGTTTTTACTGTATTTTTAATCAATAACTGAAGCCTTGGTGAGCACAAGACACAAACAACTTACCAACCTCAAACTTTTGAATGGCAGCATTTTAACTGTAGGTTTGTTCCTTTGGGAACTGAGCTTCTGATCCTGGAATTGCTACCGGTGTGCTTTATCGGTTGAGCTACAGGAACTCCTGTAGCTCCTGTTTCCTTGTAAACTCGCTCTCTCTCAGGGCCACCATTTCCTTTGTTTTCTTCCTTCACCCTTTGAGTCCTTCACAGTGACCTTACTCACCTCACCTGATTTCCCATTGCTCTGTGGGCCAGATGCAGCCTGCTTTTCCATCCTCCATGGAGATGCAGCATGACTCCTTTGCTTCCATTTTTGTCTGCACTCAAGCACAGGAAACATACACTCTTTGAAGAATTTGCCATGTCATTCCATCTCAGAGTCTGTCCCTGCGCTCGCCATGATCTCATTGAACACCTAGAGCGAAAGTGCGGCCACATCAGCTGAAGTCTTTAAAGATCTCATGCAGTGCGGTCACGGGCAATATTTCCTATTTCCAGTTCTCACATTGCCATTTTGATGTCGTGGGGTCTTCAAACAGCTCACTTAAAGGTGTTATGATTAGGTTTTTACAATAAAAAAGTTAATATTTCCACCCACACACTTAAAAATAAAGGTTCCAAAAGGGTTTTTTTGCAACGATGCCATAAAAGAACCATTTTGGGTTCCATAAAGAACCTTTCAGTGAACAGTTAAAAAAAAGAACCATTTTTTTAGAAGAACATTTTAATAATCTAAAGAACCTTTTGTGGAACTGAAAAGTTCTATGGATGTCAAAGGTTCCTCGTGGAATCATCATTGTTTGCACGAGGAACCAATGGATCGCCATGGAAACATCAACTCTTAAAATAAAGACTATTATCTTTATTTTAACGAGTGTTGATGGTTCCATGAAGAACTTTTAACATCCATGGAACATTTCCATTCAACAAAAGGTCCTTAAGTTTAAATTATTAACATGTTCTTCACACTAAGGGGGGGAAAAAAACTGTTCTTTTAAGAACTGTTCACTGAAAGCTTCTTTTGGTGCTTCATCTATGGCATTGCTGTAAAAACTTTTATTCTAGAACCTTTATCTTTAAAGCCCAAAACACACTGCATGATTTTAGTAATCCTATAAGATCACTGCATGTCACACTGTGCGACATGGATCTAATAAACTTGGCTACAATGTGTGTGCAGACCAGGGGTGTCAAACTCAGTTCCTGGAGGGCCACAGCCCTGCACAGTTTCGATCAGGGGTGCCCAAACCCAGTCCTGGAGGGCCGGTGTCCTGCAGACTTTAGCTTTAACTTGCCTCAACACACCTGCTGGGAAATTTCTACAATGCCTAGTAAGAGCTTGATTAGCTGGTTCAGGTGTGTTTAATTGGGGTTGGAGCTAAACTCTGCAGGACACCGGCCCTCCAGAACGGAGTTTGGGCACCCCTGGTTTAGATTCAACCCTAATTAAACACCTGATCCAACTAATCAAGTCATTTAGGTGCAGGGTTGGAACTAAACTTTGCAGGGCTTCAGCCCTCCAGGAATTGAGTTTAACACCCCTGGTGTAGACTGTACGATGAGGACACCTATTAGCCTTGTTTGAGATGCGCCTCGCCTGGTCTCGCCTGAAATGTAGTGGAGAGTAGGCGGCTGGACTTCGGCCCTCCAAGAATTGAGTTTGACACCCCTGGTGTAGACTGTATGATGAGGACACCTATTAGCCTTGTTTGAGATGCGCCTCGCCTGGTCTCGCCTGAAATGTAGTGGAGAGTAGGCGGCTGGACTTCGGCCCTCCAGGAATTGAGTTTGACACCCCTGGTGTAGACTGTATGATGAGGACACCTATTTGCCTCGCCTCGCCTCGCCTGAAATGTAGTGGCGAGTAGGTGGCTGGAGTGAGGGGAGAAAAAAGCGCAGTCAAGGTGGACAGTTCTAACCTCTAGAAGTGGAACTGATAGCCTACCTACGAAATCAAAGATGGATATCGTGTTATTCTCACTCATGTGTTGTATTGCTAATTAACATGATATAATTTCAGTTATGTTGCTTTACGTGAAAATAAATATGATGAACAAGACACTCAAAGTGCTTGCTATTTAATTTTATATGAAAGGCATATTTATATGAAAGGCATATAAATATGCCTACGCTGTCGTGAAAGTTTTTTGGCACACGTCAACATGACATCAGAGCACGTAACTCGGACACTTTTCTAACCAGCATGCGTTTTGTGGTCATCACCGGTGAACTTCTACGCAGATTTTGCTCATCTCAAATGAGCCTATTGACTTGTACGCTACGACGCACGTTACAATAGTAGAATAAGTCACACTTTAGCAGTTGTATTTTTTTATGTGTGCTGAAAAAAGTGGAAGCGGCAAAAGAGGAAGGGATAAGAGCTTGAGGTAAGCAGTTATGTTTGTTTTAGCATGATGTCGCGTTGATTTCATGTCACATTTTATCGGTTGGTCAGTAAACGTGGAATGTACCCAGTGCCTGCAAATACAGGACAAACTGTGTCCTGTACAGCTTTCATACAGAATGCTTCTCTGATGCCTGAAATACAGGATGATTCCATCTTATACAGAACGGTTGGCAACCCTATATTAAGACGCAAAACATAATTGTCTCGGGGTCCCTGGGCTGCAGCCCATGTTGCCCATTAGAAAAATGCGGCTCTGAATGTACCTGCAAATACACTAGGCTTGTTCGAGATGTGCAGATTTTGCTCAGAACTGATCCCTGGGTTCACCGTGAGATGCATGCCGGTTAGAAAAGTGTCCGAGTTACATCCGACTTGCTCTGATGTCATGCTGATGTGTGCCAAAAAAGCTCTTGCGACAGCGAGGTGGCTGTGTCGGATTGCGTAGTCAAGCACAGTTGCTCTCCACCGACTGCGCTGATCAAAAGCATGATGGGAAACGAATGACTGATGACACAGCTTAATGTGCATTGGTTCAATCGTTGTAACGGTAGGTGGTTGTAGTAATCGGCGCCCACAACGATGAATAACAAAATATATATTTATTTACATCAACACACTTATAACTTTGTAAACTTAAGATCGGACAAACATAATGGCAAAACTGAGGACTTATAAAGGGGAGGAACAAACGAGGAAACAAGGTAATTAATTGAACACAGGTGATGACGATAATTAATTAACATAACTAGGTCAGAAACTAAAACAGGAAGAACCAAATAAGGACAAAAAGGAAACTAAACAAGCAGTTCTGTTACAGATATCGCCCCCCTCCCGGAAGGTGCGTCCCGCACCGTAACAGTAACATCGGGGAGGGGGGGTGGGCGTCCTGGAGGCTGGAGCAGAACCAGGCTAGGACAGTGAAGCCTCCAGGACGGATCAGGAGCCTTGGGAGACCATGTCAGGACTGGAGATTCGGGAGGCCATGGCGGAACTGGAGACTTGGGAATCCCTGGTGGATCCGGAGCCTTAGGAGGCCATGGCAGGACTGGAGATTCGGGAGACCATGGCGGATCTGGGGCCTTGGAAGGCCAAGATGGACTCGGGTCCTTGGGCGACCATGGCGGATCTGGATCCTCGGGCGGCCATGGCGGATCAGGGTCCTCGGGCGACCATGGCGGATCGGGGTCCTCGGGCGGCCATGGTGGATCGGGGTCCTCGGGCGGCCTTGGCGGATCAGGGTCCTCGGGCGACCATGGCGGATCTGGATCCTCGGACGGCCATGGTGGATCGGGGTCCTCGGGAGGCCATGATGGATCTGGGTCCTTTGTGGCCTTGGCCTTTGGCCTGGCCACACAAACTGCGGCTATATGGCCCCCCCCCAAAATTTCTTTGGGAAAGTTCCCCTCTGGGGGCCACATTGGAGGAGAGGGTTCTTGGGGCCGCTCTGGAGGAGCGGGCGCTTGGGGGCGCTCTGGAGGAGCGGACACTTGGGGGCGCTCTGGAGGAGCGGACTCTTGGGGGCGCTCTGGACGAGCGGGCACTTCAGGGCGCTCTGGAGGAGCGGGCACTTGAGGGCGCTCTGGAGGAGCGGGCACTTGAGGGCGCTCTGGAGGAGCGGGCACTTGAGGGCGCTCTGGAGGAGCGGGCACTTGAGGGCGCTCTGGAGGAGCGAGCACTTGGGGGCGCTCTGGAGGAGCGAGCACTTGGGGGCGCTCTGGAGGCGCGGAGCTGGACGGGACCAGCGGAGACGAAGGAGAGCTGGACGGGACCAGCGTAGATGCAGGAGGGCGCTCTTGCAGCGCGGACTCGTGACGGCGCTCTTGCGGCGCAGACACTTGAGGGCGCTCTTGCAGCGCGGACATTTGAGGGCGCACGGGAGGCGCGAAGCTGGATAGAACCAGCGGAGACGAAGGAGAGCTGGACGGGACCAGCGGAGACGCAGGAGGGCGCTCTTGCAGCGCGGACACTTGGGGCCGCTCTGGCAGCGCGGACACTTGGGGGCGCTCTGGCAGCGCGGACACTTGGGGGCGCTCTGGCAGCGCGGATTCAAAGGGGCGCTCTTGTAGCGCGGACATTAGAGGGCGCTCTTGCAGCGCGGACATTAGAGGGTGCACGGGAGGCGCGGGGCTGGACGGGACCAGCGGGAGCTCAGGTGGGCTGGACGGGACCAGCAGGAACTCAGGTGGGCTGGACGGGACCAGCGGGAACTCAGGTGGGCTGGACGGGACCAGCGGGAACTCAGGTGGGCTGGACGGGACCAGCGGGAACTCAGGTGAGCACTTGCGAGGTGCTGGAATTGGTGGGCGCAGACGAGGAGCAGGCCATGGAAGGCACTGGCGAGGAGCTGGCACTGGAGGGCGCTTGCGAGGAGCAGGCACTGGAAGGCACTGATGAGAAGAAGACATTGGAGAAAGAACGGGAGCCGAGAACTCCGGGGGAAGAGCCTCATCCATTAGCCCCTCGTTCTGCGTTGGAGGAGCCTGAGTGTGAGTGGGCAGTGGAAATATCCCCATCTCCAACGGCGCAACGTTCATCGCCGGTTGCGGCGGATTCCTCATCGCCGCTGATGGAACATACTTCGCCGTGGGTGGTGGGAACATCCTCGCCGCGGGCGGAGGAAGCAGGTGGATCGGCACCAACCCTCCGTTGCGGGGAACCAAAACCAACCGCCTCCTCATTTTCGGTTACGGTCCGATCTTCTGTAACGGTAGGTGGTTGTAGTAATCGGCGCCCACAACGATGAATAACAAAATATATATTTATTTACATCAACACACTTATACCTTTGTAAACTTAAGATCGGACAAACATAATGGCAAAACTGAGGACTTATAAAGGGGAGGAACAAACGAGGAAACAAGGTAATTAATTGAACACAGGTGATGACGATAATTAATTAACATAACTAGGTCAGAAACTAAAACAGGAAGAACCAAATAAGGACAAAAAGGAAACTAAACAAGCAGTTCTGTTACAATCGTGATGTTGAATTCTCTTCTAAGAATTTATTTTTTATTTTTTATGATTTCATGTGATTACGTATTTTAATTATGCATGAATATCCCCAAACACTATGAGAGTGCAATCTCTGTGAGATGTGATGTTGTCAAATTTCTATAAACATCTAAAATACATGTTTGCGTTAAAGTAAAAATGGATGATAAATGCGCCTTTCATATGGAATTAAATATCAAGCACTGAGTTTCTTGTTCATCATATTTTCATATAAAGCAACAGAACTGAAATCATATCATGTTTAGCAGCAGCACAGCATATGAGTGAGAATAACACGATATCTGCCTTTGATAGGTATCTGTTCCACTTCAAGATGACAGAACTGTCCGTCTTGACTGCACTTATTTCACTAGTCTCCTTACTGCAGTCGCCTACTCTCGCCTACAATTCAGGCGAGGCAAGGCGCATCTCAATCAAGCCTACTGTGCGATGATCTTGCTGTATCGTAGACTATCTATGGTCGCAAGACTGTGACAACGGCCATCTTTGAACTTCTCTCACTGTATGACACAGGGCCACCGATAAGGAGCCATGATCACAGAAATCGCCACAATGTCAATCTTTCGTCTAGGACAGCCAAAAATCGTGCTGTGTGTTTAGGACTTAAGAGTGTAAAGAATCTTTTCCACTTTGAAGAACCTGAAAGTTTCAAGGATGTTAGAAATTCTTTATGGAACCATCAATTCCAATAAATAACTTTTATTTTTAATAGTGCAGACTGAACTTTTATCCTTCTTCTGCATTTGTATTGCAGCCTAATGAAGAGAATTTGTTTAAGGACAACTCGTTTGAAATGCTAATCCTTGTTTTCAGGTGTGCTGAAAGGTGGCCTGTAAGGACAAGAGCTGTGGAGGTCAGAACGGACAGGAAGCGGCTGTTTGTTTGTCTGGACACTTGTTTGTGAGTCTGGCCATTATTCTCCTCATTAATTCTGATGGTAAATAGCCTGGCTCAAGATTGGGAAGGTTATACTGACCTCACACTTCTCCATAACAGTATGTTTGAATTATTTTAGCCCTCACAGTGGCCGACTTCATCCCTTTGTTAGGGCAGGTATTGTTTACGGCCTATATGACTAGGGATTAGCCACACTAGTGGCTTTTATCCACCAAGACATCACTGTGGTGCCAGTTTTCATTTATTTTAACAGATTAGTTTACCTAACTCTGAAGTTTGGGGGTTAAAATTTAAATTTTCTCATAATTTAATCAGCTTCGTGTTGTTTGGATACTGCATGATTCTCTGTCATTTTTTTAACACAATGAGATTTGTTTTACATTTAGTCATATAGCAGACGCTTTTATCCAAAGTGACTTACAAATTAATTTGTTTTTTAGGCTCTAGTATATCTGTGTGGGATGTGTTCCAACTCTCAACTGTTAAATAATGAAAGAAAAAGTCATATTATTTGTTGCCATCCCCCAAGAGAACCTTCACTTCATACATGTTTTTTTTTTATTTCCCATCAGACAAACCTTTTTGATATATATATATATATATATATATATATATATATATATATATATATACATATAGTAACTCACAGAAGTGAGTACACCCCTCACATTTTTGTAACTATTTTATTATATCTTTTCATGTGACAACACTGAAGAAATTACACTTTGCTACAATATAACGTAGTGAGTGTACAGCTTGCACAACAGTTTAAATTTGCTGTCCCCTCAATATAACTCAACACACAGCCATTAATATCTAAACCGCTGGCCAAAAAATTTGGACCCAATTAGCCATTTTCTCTCCTCGGTGTCATGTGACTCCTTAGTATTACAAGGTCTCAGGTGTGAATGGGGAGCAGGTGTGTTAAATTTGGTGTTATTGCACTCACTCTCTCATACTGGTCACTGGAAGTTCAACATGGCCCATCATGGCAAAGAACTCTCTGAGGATCTGAAAGAAAGAATTGTTGCTCTACATCAGCGGTTCTCAATTCCAGTCCTTCTTTAGCAGCAAATCATCATATTTGATTGATTTCTGAAGGATCATGTGACACTGAAGACAAATCATGATGCTGAAAATTCAGCTTTGCATCACATACATAAATTAAATTTTTTAAATATATTCAAATAGGATGCAGTTTTTTTTTATGTATTACTGTTTTTAATGTATTTTTCATCACATAAAAGCAGCCCTAGTGAGCATAAGAGACTTCTTTCAAAAACATTTAAAATATTTAAACTTTTGAACAGTGGTGTTAATAATTTGTGAACCTCACTTTGAATAAAAGCTTCTGCTAAATGAATAAATGGAAATGGAGTCTGTTATGAACATTTTAAGTAATATTGCAAATGAATCTAGTTGAAATTGATTCAAAACAATTAAACTGATTTATGGAAATTAATTCAACTCAAACAGCATTAAAGTGTAAATCAGATATGGCATAAATACATCTGTCTCAGCACTCTGTCTATCCGTCCATCCATCCATTCATCCGTATCTTTAAAGTGCTGAAATTCTTCATTATGCTCAAACCCCTTCAATTTAACAAACATATTTACATAAATGTTATTTATACAAATTAAATGCATGTCTTAGCTGCTGGGTGTGCAACTGTTTTGACTGTTCCTCAATGAGGTCTACTGAAATGTCTGATTACTGTGTAGATAACCCGTGACAATAGCTTCACAGAGATAACAGCTCTAATGCACATCGACTACTGAAAATGAAAAATGGCCAAATGAGGTGCCAGTATTTTTTAGTTTTTTTTCCCCCGCTGTTCTCCTTTTGCTCTGAGGCCTTTTCTCCTTAGAGAGACAGAAGACTTCTGATGTAACTGGGAGGGTCAGTGAACCAAAGATCTATTACAACCCAAATTCTGGAAATGTTGGGACATGTTTTAAATTTGAATAAAATGAAAACGAAAAGATTTTCAAATCACATGAGCCAATATTTTATTCCCAATAGAACATAGATAAATGTTTAAACTGAGAAATTTTACAATTTTATGCACAAAGTGAGCTCATTTCAAATTTGATGCTTGTATACAGGTCTCAAAATAGTTGGGACAGGGGCATGTTTACCATGGTGTAGCATCTCCTCTTTTCAGAACAGTTTGAAGACGTCTGGGCATCGAGGTTACGAGTTTTGGTGTTGGAATTTGGTCCCATTCCTGCCTGATATAGGTTTCCAGCTGCTGAAGAGTTTGTGGTCATCTTTTTCATTTAATGATATGCCAAATGTTCTCAATGGGTGAAATATCTGGAGGCAGGCCAATTCAGCAACCGGACTCTTCTACTATGAAGTCATGCTGTTGTAATAGCTGCAGTATGTGGTTTTGCATTGTCCTGCTGAAATACACGTCATCTGGAGGGGCGCATATGTTGCTCTAAAACCTTTATATACCTTTCAGCATTCATAGTGCCTTCCAAAACATGCAAGCTGCCCATACCGTATGCACATATACACCCCCATACCATCAGAGATGCTGGCTTTTGAACTGAACGCTGATAACACGTGTTAGCCCTATTTAGCCTGGAGGACACGGCGTCCGTGATTTCCAACACAAATGTCAAATTTGGACTCGGCTTACCATAGAACACTTTTCCACTTTGAAACAGTCCATTTTAAATGAGCCTTGGCCCACAGGACACGACTGCACTTCTGGACCATGTTCACATATGGCTTCCTTTTCCATTTAGTAATGTCAATGACAGAATCATGCTGATGAGTGATGCAGTGTCGTCTGAGGGCCCGAAGACCACAGGCATCCAACAAAGGTATTCGGCCTTGTCCGTTACACAGATTTCTCCAGTTTCTCTGAATCTTTTGATGATGTTATGCACTGTAGATGATGAGATTTGCAAAGCCTTTGCAATTTGACGTTGACGTTGCTTTCACAGACTGGAGAGCCTCTGCCCATCTTTACATTTGAGAGACTCTGCCTCTCTAAGACATCCCTTTTATAGCTAATCATGTTACAGACCTGATGTCAATTAACTTAATTAGTTGCTAGATGTTCTCCCAGCTGAATATTTTCAAAATTTCTTGCTTTTTCAGCCCTTTGTTGCCCCCGTGCCAACTTTTCTGAGCCCTGTAGCAGGCATCAAATTTGAAATGAGCTCATTTAGTGGATAAAAGTGTACAATTTCTCCGTTTAAACATTTGCTAGGTTCTATATATTCTATTGTGAATAAAATATTGGCTCATGTGATTTGAAATCTTTTAGTTTTCATTTTAGTTAAATTTAAAAAAACGTTCCAACATTTCCGGAATTCGGGTTGTAAAATCAGATGCGGTTGTCCTCGGCTCAATCCCAGGAACTTGGTGAACTTGTTAAGAGAGACAGATGGGCTTTGGCTCGGGTGTCTGTGATGCGCAGGTCTGTTAGAGCTGGAATTATTTCATGATTGAGCATGTAGAAGTTATCCTCACTTTCTTACCAACATACAAATTTAAAAAAATGGAATGCATTTGAATTTGAATTTTATTGTTTTAAAAATTGCTTGCAAATCTTTCATTATATTACCACAAAATATTGGAATCACAAGATATTGGATAACAAGGAATTTATGAAGTTAAGATTTATTTTATTTTATTTTTAGTTATTTTTAGTAGGCCAGTCAGGAAATTGTAACACCACAATTTATTATTATTATTTGTAATACCCTGTGTTATCAAAGTCAGTAAGTTTTAGTCCATTTTGATAATGACCAGAACACAACATGATGTTTAAAGGTATTAATTAGTATTTTTTCATTCATTCATTATCCCCCCACCCTCCCATTTTCTCCCAAATGTATTTATCTATTTCTATTTTTTTTGTTTTTTTTTGCTTGCTTGAAAATATTGTTTGCATTGAGGCAATTAAATTCAAAATGTTAAATGTTCTAAAGTAAATTTAGAAAATACATATTGATCATGTTTCTATAAATATTTTATGATGTTACTTTGTGTTACATTTTAAGTAGACAACGGAAGCATTTTTTTACCATTTTATTCTAATACAACAGAGGGTTAAAGTGTTTTTTATAACTACAAGCGTTCTCTCTTGGGAGATATTTTGAATGAAACTGAACAGCAACCCTTAGTATTGACCTACTTTCCTTTCTCACTGTGCTTTCCTTATGGCCAGGAATGTCACTTTCAGCAACAAAATGTTTGACACGCTCAAAAATTGTTTTTCTAATTCCTTATCCTTAGCTCAGCACATTAGCTCAGTCTGTAACTGTAAATGGTGCAGAATTTCACGTCGCCTTCACAGCCAGAGTTGCCTTTGTAAATCAAAATGAAAGGAAAAAAAGACATTTAAGTGGAAGTCCTGGTGTGAGAGAACTTTTTTTTTTAAACAACTTCATTTCCTATCGGCAAAATAATCACAGGGCATCAAATGGCATTCTGTTTCATTCCCCTTTGAATGTGTGTTTGCGCTCAGTTTAAATCCATGTGAGTAATTTGCCGATAGGAAGACCTTACTGGAGAAATGTTGAGTGGAATTGGTTTTACAAACGTGACACCAGCCAGTGTCGGCGTGGAGGTCTGACTCAACGGTGGCAATGATTCAAAGAAATTACATTCCTTTCTCATTTGGCTTCCAAATGTTTAATTAACTAAATTCATGGTGGTTTATGCATATTTGAAACTGCTCCAGACTTTGTAATGGATTCATAGAGGAAAGCTTGAGCCTAAATTGAATTCTAAAGTGCTAGAATTTCTTCCATTTGCAAGTTTAAAGGAATAGACCATCAAAATATTAATATCATTCTGACTCATTCTGTGCTATTTTTCATTATGTAGCACAAAATGAGATGTCAGGAAAATGTCCAAGCTTCTCTTTTCCATATAGTGAAAGATGGGCATGTATAAATGAACTATATATATATATATATATATATATATATATATATATATACCTTCCTATTCATCAAAGATTCCTGAAAACAAAATATATAATTTTCCACAAAATATTAAGCAGGGCAGCCATTTCTAAATTTGATAATCATAAGAAATGTTTCTTGAGCAGCAAATCAACATATTAGAATGATTCCCGACACTGAAGATTTTTGAGTAATGATGGTGAAAATTCAGCTTTGCATCACAGTAATAAGTTAGATATAGAATATATTAAATTGGAAAACATCTTTCAAAAACATACAAATATTATCAACCCCTTTTTATCAATTAAAAACAATAATGAATAAAAATGAATAAATAAATAAAAAATACCGACACTAAAATGTCGTCTAATTATACAGAAAAAAAGCATAGAAACCTATTTCAATTTCTTGCAAATAAGTTATATATTGTAGAAAACTTTTTTTGTTATTTATGGAAACTGAAGTAGTTCTCCAAGACAACCATTTGCTGCTTTTTTCCCAATGTGCAAGTAGTAAAATATTCAATTAAAAGCTCCCTACCTTCAAGAGGCTAGAGACAACAGGTGGTCCATTCAAATCCATAGAAACAATACAAGCTCCTGCCTGCATGTAGTTAGTTCACAAGTAAATGTCAGTTTGTCAGGGGGCTTGTGAAATTATGCTTTTAGTCAGAACCCCTATGAAGTATACATATGAGTAGGTGTATTTAACTAGGATGTGTTTGAACACTTTCTTTTCCCACAGTGGACTTCTTTCCTCTGTACGTTTTTCAGCTTCCTCATCCTGATTAATGAAATTTGCATTTGTTAATGTATTATAGACTACCGACTCAGGTATGGACTATATAGGCACCGACTTTTACATTCGCTAATGCATAGGCCTATGCTTCTAATTAAATATGGATAAAAATGCATGACTAACTGAGACCCTTGTGATGTGCTGTGCTTGTACATCTTTCAATATGCTATACATTATCACCAAATATTGGATTCAATCTCGTTGTCAACTATTTCTTTCAATTATTACAGGTTTTGTATTTCTTTTTGGGACCATGGGCATATTTTCTTTTCTTTTTTGTGCATTATTTGTGGGTAATTTTGTCAATTTTCACTCAAAAACTGAGGTGCATGAGCGCAAAAAAATGATAATGGGCTTCTCCAGGTATCATAGACCACCTTGGTTAACATCAAAAAGTCTGTGTTAGCTGTAGGGTATTTAACACATTAAGTTAGCTGATTCTTTCTATGGTGATGTGAAAGGGTGGCCCAGTTCACAGCATTGTACGAGATCAGCAGGGTTTCCTTATTGATCAGAAATCAGAGTGAACAGACAGAGGATAGAGGTTCAGCTTGATCTCATTCTGGACGATTAATCCCAACACTTTAGCTGCCATTAGAAGGTTATTTCTTTTGATGGACTGCCTTTGTGTTTAGAGTCTTGTTTCCCCAGTTGTGATTGTCTCCTGTCAGGAACACCTAGCTCAGAGGCACAGTGATGTTGACACACTGTGTGCATCTCATCTGACCATTAGGCTTAACCTAATGTAGTCAGAATGTTCGAGTCATAATATATATATATATATATATATATATACATTATTATTTTTTTTCAGGGAGCTCAAGTTTGAGTGCACTAAACTTATTTATAACCACTAATGTAGACATCATTGGACATCCTTTCTAGCAATGCTACTAATAGGAGACATTTGCAAATGTTTTGCAAATTGCCTCAAATGAAACCTATTGCAAATGTGTCAATGGGATCAAATTAGTCTTCTTGTTTTGTAATTTTTAATAGCATATACGAGCAAAACTGTTGAACTGTACAGGCCGGGTTTTAATGCTTCTGGAGCAGAAGTTGATGAAAATGCACCGTCATTTAAAAATTTCTCTAATTCACTTATAATTATCTGCTTTGCTCTCTGCTGTCACAAATGTGCTGGCTGCTTAGCCAGATGAATCTACTCTATTTGATTAATGTTTCATTTATATACATACTGGAATACTGTGCAATGGTTCACATGTCAGATTAATTAAAAAAACCACACTGCTGGAAAAGAGTTGCATTAAGATAAAAATTATATGTATCAATTATTAAAATTGTATATATTTGGTAAATTCATAATGCATTAATTATGAGAAATACAAAATACTATACTATACTACTGTTTAATATAATATCCATCCAACATCCGTCTGTCCATCCATCTTCAGTCTGTCCATTAATCCATCCATTTTCCATCTGTCCATCCATCCATCTTCCATCTGTCCATCCACGGACATATCCATCAAAAGAATCATGTAGAAATATATTATTTATTTAATTACGTATTACTTATTTTATTTACTTAGTTAATTTTGTTAATTTATATTCTTTCTTCTTTTTTTACGTTTATGTTTTTGATTGCAATATGCCCAGTTATTTGCTGTGAGTAGATTAAGAAAAATATTAAGAAAAACATATGTATTTTTTTTTACTATGTAAAACATGTTACCACAGTCTATGGTTGTTGTGGTTAGTTTGCCAGAATATAGGCGGAATATAATGTTTGCCAGCCAGTTTCCCAGGTAAATGGTTGCTATGTGGTTGTAGAGGGTGTTCACGGTGGTTTAGCAGAAAACTGATCTATAAGACTGCAATCACAAAGGAGTTCCCATCAAGACGCCTGTTAGTCCTCAGGTTAGTACATTATTGATGTTCTTCATCTGCACAGATTACAGACTGCATTGGAGGAGTAAAAGGTTTTTTGCGGGTGCATGAGCATAAATTAGATCTCATTTTCCTCATTAGGTCTCCTGCATCTCCTCCAAGCTACAGTATATCATATATTATATATATATATATATATATATATATATATATATATATATATATATATATATATATATGTGTGTGTGTAGAAAAAAAAAAAACCTTAACATACAAATAACATGAGAAAAAAAATTATCTTCATTCTTAGTTACAAATAGCACGAGAGAGTCTTATCTCCAATGTTAGAATTTAAACTTTTTTTTTTTTTCAGTCACACCATAGGACACATTGATGTGTCATATATATATATATATATATATATATATATATATATATTTGGGCACAGTACCACAAACAATTGACCAGGTTTTGTAGGGAGCTTCTGCATCTTGAGAGCAACCATTTTTGCTTTTAAACTCATTTGTGTGAGAATGCAGGCAGCCGGTGGCTCAATTTTGATTACTCATAAAATGATGACCCAAAACACCTTTAGCTCTCTGTATAGTGGGACTGCTGTGGCCTCGTCTCTGTCACATACTTTCCTGCTCTCTGCATATTGTATTCGACTGGTTCTGTGGGGGCTGAACTGCATCTAATGCGTGCTCCTTATGTGTCAGGAACGCTTGCATTTGGCACAATCCCCTGGAGGAATAATTACAGACCAGAGCACAAGCACTTTTTAATTTTCATCTCGCTGTGTGGAGCAGCATGGGGGAGATTTTCACCATCAGTTTGAATTCTTACTGGGGGAAAAACTGTCGCCTACTGTACAGACGATTTTGCATTTCCTGAAGGAAGTATCAGTGCTTGCAAAAGAATAATGTGTTTGTTTTTGGATAAGTTTATTTCAGGCTTTCTTTCTGCTTTCAGAGCCACTTTGTTGGCAGTCTGAGAATTGACAGATAATGCAACAGCGCCTTTGCAGTGTTACCACAACTATACAGATACATACACTACCAGTCAAAAGAATAATTAAGATTTTTTAAAGTTTTTGAAGTCTTTTATGCTCACCAAAGTGGTAAATATTTGACCCAAAATACCCCAGGAAGGGCTCCAGATCCCGAATTAAGCCCAGGAAGGGCTTATTCCTCCTGAATCCCTGGATCAGCCATGGCCGCCCAAACTCCCTGATTCCGCCATGGCTTCCTGAGCTCCCTGCGCCTCCGTGGGTCCCAGAACGGGCACCGCCCTGGAGGCTGTCTGTCATGTCTCCTGGTCCCTGGAGGCCTCCAGAGCGCCCAGCCCCCCGTAGGATGTTGTACGGCGCGGGACGCGCCTTCCGCAATGGGGAGGTAATGTCAGGGAGTCTCTGTCAGGGAGTCTGGACTCCATGTCCCAGAATCCTCCCCGGCTCACATCTGTTCTCAGTCACGATCACTATCACTCCTGTTCTGATACCCCGCACCTGTCATCAGCAATCAAGTCACCATTGATAAGCACGCTCTTTCCAGTCACTCACTGCCCGGTCTACCGTTCACTACCCAAAACTTTGGGTTTCTCTGTATGCTACTTACCTGTCTTTACTTACCTCCAGATTCCTGATTCGAGGTTGTTCTCCTCCGCACCTGGATCACAAACTCCCCATGAACCTGCACAGAAACCAAACGTCAGTATTCAGCTAAGAATCACTGAACTTGACTTTCTGTTGGATTCTCACCTGCCTTGCTCCAAATGATCACCCCTTGCTTCTTATGTAAATAAACTTTCATATCTTTCACTATACCTGTTGTCTCAGGCTTGATTTGTGACAGGTGAACATAAGAGACTTTTATTCCAAATAATTTTATTCACAATTATTCCAAACTTGTATCACAATTCACTATACACACACAAACCAAAAAATAAGAAAGTAATTCAAGTATACAAATATTACAGTGAATCCATAATTTCTGGTTAGATTTTGAATACTAAACATTGTAACACTTTAGAATTGGGAACACTTATTCACTATTAACATATATGCAACATTAACTTAAGATCACATTACAGTTAAGTGAAGCATGGCAGTTATACTTAACAGCATCTTCTGTGTAAGAGAAAATGACTCGTTTCCAATTCTAGATTTAGAGAGAATCATAATTCATCTCTTCTTTCATAGTGAGTTAAAAAAAAAGCAATTTAACTGTCAGCTGAAAATAAATGCATAATCAACACTGCAGTAAACCTGAAAACAAAAATGAATTAAGAGCTGAAAAATAAGCAGAAAGACTAATAATATTATGTTTTTAAAATGACAAATGTAACACATGGGGGAAAGTGAATAAATGAAAAGGCAAGAATATTTTTCTGCACCACAATTGTACTTTAAAACATTGGGTGTACAAAATGCATCTGATGCAAGCTCTTCATATGCAGTACTCAAAACAAAATTAAATTAGTATTTGATAAGTTATTAGCTTGTTATGCCTCTGCTACATATTTCATGCCATATCAGTCACTCTTTACTTTTATAATTGTCAAATCAGTTGCAATATCACTAGACGTACAATAAAATGAGAATAAAACGATTTTCTGAAGGAAATTGCAAATGCGATCAAAAATATGTGTGTATATATAAACGCATGTATATACCTGAGAGACATTATGATTTTATGTTCCTACAGCAATAACTGATGTTTGAAGGAGGAGAGATGGCTTTCGACATTCCTGTTTTCTACATGAGGAGGTCTGCATTGATCATTACTGCTGATTTTAGCCAGATTGATTGGGCAGGATTGCACACAGATGAGTGTTGGGCTTTAACGGGCCTCTGCACTTCATCACAAAGCCCAGAGCGAGGCATCAGCACTCAGCTATCATAATTAAGCAGCCTGATAGTGGTTCTTCATGAGATCCAAGGCTTATGGAGACTAGCCAGCAAAATCCACTACTGGGTCAACAAAGCATAATAGTAGGGTTCCAGAAGAAAATTCCCATCGTTCTTCTTCACAAAGAATCTGATTTTAATGATAATCTATAAGTCTTTAAGACAGATCTAGCATGAATTCTGAGGGTTTTTAGAGATTATTTCTGTAATTTTAAACTTCATTTCAACTTTTTTTTTTTTGGTGAGATATAAACTCACAATTCTGAGAATTCTGAGGTTAAAAGTTGCAATTACCTTTTTTATTTCATTGTGTGAAGATGTAAACTCACAATTGTGAGGAAAAAAGTTAAAATTGTTCAATGTAAACAGAATTCCAAGAGAAAAAAAAAAAGAAAGAAAGAAAAAAAATCTAAATTGCAAGATTTAAACTAAGAATTCTGAGAGGAAATAATGTCAGACTTCTTTTCTTTTCTGTAATAAAGTTTTGATTAATCTCCGATCTGGTTTAGTCTAAGGCTTCAAATATTTAATTGAAGAATCATTTTAAATCCCTGTAGTGAAAGTGAATAGGCACTTGATAAGTGCGCTGAAAATGTCTGTAATTGCTTTTCCTCTCTATTGTAACACACTAAATTTCCTTGATCTCAGATGAGCTAGAGTTTCATATTCTTAGTAATGCTTTCTCTGTGACAAACACTTCTCAAACACTATGGTTAAAATGTTTCAGAACAAATAAACAAACAGCCCAGAGATAAAATGGATACACATTTATGATGCTGTCAGATTTGATAATAGCTATTGAGTGAACTCACTAAAATGATTTGTTTGAATCAAATGCTTGAGTCTCTAAAATATGTCATGAACATTCTTTCATTATATATCTACAGTATTTGAAGGCAGTTATTTACTTTCCAGCTATTCAAAATCATTTATTTATTTATAAAGTATGTACCTCTTACACGTTTGCTTGACAACTTCAGGGATTAATATCATACTGAAGTTGAAAGCTGTTCAATATTACTAAGTATTAAAGAAATAAAAAAATATTACTTTATACATGCTCTTATTTGAGATAAATTTAGTTTTTAGAGTTTTATGATGTAGTTTATTTTGGTGATTATTCATGTACCACTTTTAGGGAAACAGGCTTTACAGAAAAGGAATCACAAAGCTGTTTCCTGTAGTATTGAAAATACTCAAGACCTTGTCTGCTGATCCACAGGAAATTGAGCTTTTACCACAGAACCAATGCATTTCAGAATAACAGCATGCAGTGATTTGGCTTTTCAAAGTGATTATACCCCTATGGACACTGTGTTTGTTCCTCTAACAACTATTGCATGCTTGGAAAGGCGGTGGATTTCAGAACCGAACATATTGTAGACTGCTGTTTGTGGTAATGTTACTTTGTCTTCTGAAATAATAATGCTGCAAATCCTTGTTTTGTTTGTGTGATCAATTGAATAGTCTTGTACAGGCCTGATGGGTCAATAGTTTTTCCTGATAGCCTAGACTTTATTTTCCAACTTTTAAGATGCATGCTTTAGAAAATGCATGAGGTATTTTGTAAATAAGTAACGGACTGCATCATGCTCTGACGCCATTCTGCCTTTTATGTTCACAATGTCTCTTCTGATAAAGAATATTATCCACCTTATATTTAACGTAAGAGCGAGTTTGGCCATTTGTAACATGAGGCTTAATTGGCTTCCAGTATTTTAGCTGTACAAATCAGTCCGTTTAGCTGCTTTACATTGCAAACTGGTGTTTGGTATCATCTTATAGTTATTTATTGTAACCATAAACACTGGTTGGTTGTACAAATTGTTCTTACTGCACTGTTTCTACTTATAATTATTTACCAATACACTTTTAGAAAAAAAAAAGTAAAACTATCGCTATCACGTGGGGCAAACCCTTTTAAGGTACTAATTGGGGGATGGATTTATTTAAACATTTTTTTTAAATACTGTCATCTCACATAACATCACTCAGCGTATTTGTGCTTTTACAAATTGTATAGTTAGGTGTTGATTTATATTTATATTGTTTGGAAGATGCAAAAATTTGAAAGTGTACAACTCTAGATTGTGCTATCGGTGGTGCAAAGAAAACTTGATTTCAAACTTTGAATTGATTGTAACTAATTTGTAACTAATTGCAAGTAAACAGTCAAAAACAACAAGCAATAAGATACTACAAATAATTATAATAGAATGAGAAAAATAAACAATGCTACTATACAAACAATAGTACTAAAATTAAACAAATGTAAAATACTTACATTTACATGACCTAATGCTCGGATCCAATGAACTGATACACATGCTTTTTTAATTTTTCCTAACTTTTTAAGTTCACTTAAGCTATAACCGACTGTGTTCATGTGTAAACCCTCCAGGATGTGTTGTTTTCAGGAAGTTTACGTGCAATAAGCCGCTAAAAAAAAAATAAACAACACTCAATCCTGCATTAAAATTCAAGTTGCACTTTATTTTACAGTTGTGCACTTATGTGTACTTACAATGTACTTATCTAAGGTAATTACATATGTTTAGGTGTAGGATCAGGGTTTGTTCCTAGTTTATTACTGAGTTATTGTAGTTACTACATGTAGAATAAGTCTGTAAAATATAGCTACTGCTACCAAAATTCAATCCCTGCTTAAAGTAACATGTAAACTTTAGGTACTAAAATGTAGGCTACTATTGAAGTAATATGCACCATTTAGAGGTAAATAAGGTAGCAGTGGTGGGCCGTGCGTTGTACACCTAGGCCTTCAATGGAATCTTACATTAATTAATCACCTCTTAATACCATCATAATGATGCCACGGCTATAGAAACCATACATATTACACAGAAATGCAGTATAACAAGGCACTGCATCACAGACAGGTATCTTATGTAGCGAGAATGAATGCTCTTACTAAAGCTAGAAACCCAATTAAGACAATTCAACTAGTACTTCAACTTTATATCTTGCAAATAACATCAGAATACGCATAAAGAAATAAAAAGTCAAAGATGAAATATAACCTACCATACTCTAGTAGTTTTTCATCTTCACGAGTCTTTCACCGCGGGGTTGCCGAGGAGGTGTGTGATTGTTTTTTGTGGTCATTTAGTACGGTAGTATTCAGACTTACAGAAGGAGAATATTTTTCCGAATGCACTGAAAATATAAAATAACGCACTGTACACAGCATATACAGTAAGAAACCTAAGAAACATTAATAATACTGTGAAAACAAAAATTATTTTACAGTGAATCTGTTAGCTAGTTTTGACTAGTAAGCTCTGAGCATCCAATCAAAGGACGAGAAAATTCTGACATTTTCGTAAGCCTGCTAGATGGCCCTGGTGCTGCCAACTCAAAATCTGATTTCTTAAAGCAATGATTTTATTGATATTGATTTTAAGCTACAGACGCCTGAACTGTTGATTCTGAAGGCCATAGGCAGATTTCTTTGACCCTGGCAACACCATTGCTGAAATATGATTGGATAAAAGCCCTAATATAAACATGCACTACTGGAAGCAGCACAACCAAGAGAAAAGCTATGAAATGAAAAGAATAGACTATTGGAAATAATTTAATACACATTCATGGAAAAAATATATTAAAACTAAGTCAGTGATTCTGATGTTTAGGCCAACAGAGAAGGCTTTTCTGGCCTTGACGGCTCACCACTGTAAAGTAGTGAACTGCCCCAATGATACTGTAGCTTTGAACCTTTTTTTTTTTTTTCTGAGAGTGTAATGGTTAATGAACTGAAAGTCTCTGACATTCAAAGAAAATAGCTTATTTCTGAGTGGCAAAATAAGAAGGATAGTTCTTAAAAAAAAAAAATGAATGCGATATGAGCATTTACTCCACACCCACCAGTAACTGCAAAGAGTTTTGGCATTATGAATCCATCTGATCAAACGGACTGAATTATCCAACTGAATCCATGACAGTGCGCTCAATAACTCCCAGTATCTCTTCTTGTTAATAGCTTCTGGGAGCTGCAACTTATGAATACCAAGGATATTCAAATACGCCCAAGGGCTTCTACCAGAACGTGCGTGTATCATTAGTTGAGTGTGCAAATACCCAGGGAGCGACATGGAGGAGATCGGATTTAACCCTTGTTTGAATCCCAAGGGGGTGGCAGGAACCTTGTCGTTAATTTACCTACTCTTGACGGAAACTCAAAGACGTGCTTGTAATCATGTCGTTGTTTGCTTGGCGCGTTCGCAAGAAAGGCAGCTGCGCACTGAGCCATTTCTCTCTGGGAAATAAGGCTTATTATTGTAAACAGTGAATAATTAAAATAATATTCCAGGAGCCAAAATCTTTTTATTGTGTTGCTAACATGCCTCAGTGTAGCTAATGAGATTTTGGTAATGGGTCGTGCTATCCCACAGGTATTGTAATGGATGCTGGTATGGACACACTGAGCGCCGGCTGGAAATTGCCTAGCCTTGGGCCTCTCAACCTTAATGAGCTTTGATTTCTTCAAAGAAAAGCCTACAAAGACTTTTTGAACCTTGCTCTTTTTCTTGTACTCGTTTTTCTTCTTAAGACAGTCAGCGGTGTGGGTCCGTGCATGTGCCGTTTGTCAGGGTTCTGTCACTTCGGTCTAGTTTATTCATGGTTTTGTGACGGAGCCCTGACACTCCCTCCTTGTCTTGTTTCTGGTGAGCGCGCGGCTTCGAGTGTGCTCGAGCTGCGCGCTCTCTTGTCTGCGTGCTCTGTTTCATGTTGGGGCGTGGTGTTCGGATCCCGGCACTCCTGTCTTGTTCAGACTCTGTTCTGGTTTCGTGTCGGGGTTCGGACACTCATGCTCCAGGTTTGTTCTTTCTGGGGAGTGTGCCATTTCGAGTTCGCTCGGGCCGTGCGCCCCTCTGTCCTCTGTGTGTGTGTGTGTCTTGTTCGGAACGCGGTTCGGTTTCGGCCGCGTGCTTTTTCTCGTTTTGTTTTGCTCCGTGTTGCACGCAGCTGGTGTTTTTTCACTGGCTGAGTGCTTTCATGTTTGTTTTTTGTGAACATGCAGCTTATGAGTCTTCTCATTAGATGCGTGTTCGTGTCCTGTTGTGCACATGGCTAGTGATTTGTTTTGCTGGCCATGTGCTTGTGTTTTTGTTTTGTTTGAGCACATGGCTGGTCTTGTTTAGTTCTATGTGCCATGTGCTCTCATGTCAATTGTCTTGACCCCACCCACCTTGTTTCCTGATTATTGGTTAATTTGCCCCACCTGTTACCTCATTACCCTCCACATTTGCTCCCCTTATAATCTCCTTGTGTTTGCAGTCCTGTGCCGGTTCGTCGTCGACCTTACCCTTGTTGTTACGAATCCTGGCCATGCACTTCAGTTTACTCACCACCAGAGGTCACCCGCTCACCACATCGACTTTCACACTACACAGCACATTGGACTCCATTTCCCACCATCCATTGCACTCACTAATCACTCACAGCTGTTCACACTGATCACGCCCACACCTGAGAACCATCTCGCAATCACCATCACCCAAACACACACTATTTAAGCCTGGGACTTGCTCTTGCTCGGTGCCGAGTATTGTTAGCCAGTCTGCTTTACAAAGCGTTTCCTTAGTAGTCTTGTCTTGTTTATCTTGCCGTGTCTGACCCTGCCCGTGTTTTTGGATTATTCTCTCTGCCTTGCCCTGTCTGGATTTGGTACACCGATCGTCGACCCACGCTTGCTCCACGGATTGCTCTGTCTTGCCTCTGCCATACCTGTTTGCCACTGTCTCTCGACCCTGCCTGTATGACCACGTCTTTTAATAAAGCTTCGCAAATGGATCCGCACGTCTCACGTCTCGTCACTCCCGTAACACTTGTGAAGTCCTGCACTGTAAAAAATGATCGTGATTTTAACGGTAAAAACCTGTTACATGGTTAACGGAAAGTTCCTGTAAAATTTACAGGGAAAAACCGTAAACTGACGTTCCCAGAATTCCCTGCATTCCATTTCAAATTCTGTTTGAATTTGATTTTTTTTTTCTTTGAAATAACTATGTTTCTTCTTAGTTTTTTCTTATCGGTTATGTTTATTAGGGTTGTATGTTACATCTAATTTTGTTAAATTAATGTTTATAGCATATTTCAGTTTAATGAGTCTCACCATGATGGTGTTTAGTGCTTGTGTGAATGACACTGTGCACCTTCTGTATATTCTATTGTTTAAAAGTTGCTTGTGGATGGGCTTTGACTCATCATGTGACTTTCTCATCATCACCTGCATTTGGTGGATATCAGTGTATTTCAAAGGAACAAAACAGATTTCAGTACTTTAATAGGTTGGTATATTAAGATTATATCAGTTAAAGAAATTACGGTATTTAATTGTAAATTTAAGTTAAAACCTAAAACGTTGCTACCGTATTTTTTACGGTAGAATTCTGGTAACCACAGCTGCCAGTTTTTTACCGTAAATTTTACGGAATTTTTTTTACAGTGTGTCCTACCTTGCCTTGCCTTGCTTTGTCTTGCCAGTGTGTTTTCCCCTACGGGGTAGTTTTTGTTTGTTTATTTTATTTTATAATTAATAAAGCCCTATTTTCCTCCAGCAATTGAGTCCTTGCTCTATCCCTTCACCCACACCTGACACCGTTAGCTGTTGGAAAACTGTGAGCAGGTTTCCCTTGTTGTAATTTTTGAGATAAAGAAGCAACTGTTAAATTATAGTGGTGATGATAATTATATATGAATATATAGGGCCAGATTTACTAACAGCTTGCGCCAGCGCCAACCGTCTTTTGGTATTAAAATAGTACTGTCAGGTTTTACTAAAGATGCGCAGTGAAGAATTAGCACTGAAAAGGCATTTTGTGCCTTACCTTATTGAACATGCATTTCTAGGAGTTTTCCTTTCAGACACATATTATGGGAGACGAGTATTAAAATGAATCAAGCAACGCGTTTGTGCTTGTCAAATTAATGGTATTTGCACCATTAGTTAAAAAAGCATTTGGTAGATTGTATTGGTCATAATAGAAATGATCTAGCTACGTTTGTGTTCTTTAATGTGCGCATTGTCAGTAAATTGAAATATTATCTCACATATTATCTAATTATTATTAAAAATAATAATTAAAAAAATGATGGATTGACTGAATATTTAGGACCGAATATTTAACAGAACAATCAAAATTGTGTGTGTGTGTGTGTGTGTGTGTGTGTCCTTTTCTAGGAAGTGTCTAACTGTAATCTCTTAGTCTCAGACATAGTCAAAAATTCACCTGTGCTGCTTTGAACATTTTGACACTGTTGTATGAAGGTTCTGGAGGAATCCCCAATGAAACATTTGAGCTCTCTGAGGATCTGAGCATGACTTTTGTTTAAAGAAAAATCTCATTGAACTGCACAAAGCTATTTTCAGCACAGCAGCTGTGAACCAGCAGTTGTGGCGGTGCAGCATTTCAGGATTTTTGTGCATTCATATTCCATGGTGTTAGACACTGTAACAGGTATAATGTATATCTATAGGTGACGTACAGTACTTATGAACCTGAGCCCATGTGAAGCACAATGTGCAGTCGGGCGGTAATCTGACAGAGTTGAAATTATTTTATTATGTATGAAGAATGATTGACTGCAGAAATGCCACCAATTTTATTGCTATTATTAAATTGTATGCATTACAGGGAAAGTCATGGAACTTTTTTCCAGTTATGTTGCGCTATAATTTTTCAGTAATCACAGCTAACCTGGAGGTCATGGAGGTTCACTGGTTAAAAGTTATGGAAACCCTGTTACTAGTTTTCTCATATCTCAAGTGACTTCATCTTGGGTTTCAGCCTTGGTGAATCTGAGCGGCCGCACAATTTTAGCTCTCTGAGCATTTGTTTCAACATTTACTAGTGCTAATTGGTTTAACAAACTTGCAGTGCAACAGGCAGAAACACTTATTGTTTCCAAATACTTGATTTCAAGTGTTATTTCTTGTTGTTACCAGCAAAATTACAACTCTCTCAACCACAAGACTATTTTTGGAGTGCACTGCTGTTAAAGCAACTTAAATAAAAAATACAAATAAATAAAAAGTATATTATCTGAATACATTAAAATGAACAGATCACAACCGATTTGGAGAAATTTAGCATTACCTCACTTGCTCATCAATGGATCCTATGCAGTGAATGGATGGCGTCAGAATGAGAGTCCAAACAGCTGATAAAAACATCACAATAATCCACGAGTAATCCACATCACTCCAGTCCATCAGTTAATGTCTTGTGTTTGTAAGAAACAAATCACTCAGTCTACCCCTGGGACTAAACTTTACCACCACCCACAAAAGATAAGGAAAGCATCTTCTTTAAAAAGATACATTGGCTTATTTTATCCTAATTATGCACAATTATATGCTTAGTTGCATCTGATTATTTGCATTTAGCACTGATTTTCCCTGCTGTCCCCGAATCTGAGTGTTTTAGCTCAAGCTTCTTTCACGAGCATTGAATGCATCTATATTTCCAGAAGGAAAACAAACAAAACCGAGAAAAAGGTAACTGTAAAAAAATAAATAAAAAAATAAAATAAAAATCTAAAGATTTCTCAAAACATCACAGCCAGACAAGGGTGAAGTCCCAGCGTCAGACAGCAGAGCACAAAGCAGGTAAAGAGGTGGGATGTCTTTCAGCACCTACTCAATGACGAACAGATGCTGACCTTTATCCAAGAGTCACTGTGGGGAACAGATGCAGAAACAATGCCAAAAATGGCCCGCTGTCATTTTGCTAACGAGACTTGCCAACACTCGGCACAATCAGGGCGATTCATTAAGCAAAGCCTCTTTACAGAGCAGTGCAGAAGACATGCTGGACACCTTAACAGGTACACTGATGAGACTAAAGACCAGTTTGCTAATAATGGAGGCATGAAAATATCCTGTAGAGATTTAGAGGTGTTCCTCACGATTCATTCTTTATAGCGCCTTCTATAGATGTTTTTTTTTTTTTTTATTCACCACCACCAGCATCCACCTTTAGGGACTGTCCCATCCCCACCTCCCTCATCTAGTCAAGTCCAGGACCCTTCTTTGATTCCCACGCTCTAGCGGAGGTCGAGAAGGAAGAGGTCAGCAAGGTCCACTCCAGTTGTCCCAGAGCCTATGCCAGTCCCTGAATCTGCTCCAGAGCCCGCTTCAGTCTATGAGTCTGACCTAAGTCCAGTGGTCCTGTAGGACCCAACTCTGGTGGCCCCAAGTCCGGTGGTCCAGGGGACCCGACTCCTGTGGGGCCAAGTCTAGTGATCTTTAAGGACCTGACTCTGGTGGTCCCAGAATTTACTTGGCAGTCCGCTCTCTTTGTCTCTCCCATGATCCTTCCCCTGCCGGCTCCACCCAGGCTCCTTGCTTTGCCAGCTTGAACCAAGCTCCTTGCCCTGCCGGCCCCACCTTAGCTATCTGCTTTGATGGCCCAACTTAAGCTTCCTGTTTTTCAGCCTTCAGAGTCCATTCCAGAGCTCGCTCCAGTTTACGAGTTCACTTCAGAGCCCACTCAAGTCTACGAGTCAGCTCCAGAGCCCTCTCTAGTTTATGTGTTTACTCCTGAGCTCATTCCAGTCCAGGAGTCCATACCTGAGCCTACTCCAGTTCCTCCCAAGGTGGCAGCTTCTGCTGCAGAACCTCCCAAGGTGGCAGCGTCCGCTTCAGCTCCCCTCTGGGCAGTGGCGTCCACTCCTGAACTCTCAGTCTGCCTTGTCATGGCTAAAGAGACCGTTGCTGAACTGTCTGCCTGTCCTGTTAAAGCTATCAAGGCTGCCTTGTCAGCTCCGCTGAAGTGGTCTTCAACTCCGTCAGCTCCACCATGGGGATCTTTGGTTCCATCTGCCTTGCTGTGGTGCTCGTCTGCTCTGCCATGGGGATCTTCGGTTCCTCCTGCTCTGCCGGCCCCACCCTGGCCACCTGCCCTGCCGGCCCTCTCTTGGCCTCTTGCCCTGTTGGCCCCACCCTGGCATTCTGCCTTGCCGGCCCCTCCCTGGTTCCATGATCTACCTCTGGATCCATGCCCTCTTCCATTACATGGGCCTGGCCCGCCATCCCTCCCACTGCTCCACCTCCATTCCGCCTCCCTCCTGGATTTCGTTGACTTTTTGTGGAGTGTCTGGAATCCGCTTCTTAGAGGGGGAGTCATGTCACAGCCACCTGTTGGTGTGCCCATTTACAGCCACCAGAGGGCACACTTCTTGACTTTTGTTTGTTTCTTCTGGACTTCAGTTCCCGTCAACCCTTTCTCTATTGTCGCATTACCTTCAGCCCTTTATGATTTAGCTATTAGCTCACCCTGATATATACCATGCTCACTTAGTCTTTGGTGGCTAGATTATTGTTTTATGTTACTCTATTTTTGCGGATTACCTTGTGACTGTTTTATCTCCATTTTGTCCTGAGGTGGATTACTATTTTCAACTCTTGAAGAAAAGCTGCAATTGGATCTTTTTGTTTGAGAGCTTTTCGTGACAACTTCTTATCAGAAAAGGTTAAATAATATTGTATTTTCTTGTTATGGGCACGTTTAAAGATTTCTTATGCATCTCACTACTATGTCGTGTATGAAATAATGTCTGTGTGCATGTGTGTAAAACAACAAATATTTATATGCTTAATCATTTGTAATTGTATATACATTGTCATGATTGATTGTGATTCACTTGATTGATTCACTTGGTGGTATATAATCAAAACCCAAGGACTGTAATCTCAGAGAACAGATCAGTCAAGGCAGTGATTTTGATGGGTTCACAAAATCACTCTCTAACATAAAAGAGGCTTTTGATGGTGGTCTGGCAGAAGGCATACACACCTCATCATATAAGACGTAATGATCGGCCATACTTAATGTCTGCTGTGTTCCTCTTCACATAATGACATCCTTTTGGTACAGGAAGAAGTCCAATGAAAATATGTGTGTTCCTCGAGTACCAGTGGATCAAAACACAGCAGTGATTTAGTGATTCTAAACTGGTTTCGCTTTTCATTGGACATTGAGTGGTGACCCAATATGGTACCAAAACTATTTTTCACAGGCGGTGCCCTTGATTTGTCCTTGGTGGTGCTCTCTCAAAAATAAAGGTATAAAAGCTGTCTCTGGTGCGGTATCTTTTCAAAAGGTGTACACTTTAATACACTTAAGGTAGTTATATGCATCCTTTAGGGGTAAATAAGGTACAAAGGAGTACATTTTGAAAAGGTACCACCCCAGTGACTGGGTTGATTTGATTTCAGAGTATTTTTGAGGGTTAAAAAAGGCAAATGTTTGTTTAAAAACAAAATAAATGTAAACATTTTTTTTTTCACTCGCTTCTCTTTGTAAAATCGTGTTCATTATGTAAAAAATATATTAAAAATAAAAATTAAAAAAATATATTAAAAAATGTATGATGTAAAATTAAACTGCAGTCATAATTATGCATAGACAATACTTTGTTTTAATGTAAATATCAAAGTAATATAATATATGCTTGCTGATTTAATATCTAGAAAGGGCTCCTTGGTCTAAAAAAATTTTAAAGACTTCAGTTTTATATATATATATATATATATATATAATGATCCAGATTTGCTTTTAGCATTTTTAGATTTTTTTCTCAACAGATCCACAAATAGCGTTTAATGATAGAACATGAATGCATTTTTTTCTGTCTGAATGTTGACTTTAAATATTTTATGATTCTTGAACTAGTACAAATACATATTGTATCTTGAAGTCGTAAAAAAGGACAGGTCAGTAAAATAAATTGCACCACTCTATAAAAAGATCAAAGCATCCATGCATTCTAATTGAGACAAAGAGAGAACAACATGAAAAGAGATTTAAATAAACGTCCTTTGTTCTTTGTGATTCTGAGTTGGAAACTGTTTTTATGTTCGACTTAAATTAATCTGTGAGAGAGAGAACTGATCAGTATGTTTTGTTCTTTGACATATGTGAATATTCCCTTTTTTCACTTGCATGAAAGTGCGAGAGAAGAGAGAGAGTGAGATAGAGACGGATTAAACCAGGCAGAACCGAAACAGGGGTAGAGTGCTTAATCAGGAGCCCTTGAGCTCAGAGGAAAGAAGACAAACATATCCCCCACCAACACACCTGCCAGTTTGACGACAGCTACCTGTAGAGAACTATAAATTCACAGGCTATTTGAGTGTGCAGTTCTGTACTGTTATTATGTGTTCAGGTACATGGTGTACACAGTGAATACTCTGCAAGTAACATGCATCCATTTTTCTTGAGTTCTCCATTTTTGCTTTTGCTTATGGAAGGAATGCATGAGCTGATAAATATAAACCTTGAATTCAATGAAAGTTGCTTTTCATAAAAAGTGTCCAAAGCATAACAATGTAAAAATTAGTGCTGTCAAACGATTAAAAAATCGGACTGTGATTAATCACAAATTTATAATACTAGGATTTACCTGTAAATGTGCTGAAATAAAAAAATAATTAATGCCAAACTAGTTTAAGGAAACAGAACCTTTCACACCTCCGCCAGGTATGAGACATAATTCTTATTATTATTTTATCACTACTCTATTTATACGCCACTACGCCATTATCAACCTTTATGGCATTAAAATGTTTACCAAGCCACATCGCTTCAATCCCAATATACATTTACCCAACTATTATCAAAAGTATTTCTAAATAAATACAACAAATCATTTTCTGGCGACCTTACGTAAAGTATTATGACAAAATGCATTATGAAGAAGAATTGTACATGTTCTGCAGGTACATTAGAGCTAGCATTAGCATCATGCTACATAAGACAATTTAGGAGATTAATAGAGCACTTTTACTCTAAATTTACTTCACCGAGTGTTTGTAATCCACGATCAGATGTGGAATTTGGTCATTTACTGTTGTTAAATTATGGTATTTATAGTCTTTTTAATCGCTGTACAAATTAGCATTTCAGATGTACGCATTCATTATTGTTGAACGCATACAAATATCCAAATCTCAAGAAAATCACATATAAACCATATCCTATCATAATCTCCCTTCATAAGTTGCCAGATCTACATTCCAAGTATAATACACATTAGTAAAAGGATGTATTTAAATTTTTATTTGTCTATACACTTTGGACAGCCGCAGGACGTTACATAATAAAAGTAGCCCCCCCAAAAAACGCAACCCACGGCTCTGTAATTTTTCCCGTGACTGCATTTTCAAAATAGCCGAATTGTGCAGGGAAACCGCAAGCCTGGCAGCACCGGTTTGCTGTACCCTTATCACACAATGATAGATAACCTTCCACGCTGCGATGACGGCAAGAAGTTGGGATCTAACGATTAATTTTCGTAAAAAAAAATATTAACGCGCTAAAATATTTAGATTAAATCGCATGCGTTAAAGCGTTAACGTTGATAGCCCTAGTAAAAATATAAATTTTTTAGTCACTGTTTACGATTGTTTAAGGTATAAACGTGGCTAACAAAAATATGTTCTAAGAATATTTTGCTAAGATTTGAGAATGTTCAAAACATCCACTTTTTTAAATGTAAAGTGTTTAAAAAAAAATAAAAAAATTCTTGGTTGTGTGAATGTTCAATGTTAGAATTTTGCAAACATTATGGGAATGTTACTTTTGAATGTTCTCGGAACAATCTAAAACAATATTAATGTTTAAAAGAAACATTACACTAGAACGTTTCTGAAAAACAGTCCATGAAAAATAAAATGTTTCAGAGAAACGGTCCAATATATATATATATTTTTTTTTTTCTGTTAATGTTTTGATATCTTTATTTAAGCACAGATCTATCTGTCTGTCTGTCTCTGTAAGACCTATAACCTTCAAACCTATTTTTAACTTTATTTTAAGTTATATATAATGTTCATCATGGATCTGTTAAGCATTTTATGATTTGTAATCACTTTTCCATGAAGGTTTTGTGAAAAAAGCATCAGCAATGCAGAATCCTTCAGAAGGGAGGAGAGAGAGATGTCTGTGGCCGTCTACAAGAGCAGCAGACTGTTATCTTTCAGGCTGTGACCTCTCGACCAGGTGCTAATACAGCTCTCTCTTCCTTTCTCTCTCTCTAACAATCATTCCACTCCAGCGTTTGAAGTGGATGGTCTGAATCTCTGTAATTCTCTCGGATCCTTTAGCAGAGCCATATCGTACCCGACAAGGAGAAGAAAACAAAGAGAAGTCAACAAAGAGAGTTGCAATATTAGTCTAGACTCATTTGTTTCCTGTAATTAATTCAGAAACTTTGAATGCACAGGTTTCTTCCAGTTCATTTCATATTGAAAATTAATGTTTGTCTTTACAGAGGCTATTGAATTATTTATTGATAAATTGTTTTTGATGTAGAACAACTGTTTAGTTCGAGACAAAATTATTTTCTTCAAATACAGCCAGTAGAGTAGAAAATAAGCTACCACGACAGCTGAAATCTTATTTTTGGTAACTGGTCTGTGTTTCCAGCGTTTTGTTTAACATTCCAGAACGTTCCACCAGATGTAGCCACGCCAAAATCCAGCTCTTTTACCAAAACCCTGCATATATACTGTATAACAGATTCTTTAAGATGAAGTATTTATCAGAAATGGAGCATGCGAGCAGCAGTGTTGTCAGAGTTGTCAAAAGCAACAGCATACTCGCACGACAAACTAACATCTGACAGCTTATGAAGCTGAAAGTGTCGTTAAACTTTAATGATCCGTTCTTTAATTCCATGTATGGCTTGCCTTGTTAATGATCAAAATGATTGACAGGTAGAAAGCGATTTTCTGAATGAATAATCTGAGGCTATTTTTTGCCGTTTCAGACTTTATGGCGGTCATAGAGATGGATGTGATCTACCAGGACGCCTAATCTATGGATATCTGTAAGGCAATAGACAGGGCTAATATATATATTTTCATCAAAGAACGTATTTCCCTCCAATCCAGTGAAAATAAACGTGATTTTCCTCCAGTGCATCACAGTAGTAGTAGTACTAGTGATCATGATTATTATTATTTGGTTGTTATGAGAAATCAGTATCCTCTTACAATGAATTTGACATAGTATACAGCAACGCATGAATCGCCAAGAAGTGAAAAATACCAGTTTTTAGTTCACCCACAGGATTTTTATGGTCCGCTCGTCACACACAACTCTTAAGGCTTCAGAAGTTTTAGGAATATAGCTTCTGTAAATTTTATGGTGTTTTAATAGCACATTTGGGCCCGTTTTGCTTTCATTGTATGGTAAAGAGCAGAGTCATTCTGCTAACATATGTTTTTTTTGTTTTGAGGGAGAATGAAAGTCATATGGATTTGGAACAACATTAAGGTGAGTAAATCAAGACAGAATTTTCATTTTTGGGGCAAACTGTTCCTATAATAGAGTTTAATTCATTCCAGAGTCTGGACACAATAGTAAACAGCCTTGATATCTTATGAGAGATGCATCATTACAAAAAGTGTACCGTTTTCTTTGTAGCCCTAATAAAAACAGCCTTGCTATACAAGAGTCTGCGCAAAAAAAAAAAAAACACTTCACATGTGTTAAACAGAAACCACACAAGTCATTAAATGTGTTTAAATATGGATCCTTACTTAAATGTATTGCCCTACATTCTCTGGAAATCCTTTGGTGTTTAAAGTTGTCATACTACTAATGTAAAAGCTGAAGAGTACAATTTATTAGTGCCACCTTGTGTCACCGATGTAAATTGCAAAAGTACTGATTGTTTTCAGCCAGGTGTCCCACCAACAGATACCATGATAAGTCTGATGTTTGAAATCCTGTCCAAGACAAGGCCACTGCAGTTTATAAAGCCAGGTGGCACAATTACATCCCATTTTCAACCCAATCTCATGAAAGTGTGTATAAATAGTATGCCAAATAAAAACAAAAACTTGTGTTATCGATACGCAAAAATTGAGTTTGGCTTGTATATGCTACGCAATCTGTAGGATTAGGGTTGTGGGGTAGATGCGTATTATATGTACGCGAAAACTCCGTATACAAATTTCATATCATATGCACTCGAAAACTGTGTATTACTGTATATGTACACCAAACACGTGCGTATCATATGCACGCCATAGTCCATTTTTGCGTATCAATACCAGAAGTTTTTATTTTTATGTGGCGTACTATTTCTACGCAATTTTCATGAGACTGGACTGCCAGTTTAATGCTCTCTGAATTTTAACAACTGAGATGTTTCGTATTATAATTCAGCAAGCTTACTATCAACTACAAGGATATCACTAGCTCTAGTTGACCTGAAAGAGAAAACTGGCCGCATAGGTGACATGCCAAATTGCACCTTGCAATTTGCTGTCTGACACATTTCATCTTGCGTAGCTATTAATGTCTGCATTAGTGCACTTGTATAGAGTATGTTTGGGTATAATGGCAGCTGGACCAATCCAGACACTTTCAAACTATTGCATTCTGTCTAATGAGGATATTTACGCAATGAATAAGCCACTGATTGTCTATTGTGTTGTTTTGCTTTAACTGTGCCTTTAGGAGTACTCATAGCCCCTCTCCAAAGTTAGACGAAAGCATCTGCAATATTTGTTATTGACTGGCCAGTTCAATACACAACTATTGACCTCTGTCAGACTGATTAAACAACTGAAGATGAAGAGTGAAGTTGTATGGACTGAGACACAGAGAGAGAGAGAGTGCTGCTACCTCAGACGACTCGTTCTGCTCTCTCACCACCATTCCTTTGCTTTTCAGTCATCTATTCATCTGCTACCCTCCCTCTACCTCTCATTTGCTCCAGGACTATGTTTGATTCATGCCAGAGATGATTCACACTCCACCATATCCGGCATGAGGGAACCCTCACTCTCCATCCATAATTCAGATCCCCCCTCTCTCTTTCCCTGTGTGTGTGTGTGCATCTCCATCCTCTCGCACACTGCTTGTGTCTTGTGCAGCTGTCGATGCATGGGGTAGAAGATTGCGCCGTATAGAAGACGAGGATCTATGAAAGCACACAGGTAAGAGAGAAATCCCTTGCTTTCTCTGCAAAGTTCGCCATTTCGGAAGATAATTGAATATTTATGGATTGGAGTGTGGATTATGGACGTTTGAAGTTAGTGAGAAATACAGATAGAAAGGCATGAGAGGCAATGAGATTGGAAGCTGCAGAGTGATTGAAAGTGAAAAAGAGATTGTATGGGTAATTTGATGGTAAGGGATGGGTGGCACTCGATGTTGTCTCTCATGTGATGCATCGTGCAATTAGAGTCTCTCTTTGGGAAAGTTAAATCACTGCTCTTTAGTTTATGTGGGTGTGTGGCTGCTTGTTGCCATATGACTCTGTTTATTCATCCTCAAACGCCAGTGAAGGCACTCATACTATATTCATGGTCGGTTGTGCCTTGTTCAGCTGAAGTGTGTGTGTTTGTGTACACAGCTCAATAATACAGTTACTTGTGGATGTAACACATTTGCTGATGGGTTTTTTTGAGACCAACACACATGCTTAAAATAACGTATAATAGGATGACAAATGTCTGTGTTGATGTTGTGTGTGAGTGTGTGTGTGTGTGTGTGTGTGTGTGTGTGTGTATTTAAAAACAACAGATCTGTCTAGGAAAGAAAAAACCCAATCTTTGATATCTCAGATGTTCTTCTAGACAGCTACTGTTGGAGATAAGACTTCTGAATCTTCTGCTTTCCTGTTGAGAAAAAAATAATCTCACATGTCTCGTTTCAACAATGTCTTAAACTGTGCTCAGATTTGCCAAAATAACATTCTAACTCTAGTATATAACCAAATTATCTGAATTGTCTTTTTATAGCTCTATATTCTTACTGTATGTGAACGGTTGACTCATTTTGGTCTAATTTCAATTTGGAAATTAGACCAAAACTTATCTGAATCGCTTGTTGTTTTCCTCAACTGTAAGTCGCTTTGGATAAAAGTGCCTGCCAAATGAATAAATGCTAAATGTAAATGGAAGACAGACATTAGTAAATTTTGATAATTACAATGTAACTGAGAACTCGAGTCTCCAGACTTTCTGAATGTTTATTTGTAAAATATTTACTCAAGTGTTTTGGCAATACCTCTAATCAGGCAAGCTTTGCTGATAAGCTACAAAAGGACACATATTGGCTGATCATCGAAATGGATCAGTTTCAGTTCCTCAGAGAATTAATTATGGATAAAGATAACAGCAATGCTTTCATATTCTTTATACGCTTTTAGCATTTTATTATTTTATTAGCATATTTAGTTTTTTCAGCTCGTGTCCTTTACAAGCCAGCAATGTAGTGAACCTATATAGTATGTCCACAAAGTTACCAGAAATTAAAAACACAGATAGTACAGAAGAAATATTCAGTGCACCTACTAAAGGTTATTTCTCCAGCTTGGTATACAGGTCAGCTTTCAGGCTGGAACACACACAAACACATATCAGTAGCTGCCCGTGCAAATGTGTGAAGCTTTGCATTGAATGCAACACTCTCTCCAGCTGGCACCCCAGACCTGATAAGGAACCTGACACAGCATTTCATACACTGGCTTAACGTTGCCTCTTATAACCATGACCATAAACGCACCTCTGTAAACAGACCAAGGCTGCACAGATATTCTACCTCACTGCAGAACAGTCAACATTGGTGAGTAACTCAAGAATAGTACCTTAACTGCATATTTTCAGTAGCTGTTTTTTTTTTTTTTTTTTTATATAAATTCAGTAACAATCTAGTCGTTTTGACGCACCACACTACACTAGCGGTGCAATTTTTTTAATTGCAGAAAACTTTAAAGCAGACTTAACTTGTGACAGCAGCAAAACAAGCTGTGTCTGGAAGTTCGATTCATATTAGTGAACCGGTTCGTTTGCACAATTTATTTGAACTGATTCATTGATCAAACAAAAGACTCGATGATTACATTGTACCTCATTCTATTTAGAAAAACAAAGTATTTATTTAAATGCTGTTATTCTTCATTAGGTTTTTTTACCCACATAAATTGGTGTTTTTCTAGCTTAATTATCTGTATTAATTATGTAATTATGTTTAATATAATGATTTAGATTTTTTTTTGTGCCAAACAATTCTGTCTATTAGCAAAATAGTTATTAATTTACAAAGATTTTGTCCATTTGAATTTCTTTATAGGGTAGTGTAGTTTTGCTGAAAGGTACAATTTTTGAGTTTTCTAATTTATTTGTGTTTTTATTGTCAAATTAAGAAAAATGTAATGACGTCACCATAATTTTGATGTTTTTGTGCCATGCAGATAAATGTTCCACTTGCAGAATTTCTGTTCAAAGTCGTCTTAAATGTCTGCTTCATTTTTTGTAACTTTTAGTGGAGTAAACTTATTTGTCAAAAGGGTTGCTTGACTGTAGTTTACTTTAAACCACAAGTAGCTTATCCTGGCAAGCTATTGTTTCAAAGGAGCTTTCCCAACGCAGAGAACAACACACGAGTCAGATGGTGTGTAACATGCTGGATCCATTCCTCACTATTCTGCTCTAATCTTGAAGTCATCTGCTGCACTTTGGGACCCAGAATGCCTTCAAAGGGAAGGCAAAAGGCTATGGTATTGTCTGAGATAAAAAACAAAGACAGAAGCATCTATCAAGATGTGAGCTGTCTCCGGAAGAAGAGAAAGAGGAAGAAAAGATTGCTTTTCTGTCTGACTGTGTATATTATGTGCTATCTGGTTTCAAGGGGAAGCAACTTGCTTTTAAAACGCCTTGAGTTAAGAGTAGGCATAAACGATGCTAATGATTAGGCCTGTAATGGCCTGTGTGTGTGCGCATGCTGACCCACACTATTGTGTTTGTCAGCTATAGGCTCATGAATCACTCTTGTTGATTAAAACGCCTCTAGCATGCAGGCTGTGATTACGCAGCTGCTACAATTTCTAACCAAGAAAACAGAAAGAGAAAGCTATGCTAACCAAAGGCATTTCCTCAGATGCAAAGTTTAAAGTCTCACAAAGCGGTATTCACAACTAAGTTTATATCTCACAATTCTGACTTTATTTCTTGCAATTTCGAGTTTTAAATTCTAAATAAGAATTGTGAGGTATGCAATTCTGAGAAAATATCTGTCTTTTTTCCCCCTCACAACTGGACTTTATCAAGTGCAATTGAGAGTTTATATCTCACAAGTCTGAGAAAAAAAAGTCAGAAATATGAGATGTAAACTTGCAATTGCGAGAAAAGAAAAAGTTAGAATCGTTAGATACAAACACTCACTTTAGAGAAAAAAATCATAATTGCGAGTTTATATCCCGCAATTCTGAGAAAAAAAAATAAAAAATCTGAATAACCAGTTTATATATATATATATATATATTGTAACTCTGACTTAATTTCTTAACATTTTTACTCACGCTTGCTAGTTTCTTACGATTCTGAGAAAAAAAAAAAACATCTGAATTGTGAGATTTAAACTCACAATTGTGAGGAAACAATTAGAATTTCAAAATTGTGAGATTAAAAAATTGCAATTACCATTTTTTTATATTTTATTCAGTGGCCGAAATGTATGGTGACCAAGAGAGCTCAACGCGTTGTAACTTCAGAAAACACATGCAAATAGAAAAAGGACCAGCAAATCAAGAAAACATCTTCATCAATCTGACAGAAGGTGGTGCAAATGCTCACAACACAACCGAATGAAGAATTATATTTGCTGTTCGTTTCTTTATTTGTTTGTGTTTTGAGCATTTGCAGCGTGTGTTGTCAAATTGATGAAGTTTGTTTGATGAACTATATTATTACATTAGCAATCACCAATGTTGCCAACGTGATTTTATAATATATATGCACACATGCTTTGCATGTGTTATCATACAATACAAAAACAACATTTTATAACTGAGAAACTAAATTATTATTGTTAAGCTCAATATTAAACATATTTGAGCAGGTATTTGCAAACAGAGTAGGCTATTTCACAGTAAAGATTGGTCCAAACGTTCTTAGACATTACTTTTATATCATTGTTTATAGAACATATAACTATCCTCACATCGTGCAACATTTAAATGCGATGAAAGGTTGTCTATCATATTTCAAAATGTTGCACTCGATTTCACACATTTTAGTCTGGAGTTATAGTTTGGGAAAAGTTCAACTACTAAATGTGTTCATGTCCCAACAACACATTATCTAATGCCAATAAGAAACATTACTTACTCGTATAAAAGATCTCCTCCGCTGGCTCTAGCTGCGCGTTCTGGTAAATGTGGGGAATTGGGGAAGTCGTGGCCTAATGGTTAGAGAGTTGGACTCATAACTTAAAGGTTGCGAGTTCGAGTCTCAGGTCTGGCAGGGATTGTAGGTGGGGGGAGTGAATGTACAGTGCTCTCTCCACCCTCAATACCATGACTGAGGTGCCCTTGAGCAAGGCAACTGCTCCCCAGGCGACGCAGCATAAATAGCTGCCCACTGCGCCGTGTGTGTGTTCACTGCTGTGTGTGTGCACTTTGGATGGGTTAATTGCAGAGCACAAATTCCGAGTATGGGTCACCATACTTGGCCACGTCACGTCACTTTCACATATTGTGGGCTCACTGTGTTTTTAGAAGCAGCCTGTAGGTGGCGCATGCACTGAAATAATGAGGAAGTCACGTTTTGGGTCAAAATGTCACTGTGATCACTGTGATTTTCTCTCATGTTTTTGTTGAAAATATTCCACATTCTGCATATTAAGAGACTACTTATTGTATCGTTTTTAATTGGAAACTGACTTCAAAATGGATAATTTTATTCACTTTTCACAAACAAAAGAGTTTACAGTTGATTATATCAATCAAATGTTATTTAAATCTTACATGATCGCAGAAATTTAGTGTGTTTTAATGACACCTTTATGTATAATAGCAGCCTGCATTCTGAAATATTGATCAAATGGTGTGCAAAAGCAAATGTTATTTAATAGCAAAGCTGCAGTGATGCTGATGCCTTGGTCGGCAACAGTTTTTCCCAAAAGTCCCATGACAGTTTAAATTTGCCCTGCAATGTATCAGGTTAAATCAAATCAAGCATAAATAAACGTGTTATAGTTTAATTAGGGTGTTTGTTAAATTGTTTAATTTCAGTCACATTTAATTAGGGGTGAAGAACATTGCATTTTTTAAAGCTGTGCAGTTACAGCAGTGCTATAGCTGTTGCATTATTATTTTTTAATGCATTTAAAACTGTACTGATATAATATACAGGTAGTTTGGACTGTGCTGTGCTTATTAAATTTGTGATTTATATTTCATATGTTCATGGAAGGTTTGAGAACTCCAAGGACAAGATATGAGCTGCTGTCTGTTCCAACTAAACGGCATCTTGATCGTTGCAGTGAGATATCATAGTATCATTTTGTACAATTGTGCATTCATGAGATATAATGAGTGATACTTTCTTTGATTCTGATATTTTATTCTGTTATCAGCGTTGTGATGCCTCGCAGCAAATGGATGCGTGCAGAATACATTATGACTCTTCTCTTACACACGCACACACACACTAAGGCTGGGCAATGTGCAGACTATTCACAATATGTTTGCATTATTTATTTATTTCTTTCTTCTTTCTTATTTTGCATGTAAGTATTGCATAATAAAACATATTGCGTGTTAAGACAGAGATATTTTATGATATTTTATTTTATACAAACTGACAACTCCATCACCACTCAATGTTGACAGAAGTATATATATATATATATATATATGTGTGTGTGTGTATGTGTGTGTGTGTGTGTGTGTGTGTGTGTGTATGTGTGTGCATGTTTATGTGGTTTTTGAGGACACACATTTGTATAATGACATGAGTATGACAGAGGTATTGCAATATGAAGGTGGTTTATGAGGACACTGCCTATGTCCCCGTATTTCAAAGTTTTTTTTTTTAAATCTAAAAATGCACAAAGTCTCCTGTGAGGGATAAGTTTAGGTGTAGGGTTGATGTAGGGCAATAGCACATACAGTTTGTTCAGTATAAAAACCATTACGTCTATGGAGAGTCCCCATAAACCACAAAAACCAACATGTGTGTGTGTGTGTGTGTTTGTGACACTGGGCCATATATATTAGCATAATATTATTTAGTATTTTAATATATGTAAAAATTCTGGTAAAAACATTTTATGAGAAATCTGTTGTCTTGCCACTAAAATAAACATTCTGGAGAGGATTTTTATTTTTTTTTCTCAACATTGTACATGCCCACATTACATTGCCAATGGTTGATGTCACTCTTGTTGTAGAAAGTCATCATCTGTTGTGAACAATGAATGACTCCTAATTGCTTTAAATTGTGTAACACCCTTGTAGGAGCTCTTCCCAGTGTTAATATGTGAAAAGGATCGTCTCTGCTTGTGAGTGCTCCTTTGCTTGTTTAACTGCTGGTAAGAAATGTTGTGTGATAATTAGCCACAAACACAAGTTTGTCAGAGGTGGGTAGAGTACCCAAAAACTGTACTCAAGTAAAAGTACTTGAAGAAATATATACTCAAGTAAAAGTAAAAGTAATAGTCTGAATAGTTACTTGAGTAATAGTAAAAAAAGTTCTGAACTCAAGTAGTTAGTTACTAGTTACTTTGGATCATATACTGAATATAGTCTATTTTTATTTAGATATATATATATATTAGATATATACAGTAGATATTTAGATACAATTTATATATACATACACAAACACATATATATATATATATATATATACACATACACACACACACACACACACACACTGCCGTTCAAAATACTTTTAATGTTTTTTTTTTTTATGTAATTTATTTCAGTGATGCAAATCAGAATTTTTTTCAACCTGATTTATTATCGATGCTGTTCGTTTTTAGCTTTCTATTCATAAAAGAATCCTGAACAAAATGTCACAGGTTCCAAAATATATTAAGCAACAAAACTGTTCCCTGTTGAAAAAAAACAGCATATGCTGGCAAGGTATGTTTTGAAGCATGGGATGCTGGTTTGAGCTGATTTAAGCTGGTCCTTTGGTGGTTTATGCTGGTCCTTAGCTGGTTTAAGCTGGTCATGTGCTTGTCCTAAACTGGTCCGACCATCTTAAGGCCAGCACATTACCAGCTAAAGACCAACTTAAACCAGCAAAAAACCAGCATAAACCAGCATCCCAGCTTCAAAACATACATAACCAGCATATGTTTTTTCAACAACACTGGTTTGTGAAACAATGATTTATGATCAACAGCTGATAAAAATTCTGATTTGCATCACTGAATTAAATTATATTTTAAAGTATATTAATTATGTATTATAAATGTATATATGTGTATAACTTCCGACACGGGGAAGAGTGAAAACTCCTCACATGACCGCTACAGAAAATCTGAACATAATGAAACAAATGCACATTGACAGATCTTCTTCCGTCTGTTCTGCAAAATGTAAACAAATGTAGCCTTTATTTCTGCAAGCGTAACTATTGTGAAAATACCGGTATTATGTCTAGGCAAAGGCATTCCTCCTGGAACAAACACTCTGTGACAGCTTATTTAATGAATAAATTATACATTGTATTTAATGTGTAAGGTACATGTACAACAAACTGTAATGTCATGGTATTGTGTGTACTGTAATCGAATCTGTACCTGTGGAACCGACAGCACATGCAGTGTTCATCTAATAAAGATCTTCATAGCTAGCAAACCATGCATAGCCTTTGCAGATTTGCTTTCAACTGACTGTAGATCCAAATCTTCAGCGCTCTTTTCTGTTACAACTCTGAGTGAGAACCTCTTCAGACAACTCAGTTCGTGCGGCAAGGAACTGAACAAATCATTCAAACTGATTTGCGAACCAATTCACTGGTTTGGTCAAGCCTTTGAACAGAATTGACTCAAAATAATGAATCATACGCGAACGGGCATCGCTCATTGCCAAGAAAAAAAGTATACGGCGCGTTTTTTTAAGGATTTTTAACTTGCATTGCATTAAGATAAAGTAACGAGAGGTAATAAAAGTACAGTTTTTTCACTAAAAATGTACTTGAGTAAAAGTACCCATTTTTAAATATACTCCAAACGTATTAGTTACCCCAAAAATGTAACTTGTTACTACACAACTCTGAGGTTTGTAGAGTGAATGTTCAGTTTGTTTCATCACTGGCTGTTTCTGTCACTATCAGTAACAACAGAAACAGATGGGAATTGTTTATGCAGGTTTGTCAGTGGCTGTAAACAAATAGCTCAAGGCACAGAAGATCGCATTGCAGTTTGTCCTATAACTAGTCCAGTGATGGAAAGAAAACTGTTTGTTTCAGCTTGTTTTCACACAGTGACAGAACTCATGCACGGACGGTTATTTTAAGAGTCGTTGTGTAGTTAATCATGCAAGTTAACAGATGTGTCATGTGCAGCAAGGCTACAGGCTGTTACTCATGAAATACATGCCAGCTGATAGTTCTACTTGTTAAATATCTATCTGTGTGTTTTCATTTACTAACAGCTTTTCCAGCCTTCATGCATTATAATGAAGGATGCACATTAGGTCATGCATGTTTGTCTGTATAATTTATCATTCTCATTCTGCTACAGAGAATGATGGGAAATCTGGTTAAACACCGTAATGTGTAAGAAACCATATGGTAACACTAGCATTAGCTTTACAGGTGTTTGACTGTCAGCAAATAAGCCTTCTAGCAACCAAATTGTGGTGGATAAATGATACTGTGCAGCACTATCATTTGTTCTACAGACATACAATTATCAAAAAAACACCTGCAAATTTGTTGAACAGGTTTTATGTTGTTTTAACTCATTGACATGACTCGTTAACTGTTTAGGCAAAATTGTATTTATTGTAATTCAGTTTATTGTAAATGCAATCACTATTTTCTCATTTATAAATGTCAGTTTATGATCATTACGGTACATTGAAAATGTGACATTACTATAAATTGTCAAACATTTACAAAAATTTGGTTCAGTGGCTGATATTTAGTCAAATCAATTGTATTCTTAATAAGATGTAAATAAATTAATAAGAAAGTAAATAAATTCTACATGATAAATGCCACTCTTGAAATATTGCAGGTATACTGTCATTATCATATTGCATTATATGCTAGCAATATATCTTATTTTAACAGTTATTTTTGTCTAATTTTCCATATATTAAATATTTGGTCCTTGAAAAAAAAAAAGATATGCATTGTTGAGTGATTTGAAAAGTCATTATCTTCAATATAAGTGCACTGGCAGATTTTCTCACTAGCCTTATGAAAGAGTTGCAAATGAAAAAAAGTGCAGTAAGTCAAAATTTGGTACAATTTGAATGATGAAAACAATACAAAATATAATTCACCCAAAAAAAAAAAAATATGTCATTAATTACTCACCCCCATTTTGTACCGAACCCATAAGACCTTCATTCATCTTCAGAACACAAATTAAGATATTTTTGATGAAATCCGAGAGCTTTCTGACCCTCCATAGGACATTGTAAAAATAGTCTATGTGACATAAGTGTTTCAGCTGTAATTTTATGAAGCTACGAGAATACGTTTTGTGCACAAAGAAAACAAAAATAATGACTTTATTCAACAATTTCTTCTCTTCCATGTTAGTTTTTGACATTTGGAAAGACATGAGGGCGAGTAAGTAATGAAAGATTTTTTTATTATTTTTTCTTTTTTTTATTAACTAACCCCTTTAATATCTCATTCATTATTGCTTCTTACGTTTTTGCTGTGAATAGTGTTATTTGAATTCAGCAGTTTCCTTTTCCATTCAGTCCTGATGAGAGAGCACTATGAAACCATATTAAACCTCACACTACCTTGAAGAGCAGCATCCACATTAACCTGCGTGCCTACAGCAAGCTACAGACATTGGCCCTGACCTGAGTGCCTGTGGCCTATGGGAAAGAGAGAGCTGGGCAGAGTGATTAATGGTCATGATTAGCAGGTGAAGGAATGTGCTCGCATGGCCTAGAGCATCGTACCACATTTATCTCCTCAACTAACATATCCTTTATGGAGGACAGCTTCCCAGCTTCCTCAAAGACTCAAAGTGACCTAGCCAGGGGGAGCTGAGGAAACGTGGGTGGGAATTTTGCAATGGTAATGCAACATGGAAGCAATTCGACGCTGGAAACATAGCTGGCCATTTGGTATGAGTCAAATCCCACAGGTGCTTCATTGTTTGCATAGATAGTTGGCCCTGATAATGTTTTTGCATGACACATATTCAGTAAAAAGTAATGTAGGCCATCTTTTAGATTCATAGAAACTCATTAACATGCAAAACTAGAGGCAAGATTTCACACTGATGCTTTCTGAGCCAAATAAACGCGTTTAGCTTGAGCGAAAGCAGATATGTGACCTGACCCAATCACTGCAATTGACACCAGCAGTTTGTACAATTTTTTTGACATGCATTAGCATAGAGCATAAAACGGCATGTGTTTAGAAAAAAAATGGGGCCAATTTTGAGTCTGTATTGAATTTTTTCGCCACATTCTGTATTTTCCTACTACATGGATTCACTCTGTGCTGTTCAGGAAATATCTGCATTTGCGAAGAAACGGTTTTCTTTTTGTAGTGTTGTGTTTGAGACTGAACGGCTTTGAAAAACATGTTTTTTCTCCTCATTTAGCTTCTAGGAGGAACCTCTAGTGATTTGACACTTCATAGGGTGCAAAGTAACAGACGACAACACATCCCTTTTAACGTGACTTGTCAGAAATTTGATTTGTTGCATTTTATTTCATGTCTTTTATCCAAATGTCAGAAGAGTGAATGACTGTATAAACTCCCAACCTGTTGAAAACAATCCTTGAACACAATTTACCTGCAACAATAAGCCTGGAAGTGGAATATTAAAGGAATGTTTTACTCAAAAAGGAAAATTCTGTTATTATTGATTCACCTTTTTGTCATTCCAAACCTGGATGACTTTAGTTCTGTGGAATACAAAAGAAAATATCTTGAAAAATGTCTGTGTAAAAAAAACACAGGACCATGCTGATTTTCAGTTTACAAAATGTCATACAGGCTTGAGGGTGAGTAATTAACAGATTCATTTTTAATGTCCCTTTAAAGAGTTACTCCACCCCAAAATTAAAATTTTTCTTGTCACTTCATAACATAAAGATTGAACCACTGATGGACTATTTCGACAATGTATTTCATACTTTTTTGGGCCTTGGCAGTGTTATTTATTTGGCAGTCAATGGGACAGTCACAAGCCTCCTGATTTTCATCCAAAATATCTTAAATTGTGTTCCAAAAAGCTTTTACGGGTTTGAAACAACATGGGGGTAAGTGATTAATGACAAAATGTTCATTTTGGGGTGGAGTAACCCTTTAAAGAGGATGGGCATTTGAACATTTTTTATCAGGCTCCTATGAAAATAACATTGGACTGTTTTTTTTTTTTTTTTTAATATGGCTTTCAGGAACTGACTAACGTTTTCTTTGCCCTTTAAGTGAAATCACTGAAACTACACATAGGAGCCTTATAAACATGCTCATTTAATTGATATATATAAATGTATGTGTGTGTGAGTGAGTGTGTGTGTGTGTGTTTGTGTGTGTGTGTGTGTGGGGGGGGGGGGGATTAATTTAAGTTAACTATAATACCCCTGCTTAAAAAAACTCTTATTAGCTTCCTGTGCTTGGGAATATTACAGTAAAGTAAGCAAGGATGTGTTTGAAAGAGCTAATTAATGTGCTAGCAAAGCATCATTTTATCAATATTATCAACAGTATGTTTGAATTAAATCAGTTTAATTATCTCCATGATGCAGGTTTTCATCTTTGGTATTATTGATACAATGAAAAATTAAGTATTTTTTAGGATTAATTTAGCATGTTTCAAAGCAAGATACTAAATCTGTGGCATTAGAAAGTAGTTGCCATAATGTCTTGTTAATGTGCTATTTGGTATAAAAATTATAACTGATCAATTTTATTTTGGTTAGAGTTTTGAGTGATGGTACTTTTAGTCCCCTCAGTACTATAAATATAATCATGATTATGGGTTAAGTAAGTCCCCACAAACATGAATTTGTATATGTGTGTATACGGACAGTAAACTGTAGATTGTTTTTCTGTCTGTCACTCTTCTTTAGTGTTTCATTACATGATGCCATTTCTCAAAAAGGTCACGGCACTCATGGTTGAATTTACCCGTTACTTCATCACACCCTTATCGCAGTTTTAAAGCCGTCTTTAGAAACTAGTCGAGAAGAGCAGCTTTATTTCACAGACACACAGTCGGACACCAATCCTGAAGTCTCTCATAACAAGTTATTCTGTCAAAGTCAACGGGTGGCTCCTGCTCGTGCTTTGCATGCAGCTGAATCGATTAGGAAGAATAATTAGTTTGCCTTTAGCACTAAATAAGAGACGGTTTGTTTGACAAGCGTTGTTTATTCTTTGTGCTCAGGAGAGAATGTAAAGCCTGCAGCTGTCAAACTGAGGTCTTGTGTACTTGTATATAATGTCATGTTTTCATATCACCCTAATGGATGTACAAATTAGTTTCCCAAAGCGATGTGATTAACCTAAAAAAAAGAGCTAAAACTTTTTGCCACATCTGCCAGTTGTTGTCCAATTTCAGAAGCGCCTGCTTACACTTACGTACCATGAGGGCTCACGTATTGGTGTTATTATATAGTCTTGCACTTAAATTGATTCCTGATTTGTGTGTGTTTTAGATCAGAAACAAATCAGAGGTGAAAACTTGATCGGCTTGTTGTTGTCCCACTTCTGTTTTCGTCATGCTGCAGAGCCACTCAAACAACTTTTTTCTGTATCAACCTACTTTGCTGTTTATATCACGGTAGATATATTTGGCAGCTGTCGGTCAGATGTGTTTAGTTATTTTGTAATGTTTTGAATCTGGCTCTTCCAATTACAATTTGGAGTTAGAATTAGAATAGAGTTGTATTCATTTTATAAGTCTGTTTTACTATTTTGAGTCAGTTTGCACTTATGTCATACTCATCATAGTTTTTTAATGAAGTTTTGATGGATGCTTCTTCATAAAGCTTTATAACTTTTGTGAATCTTTTGTTTTCAAACCACCGACTTGTAGTGCATGTAAAACTATGGTAATACAGCACAAAGAACATGTGCTGACTTAATGCAGCTCTGGATGAATACATTTAAAGTTTCTCTTTTATATGACTTTAGTGCACTAGAAATGTTGAGAGCAAGACTTCTGCTGGTTGGGGAATTTATGGTCATGATATTGCTGAATCATTTGTTCACAGTAGGGCCATTGGTCTTGCTGACTTGTGGTAATATGTCTGTGTTAGGAGCTGAATATGGTGCTCAGATGATTCCACAGAGGGGAGCAACAGCCTTGAGACCATACAAACATGATAAGGCTGTTCTTGGTGGAGAAAGCTTGAGCTTGAGTTGATTTTGGTGGGCAGTTTATGTATTTTTTCTACTCATGCTGAATTGGGCCAGACCTGCTCTGTACTTCGCTTATGTGGTGTTGGTTTGCCATCAAACCAGTGAATATGGTCAAATCAATTTTAGATGTTTTGACAACTATCACCTTTTTGTTCACTTCAATGTCACAGCTTCTCTTCAAAAACAAGCCTGTTGTAGTGAAGGACCTGCAGTTTTCCCTCCACTTTTAATGGGTTCTCTAATTGGTCGGAGTTTTCTTTCTTTCTTTTCTTTCTTTCTAAATTTTTAAAGTTTTTTGTTTGTTTGTTTTTTCCCCTAAGCATGTTTGCTTTTTTATATATTCATTCATTTGAAAATAATGTATATATATATATATATATATATATATATATATATATATATATATACACCCTGCTGTTGATGTGTTTATAGAATACATTTAAATGAAGGATTTAAAAAAGAAAGGCATTCTATTATTTTTCTTTATTCGTTTCTTTATTTATTTATTTATTTAAAATTTTATTTATATTTTGCATACAAAATGGGCACAGTTTTTCCAAGCATATCTGCTTAAAAAAAAAAAAAAGCAGCAATGGGGGGGGGGGGGGGGGGGGGATTACATTACTGAAACACTAACATTTACCTTTTAAGCATGTGAGCCCAATGCCAGTGAACTCAAAGAAAGTGTTTTTGACTGACTACTGTTTGATTTGCCCAAAAAAAGTGCAGACCGGTCCCCTGCAAGCAATCTGATTCTCTTTTGCTGTTTACAGAGCTGATGGCTGTCCCAGAGAAACCTATTTCAGTGATATCTGTCAGGCAGTGGGGACATTGTATGTGTTGTATTCCAAAAAAATAGCTTACAGCACCTTCAAGTCTTCAATCTTCATGTTGTTGCCATGCAAAACCCCTCCAAAAATATATTTATTTATCACCACCACACGACCAGAGCTGGTAGAATTTGTGTCTGCTACTTTAACACCACGTCAACAGAGGAAAGCTCCATGAACTTTGGCTATTACGGGACAATCCCACTTGAGCAACCAGGAGTTAAGTGCCTTACTCAAGGGCACAGTGATGATGACCTCATAGTTCACTGCCTTGGTCAGTCACATGAATGTATTTGTATAGAACTTGTCACAATAAATATTGTGCCCTAAGGAAAAAAACTTGTTGTGAGAAAAGAGGATTGAAATACACCGGTAGATGGTGATAACAGACTGTCTTGATAAGTGAGTCGTTGAAAAAATCATCTTAGGTGAATGATTCAAAACAGATTCATACAGGAATGAAACGAAGTGACTCAACCAATTCATTCAAAAAGTGATTTGTTCACAAATGACACAGATGTGTGTGGAAGTTTGTTCAGCCATGGGATAAAACATTTAAAATAAAAACTTTTTCTCAAAATTTCTAAAAAGTTATGAGTTTATATCTAACAATTCTGTCTTTTTTTTTTCTCATCGCAAGTCTGAGAAATTAAGTCATAATTATAGAATAAACATGCAATTGTGAGGAATAAAGTCAGGACTGTGAGATAAAAAGTTAAAGGTAGCTTCAAAAAAATCCATGGCAGAAATAAAAAACAGAATTGCAAGACGTAAACTGGGGGAAAAAAGCTAGAATTCTGAGAAGTAAACTCAGAATTGTAAGAAAAGTCAGAATTGTTAGAAGTTTATACAAGTTTATATCTAGCAATTCTAAGTTTTGTTTTCTCAGAGTTGCTAATTTATATCTCACATTTCTAAATTTATATCTTGCAATTCAGATTCTTTTATTCTGAGTTTACATCTCAAAATTGCGAGAAACAAGCTCAGAAATGTACAATATTTTTAAGTCAGAATTGCATATGCAAACTCATCTTTCACATCTTGCATTTCTAAATGTATATCTTGCTATCATGATTTTTATTATGAGTTAAGGAAATTAAGGCCCGGTTTCACAGACAGGGCTTAGACAAAGCCAGGATTAGGCCATAGTTCAATTAGCACATTAATGTCATTTTTATTAACATGCCTTAGAAAAAACATTACTGGTGTGCATCTTGAGACAAAACAAAGGCACTGATATGTTTTAAGATCAGTCAGTGCAAGTTTCTTTCAGTTGAAACAGCTCAGAATTACATTTTAGTCTAGGACTAGTCTTAAGCCTTGTCTGTGAAACCGGGGGTATGAAAAATTATTAAGACAAAACTCAGAATTGTGAAGTAAAACGTTTTTTTTTTTTTTTTATCTGAATTGTGCGTATGCTTCTCGCAATTCTGACTCTTTTTTTTTCTTTTTTTCTCAGAATACTGATTTACATTTGGGAATAAACTGCAAAATAAAAAGTGTGTTGCTTGGTGATGTGCAGCGGTTCACTGTGGCTACGTTTGTGACTATTGCAATGCAAAAAATAGACCAAGCAACTGCCAATACTGTCTAAAAATGTATATTAATATCTTATTTTTTTAACTGATGTATAAAAGTAATATTACCCACACAATCTTGCTGTTGTATCCATATAATTCAGTAAGTTTTTTAACAGCCTACTTGAAAGCCTTTCACAGTAACCAGAGCCACATTCATTAATTTGAAGTTGTTCTCCAGACATACACGTGTACCTGTGCACCAAGACACATAAGAGTACGGCTTGAGTGTTTCCAGATGAGCCCTCACCTGATGCCATCTCACTGTGAATATTCTGCACACGGCTCATCAGAAATGGCAATATGGGTTTAACTGCAACCTTGAGGCCAGGAAAAAGAAGTTCTTAATTGCTGCGTGAACACATAAAGTGGGGAAGCTTAGCATGCGGTGGAGTTATTGGAGTTCAGAACGTGGCCCATCAAATTCAGATGGATTTCCTGGACTGTCTGTTGCCATGGCAAGAGGACAAGTGCAGATGAGCCATGTTTCAAATACCATTAAAGCTGTATTAACTCTCTTCATCGACTAAAGCAAAAATGCATTAAGCATGCTAATCTGGAGAGAGAATTAAGAGAATATTGTGGGCACTTAATTGCCTACTCTGGGTACACTGGAGACAGTTTGAACACTCTTCAAGAGAGAATAAAGAAAAGGCATATTACAGTTACACATATTAGAGTCGGACACCCAAGCGCTCATTAGAGAGAGTGATCATCAATCATGAAACGCATTCATTCTGACTTTGTTTTAAACTTCTGTTCGTTTTGATTTCTGTGATATACTTTATGTTTGTATTATAACATCAATGGTTAAATATAGGTAATAATTTAACTATAAATTATTATAAACACTTTCCTAGAGACATCAGTAGTACTGGTATCAGTGATATTCACCTTCAGTCATAAAAAAGATGCCATTAAATAAATATTAAAAATATACTGTCCTTATGTTGTTTCTACATTAATTTTAAGTTTGAATGTGAAATTATTGCAATATAAAAGTCTATTTAAAAACTTTGTAAGGTGGGATTAATTACAATTAATCAGAATTAATTTCAGAAAAAATATGCAATAAATAATTTTTTTGATGTCTTGCCATTTTTTTTCTTCAAGTAAATTTGGTATTTATTAATACTACCAAATTTTAAGATATACTATACTTATATTAAATTTACTTTGGCAAAACTTGATTTCAGAAGATTTATCTTGATTTTATTATTATTGTTATTATTATTCTTACTTCATTGATAAATAGTTTTCTTCTTTTAAGTTTCAAACTAAAAATTAATTTAGTTAGATTTATGCTTAAAACCTTTTTAAAAATAAGTTTTTTTTTTTCTTGAACATATGTCTCAAGTAAATTTATGAAAAGTGATTAAGCCAAACATCAGAATTTCATATCCTGATTTAACTAATAATAATACTACTAATAATAATAAAGTATTGTTAATGTTATTTTTAATAAAAATGTTTAAAATATGTTTAAAACGAGCCAAATATACTTTTTTTTAAATAATTTTTAAGTTTTAAGTTTTATTTTCTTACATATTTTTGCTTCTCAAGTACACTTAGTATTTATTGATACTTAAATATTTGAAAGAAAAAAAAATACTGGAAAACCAGACTAAAATATTTGCATATTTTAAATTATATATTAATCATAGTAGACCCATAGTCAAGTCAAGTCTGCTGTATTGTCAATTCTTCCACATGTACGGCACATACATAGAGAGCATTGAAATTGCGTTACTCTCAGACCCTTGGTGTAAACAGTTAACATTTAAGACACTGACAGTAGACGTTCAAATACAGATAAATACAGTTTAAACATATGTACATACAACAGATATACAAATGAGGACATTTGTAGAAAAAGAAAGAGATAGATAAAGTGGCATAAGGCACATGGCAGATAGAGTGCAAACCAGTTAAATAAAACTAAAAAGATATATGTGTATATGTATAGAGTGAATATATATATAGTGCAAGAGGAGCTTATCAGTCTGAGGACATTTTAGAAAAATAAAAAAGGAGATAAATAAAGTGGCATAAGGCACATGGAAGAATTTTAAGATATACTATACTTAGTATACATATTTAATATGTTATGTAAGGGTCTACATGCAATTAAAGTTTCCATTCTTTCTTTCATTCGTTATTTTTCGTTCTGTCATAACTGTATACAAATCAGTCCCTCTAAGGCAGTGGACGGCAACAGGTGGCCCGCTAGAAATAATATCTGGCCTGCACCCGTAGCCAGAATATTTTGATAGCGGCTGTTTCTGAAATAGATCTGTCATGACAGCAACAGTTACTCACAATCAGAGTGAGCGGAGTGGAGCGGTGTGATTTTGAATGGAGCAAGGAGAGGATTTTTTTAAAAGTCGGAGCATCGTGGTTTTCACTCGCTCCAAGAGCGCTCCATGACCGCTCCATCACGAGTACAATTCATGCCAACGACCCGTAATATTTAGCAAGAATTCACATGTTAAACATATTTAGCTAGCTAGATAGAAAAGGATCACTCAAATCAAAAAGAATGTGAAGGCTATGATGACTGCAGTGGGCATGAGCGGGAAGTTATATCTCTGAAGGAATTTATTTGTTCCTTCCAAATATTTTCAGTTAACAGCTGACTTTTTTTTCTATAACCAATTCTGAGAACATATCACATATATATCTCACAATTCTGTGAAATAAAGTCAGAATTGTGAGATAAAAAGCTGCAATAAACTTTTTTTTTTTTTTTTTTTAGTGGTGGAAATTGGCTTCCATATAACTGTGATATTTCAAACATACTGAAATACTTTAGACGCGGAGCGGTGTTTCTGATATCAGTGAGCGCTCTGGCCCTCTTCGTCATTTTTGACCGAAAATTTTTATATTTAAAATGACACATGGTGACTTTTGTCACATTAGCAATATGAACACACAAAAAAAACCATGGACATGATTCGGATATGTTAAAGGGTCAAAAAAAAAAAAGCCACACTTGACTTCTTCGCGGTCAAAAATGACCGACATAGGAAATGAATGGGAAATACGAAAAAATGTGAATTCAGGAATCCAAAAGCCTCTGTATATATCTATATAGGGTGCTAATACAAGAAGGTTAGGCAACATTACACAAGTTTGTATTTTTTAATGCCTTCAGATGGCCCAATTCTCACTTCAAAAAAATGGATTTTAAATGCCTTCACTCTATTTTAATGTGAAATATTGCATTTATTAAAAAACTGTAAAAAATAAAAAAAAATACATATTAATTCTAATGGAGAAAATAGCTCATTAAAATTGTATAAATATTGCATAGTATCATAAAATTCCCTCAAAATCATAAATAATAATAAAAAAAAAATATTATTGAACAAAAATATATTACATTGATTTTCCTGAAAAGAATAGTAAAATAAAAGAAATGTCAAGGCTTCGGTCACTTTTGACCGCGAAGGAGGCAAGTGTGACTCCTAAACGAAGAGGGCCAGAGGGTTAATCGGAGCGCGGAGGGGAAATTGTTGACGCTCCACTCAGCTCACATACTCTGATCTGACACCGCCACACAAATGTGGCTTTTTGTTAATGACTGTCGCAGAATTTTACACAGAGTAACAGCTCACTACCAGTTACAAAATACACTGTAACAGTCAGTCACAGGCAATTCTGCTTGCATTTTTCATCAATTAATAGCCTATCTTAAATTATCCTGCCCGCCATCTAGTGGTGATTTTGTTTTTTATAGCCCGATTCCAAACTTATCTTGCTGACCCCTGCTCTAAGGGTTAGGATTGAATCTTGTCTGTCTCTGTTTTCTCCTTACCCTGTGCTTCCCAAGAGCTGAAACTTTCTTTCTTGAGTAACTAAATACGACTTCCTGCCTGCCATGCCTTTTCTAATTTAATAGACTAATAATAATATCCCAGTAAAGGTGTGTATAACAAGCATCAGAGCCCCTTACGAGGGTATTGATTTTGCGATGAGTAGTCTGACTGCCGGGCTGTGAGTGTTGCATAGCGTTAGATTGTCTCTCTGGCGGGATGTTGTGGGGTTTGAGTGGATGAAAAATGAGGAAGGAGACAGCACTCCATTGTGCAGAAGGGGTGCAGTTAATTCGATTGACCGCGTGCCAGTGTGCACCATCTGGGCTGGACACTGACATAACCAATTGACTGGTGTCAAAGCCACTCTCCACTACTTCCTTATCATCGATTGGCCCTTTGTTGAGGCTGAATTAAGCTGTGTCCATGTAATTAGATTATGCCAGCCTCCGCTCCCTCCCCTCGGTGAGAGGCACTGGTCAATGTTCCTGCCAGACAGGACAATCTCAAGCCATTTGTGTCTATGGGGTTTTAATTTAGCCCTTCAGCCAACAGCGGGTACATAAAGAACATCGCAATGAACCAACTAATCAAGATAAAATGAATAGTTGCTTGATTAATACGTTATAATTGGGACGTTTTATAGACTAGATTTACATCCCAACTACAGGACACGCCAGCCATCAACCTTGGCTTCTCCATTTCAACTGAAAAGTGTGAATGCAGGGGAAACCAGAGGCATAACAAAACCAGTTTTCACTTTTTGCATTACTCTGTTTATGTGTTTATTTGGAGCTCAGTGGTTCACTCTGTTGTGGTTTTGTTTGGAATTATTTCCGATGCTGGAGCAAAAATAGTCAAGGTGACTGGCAGTGTTGTGACTAGAATCAAGTACTCATACTATTATTGGGCTGTAAAAGTAACATCACACTCATCTAACATTGCAATATTATTTATGTGATGTAACGTTCATTCTGGTTTGTACATATATATTGTTTGTGTGTGTGTACAAATATTTTTGTAAAAATGTATGTAATTATATTAAATATTATATTACATTATATTAATAATTTTATTAAAACGTTATTAAATGTAAAAATAAATTAAATGTAATATATCCGGAATCCGGTTCATGGCATTCCGTCCGACTGCCACAAGAAGTTGTGTTTTGATTCTAGCCTGTGTATCTTGGATTAACCCTTTGCCTTGCTGTTTTGAAATGTGTTTGCACCTCGTCTGAACAATTACTGTGTACCTGGATTATCACACACACACACACACATATATATATATATACCGGTATATATATATATATATATATGTGTGTGTGTGTGTGTGTATGTGTGTGCATGTTTATGTGGTTTATGAGGACACAAATTTGTATAATGACATGGGTATGACAGAGGTATTACAATATGAAGGTGGTTTATGAGGACACTGTCTATGTCCCCGTAATTCAAAAGGCTTAAAAAACATACTAAATGGTGTTTTTTTGAAAATCTAAAAATGCACAAAGTCTCCTGTGAGGGCTAAGTTTAGGTGTAGGGTTGGTGTAGGGCAATAGCACACACAGTTTGTTCAGTATAAAAACCATTACGCCTATGGAGAGTCTCCATAAACCACAAAAACCAACATGTGTGTGTGTGTGCGTGTGTGTGTGTGTGTGTATACAGTACACACACACACACACACATATATATATATATACACACACACATATACACACACACACACACACACATATATATATATATATATAATAAACAATTTTTTTCTTATTACTTTATTATTAAATTATATTAAACTACTTATTACTTTCCCCATGTAATTATATTCAAACAATCATTTTAATTAATTAGATTCAAACAATCATTTTATAACTGACTTAAAGTGAGAAAAAAATTAAATATATATATATATATATATATATATATATATGTAATGAGCCACAGAACTTGCCAATTCCTAATAGTTTTTAGGGTTACTCTTACATTCAGCAAATTAAGTGTGAACGTGACATACTCAAATTAATTTTCATCACCCAAATCACGACGTGTGGCTCTATTTTTGCGAGCTGTTAACAGAACAACAACTTGAAGCAAAATCATAAATAACACAAGAAGTCATCTCTGACAAAACAATATGCATTTTTATCTTCATAGCTGTTGCATCAAAGTTTCATTCCTAATTATTAAACTTTTATGACACATTTTGGAGTGACTGACATTTCTGGAGAGTTGAGTTTTTAAGCTTTCAGATGGAATCTCTTGAGAGCGGCAACAAGACATTTAAAACTGATGCATGATGTTTATGTAATACTTTTCATATACTTTCTTCACCCCTGGATACCAAAACACCAAACTTTCATGCATCAAAAGGCAGTGTTGACCTGTTTATATAACAAACAAAAATTGGCATGTTCAATACTGTACATATCCAGGCCAAAGATGAGGTGTTACCTATAATTAACCTGTTCTGTCGGTCTGAAAACATATGGACGTTTCCTCTGAGCACGTCAGCCAAATCCATAATGCATATTCCTTGTAGGAGCGGGAGCAAACCCACGTTAAAAATTTACTAGCATCAGAAACACAGGTACATCTGAAAAAATGAAAATGTCTTGAAAAAGTTCATTTTTTCTTGTAACTTATTTCAAAAAGTGAAACTTTCATATATTTTAGATTCATTGCATGTAAAGTACAACATTTCAAAAGTGGTTTGTTTTAATTTTGATGATTAGAGCTTACAGCTCATGAATGCCTAAAATCAGTATCTCAAAATATTAGAATAATTACATTTGAGTTTCAATTAATGACCATCCCTACAGTATAAATTCAGGATATCACTTGTTCTTTGAAACCACAATAATGGGGAAGACAGCTGACTTGGCAGTGGTCCAGAAGACGAACACTGACGTCCTCCACAAAGAGGGTAAGTCACAGAGGGTCATTACTGAAAGTGTGGCTGTTCACAGAGTGCTGTATCAAAGCATATTAAATGCAAAGTTGACTGGAAGGAAGAATTTGGGTAGGAAAAGGTGCACAAGCAACAGGGATGACTGCAAGCTTGAGAATACTGTCGAGCAAAGCTGATTCAAACACTTGGGAGAGCTTCACAAGGAGTGGACTGAAGCTGGAGTCAGTGCATCAAGAGTCACCACGCTCAGACGTCTTCAGGAAAAGGGCTACCAAGCCACTTCTGAACCAGAGACAACGTCAGAAGCGTCTTACCTGGGCTGTGGAGAAAAATAACTGGACTGTTGCTCAGTGGTCCAAAGTCCTCTTTTCAAATGAAAGTAAATTTTGCATTTCATTTGGAAATCAAGGTCCCAGAGTCTGGAGGAAGAGTGGAGAGGCACAGAATCCATGTTGCTTGAAGTCCAGTGTGAAGTTTCCACAGTCCGTGATGATTTGGGCTGCCATGTCATCTGCTGGTGTTGGTCCACTGTGTTTTCTGAAGTCCACAGTCAACGCAGCCATCTACCAGGAAATTTTAGAGCACTTCATGCTTCCTTCTGCTGACAAGCTTTATAGAGATGCTGATTTCATTTTCCAGCAGGACTTAGCACCTGCCCACACTGCCAAAGGTACCAAAAGCTGGTTCAATGACCATGGTGTTACTGTGCTTGATTGACCAGCAAACTCGCCTGACCTGAACCCCATAGAGAATCTATGGGATATTGTCAAGAGGAAGATGAGAGACACCAGACCCAACAATGCAGATGACCTGAAGGCCGCTATCAAAGCAACCTGGGCTTCCGTTACACCTGAGCAGTGCCACAGGCTGATTGCTTACATACCACGCCGCATTGATGCAGTAATTCATGCAAAAGGAGGCCCAACCAAGTATTGAGTGCATAGAAATTAACATACTTTTCAGAAGCCTGACATTTCTGTTTAAAATATCCTTTGTATATTGTTCTTATGTAATATTCTAATTTTCTGAGACACTGCATTTTGGGTTTTCATTATCTGTAAGCCATAATCATCAAAATTTCAAGAAATAAAAGCTTGAAATATTTCACTCTATGCGTAAGGAATCTATATAATATATGGGTTTCACTTTGTGAAATGAGTAACAAAAAATATTGACCTTTTTCATGATATTATTTTTTTTTAGATGTACCTGTAATTCATTCAGCATTTTAGGGGTTGGATTTTGAGAGTCAGAAGACACATTTTCACACATTGCACTTCACTGATGTCAGAACGTGTGACTGATTATGTAACTCCCTTGAACGTTGGCTACTTTGTATTCTGAACACACCGTTTAATACAGCAGCATCACTGAATGTTGCATTTGTTTGAAGAGATCAGTAGCTTTTTTGGATTAAAAGATCTTCATTATTTATGAAGTTGCCTTTGGAATGCTTTGGATTCTTTCATCTGTCACTAATGTTAAAATCAGTGCATTACATGAAAGTTGCAACATGATATTCTACATCAAATACTGTACAATTGCTGAGGGGCTTGTTAAAAGAAAGGTTACCATTCACTGCCTCAAAAACTCCATAAAATGACCATATTTTGAAATTGCATGCTGGAGTTTTGTATAATAATGCAGCGCTATATATTAAATCACACAGGTTCAATCTGTCTGCACTGAAGTTGTAGGTGTTTTGTTTTGGAAATGGAGCGAGGTGTAAATATTCTGGCTGTACACCCATAACTCAGAGCATTCTGCATTCTGATTAATGTCTCCGTCACAGAAGTTTTCTTCAGCAAAAAAAAAGAAAGTAAGCAAAAACTTCTGCATTCAGCTCCAATAATTCACCAAATTAATCAATGATGTAACATTTTGCAGAAGCACAGACAAACTTGGGGGCCGATATATTGCTATGTCTGTTTTATTTGTGTGGTGTTGTATGGAGTGAATGCAGTAAGTATTTATTAGTCTTGCAACGGTTTGCTTTAGCGTGTTTAATCATTAATACAGTTTGGACTAAATTGTGAGAAAAGCCCCAGGTTGTGAGCAGCTCCAGCTATATGTCCTTTTCTTTTCAAGCTAGCAGATCAATTAAATTGTATGTTTTACACAGAATGGTGCTCACCTAATTACTTATACAACAAATATTGGTTGATATCATTAAACTGGAACAACACACATATCAGTCAATTGACATTTTCATAGTCTGGTCCGGTTGTGTTATATTAAATATATTATTTTGTATTTATTTTATTATTTTATTCAAAACTTTTTGTTTTATGTTATATGTGGAACGGATTTCCATTATTATGCATGGTTTATTCAGAATATTTTATTTTATTTTATATGGTAGACTGTTGTCTTATATTAACATATTTTTGTTTTATTTTATTGTTTTATTCAAAACTTTTTTTAATTTAATTTATTTATTTATTTGTATATTCAGAACAGACTTCCAAATTATGCTTTCCACTACTAGCCTGGTATGCTGTCATCTTATGTAATCAAAGTCTTTATTTTATATACTTATATATATATTTTAATTATTTTATTTAATTTAATTTTATATGGAGAACAGACTTCCATGTTTTGCACTAATAGACTACTACCAAGTACTCTCACCTCTTTTCACCTGATTTAAGACAGAAAGCCTTTCTTAACATGGCTTTACAGGAGGCCTGTTGGTTGTTGGAAGTCTAATGCACATTTTCTCACCCTCTGAACAGAGAGAAAGTCAGATCACACTGCCTGCTGTGTCATTGATCACCTTTAAGCTCGATTAGAGTGAAAAAGGAGGGTGACAGATTTTGTTTTCCACCTCAGTGGTTTTTGGACCTTGAAATGGAGAATGCAGCATTGTACAGTTCACCTAATGGTGCTATCACCTGCCTCTTCAAGTAAAAGTAATCTGCCATCAATTTAACTCTTGTTCCTACTGCCTGCTGCTCCTTCCACTAGCATTAAATATTACTGCTGCAAGCCATCTTTAAACTTTTAAATAATTTAAGAATTATATAGCAGTGTTATTTTAATATCTCTGATATACAATTATAATTTTTATTAATATCTAACATATTTTTCTTAAATGCATATGTGCATGTGTGTATTTATAAATACATAATACGTGTGTACTGTGTATATTTATTATGTAAACAAAAATTCTTGTGTCCATATTTGGTTTGTTTCCTGTCCATTCAGTTTGATTTTGTCTGGTCTACTCGTTACTCCCCGGTGTTCCTGTCTGCGTCAGCCTTGCCTTGTCTTACCCTGCCTTGTTTGGAGTTATTAAAGACTGTATTTTGAGTTTACTCCTCGTCTGCATGTTCCTCGTTCCTCCCTGCTGTGTGCACCGTGACAGTATTAATATTGTTCACTGAAACTCAGGGTTATTTTTAATTTCATATTAGGGCAATCTCTACCTGAAAGTAGTAATAGTACTACTAACTATAGCACTATAAGTCGCTTTGTATGAAAAGTGACTGAAACATTGCAATCAAATAAAAGCCATAATGAGGAAAATGACTAAAATCTCTCAGCCGACCTTGGGAAAATACTTAGGGTCATTCAAACATGCATACAATTAATAATCCAATCCAGGACAAGAATTGAATAGTGAGGTAATTAGCACTGAGTCTGCCATCGAATAAAAGAAAGCCAGCAGTGGAATAATGATTAAAAAGTCACAAATCAAAGACTTTCACTGTAAAGGTGCCGAAGAGACATTTACTCGCCCTGAACCAAGTGTGGAGCCTGGAGGCAAATTAAATTGACGATGCATAGTTTAACTATTCGAATGTTAAAACTGACTTTGCAAATGGGAAGCACATAAAGGGATGAGATGCACAGGAAGGTCAGAGGAAGAGCAAGAGAGCTGAAGGTCATCAGCGTTTTCTTCATGGCCAGATGTTGAGAGTCTATAAAACACATGTACATAAACCGGTGGAGTGTTTTCTCATTTCATTCATTTCAAGGAGTCGCTTTTTTGCTGCATAAAATGGTGCACCATGTGAGGAGTAAGTGTTTTTATAGTATCACATGTGGGTCAAAGTAATCATATTACCAGCATATATATTTGTACAACTTTTACCGGTCTCTGGAAATCATCTATCCAACTCATTTTTACATTTATCTATCCAGCCTGAAAGTGCACTAAAATTGAAAACGCTCTGTATATGACCTTAAGGGAAAAATACTTTGGGTCAATAAATTATACATATAATAAAGTAATCCAAGGCCAATGCAGTTTTTTCTTTTTTGTATGTATGTAGTATATAAAAAATATACTGTATAGGTCAGTTGCCAAGTATGTCAATGGTTGGGTTATTTTATTTACTTATTTATTTATTTAATTCTTTAAAATAAAACAACTTGCAATGCTATTGCTATTTAAATGCAGTGTATATTGCAGTAAATTCTGTCGACAGAATTCAAGCCCATTCATTCTTTCATTCTTCATAAATATAGTGTGAATATTTATGTGTATATATATATATATATATATATATATATATATATATATATATATATATATATATATATATATATATATACAATAACAAAAATGTATAAAGCATTGCGGACGTTCTAAATAGTAAATATGGTTCTAAAAAGGTACTAAATATGTGCATCATGTAACCTTTGTGTGCCAATTTATAAAAGTTGGACAGAGGTCACTAGAGAACAAAATGTCCGTGTCGAAAAAAGGTCATAAATATATTATACTGCTTTCACTGACTTATCTCTTTTTACCAACACCAGTACTGATCATAACTGCCAAAAAATCAATAATTTAATTTTTTTTTTCATATATAGAATTTCAATACTCAATTGGCATTTTTCATCAGAAAACAGAAAAAAAGGAAATATTTGATTTAAATATTTGGCCAAACCTGAGAAAATGGCGATATCAGGTGGAAAATACTAAAACAATTTAAAAAGAGTAAACGTTCTGAAGTACTGCCAACAGAATGAAAGCCTATTACCAAAAACTGTATGATGCTTAATGGCACTGAGACTAAATATTGAATATTTTTAATGGGGACATTTTTGTCCGTAAGGTGCTGAGTGTAATTTTTGTACCTATAGTGTAAAATAGATTTTTGAAAGGAAATGAGGCTGAAATACACATATTTGACAAACTTTAAGATGTTTGCATTAACCAGATGTTTGCATGGCCAAAATTATTTTAATAAAGATATACATAAACAAGGATGCACAAGGGTTAATTCCAGCAATATTTTACCAACTTTACCAAGCTTTGAGTTCTGGCATATTTTATACCCGTAATAAAGGAGTTATAGCCATCAATAACATGCCAACTTATATAAGCGCCTAAGGAGTAGGTTCAGTGGAAACGCAGCACTCCTCATCACCACTCAGTTTGAGATGCATTTCCATCTCACCCGGCACTGAAACACCTTCCTCTTTGCTCCACACTGAGTAGCTTTAAGCAACATGCGGAGAAGGTAATGCAGCAGAGTGAAGTTTCATGGCTTATTAAAGACGCCTGCACCAAATGAAATGAAGAAGCGCATATTCTCAGAGAAACGGTGTAGGGAACTCTTATTGCATGCTGGGAAAGCACATTATAGGTAAGGACCGACTGCTTAAAAAACCTACACTGCATGACAGATGGCATAGAGATGTGTAGCTATCATTTTCTGGTTATTATTTACTTTCCAAATCAATTTTCTTTGAAGTGCAGTGCCACAATCCAAATATGCATGAAATAGGCTTCTAATCTGATAATGGATGTTTCAGATAATGAGTTTGGAAGAGATACCCACAACCTATCGGAAGAAAGAGCCAGTCAATAGAGAAATGTATCTCCCATTAAGTATCTGCCCTTTGAGTTTCACTTACGCCCACAACAAACACACAAGTCATACCACAAAATACAATTGCCAGGAAACAAACCGCTGGGATGGATCTGTCAATTTGCATTTATTTCTTCCTCGCCGGCTGAAGCTCTCTGTGAGTCAGCTAAATATTTCCTCTCTTTATTGCTCATAATGTCGTGGTGCTTGGATTACTCATCGTCGACAAGATGGCATTAAGCTGGAGTTCCGTGGATCTCACCTCTGTTGATTTCCCCCGAGGCCGCGGTTGAACTTTAATGACTCAACGGGAAGGAGCTCGAAGGGATTTTAAACCTGACCCATTCGGGAGGCTTTTAACAAGGCAGAGAGACAAACGTCAAGCTTGCGAGAATGCTTTTGACCGGGCTAAGTAGTTCTTAATGAGCTCTTTTGCCTGATGACTCCTGAAAACTGAAAGAGAGTGCAAAAAAAGGTTAATCGGCTAAGAAATAATGACGTATTCCTCAGGTGAGCGTTCCAGGATTCGAGCGAAACACTAGAAGTCATTCTAATATGATAAATTGGTGCATAAGTACCATTTCCTATTTTTTTTTTTCAATGTTGAAAATGGTTGTTTTGCTTAAATATTTTTGTGGAAACCATGCTACTTTTTTCAGAATTGTTTGTTGAATAGAAAGTTCAAAATAGGATGGTCAGACAGGCCGGTTTTGAAATACCAAATACTGTCCGTCTTCTTTATCCAATGGTACACCAAAAAATGCTGGGTTATTTTTTTTAACCCAAATGCGGGGTTCAACTTGTTGGGTCCATTCAACCCTTACACTTTATGTTTTAAAAGACCCTTTTAGCCCTTTAGTTACAACCCTTTACTTGTATTAGTTAGACTCTAAAAGCCTATATTCAAGTTTATGAGTGTATCTCTGCTTTAATATCTGCTAGAGGTTTCTTTCTTGGTATCAAAATTATCTTCTTTTTATTCCTCGAACAATGACTAGGTGATCATAAAATGCATCATACAACTTTTACTATGCTTTGAAGTAAAACTGCACCAACTCTCCAGACCAGCAATAAAAAAGCAAATGGGCCATAAATGGAGACAAAGAAAGTTTCTCCCGCTCAAAATTCATGCCTCTGATTGGCCACTCCACGCAACAGGTGGGTTGAACTATCAGAAGTTCCGAACTCAGACTAATCGTGCTCGGAACTCTTCTTCTTGGGACGAACACGCTCCAAGACTCTGCAAAACTCTCCTCATGAGTTTAACCTTCTGGAAGTTTTACCTTGAAGTAACTTTATTGACTCGCTGTGGTCCCATTTATTAAATCCCTTATATTCACAACTGATTGTCTCTGTGTCCTGCTCACGATTCGAAGTCACTGAATGTTGCTCCTTGCTACATGCTAAACTACTGCTAGTACTGTATAAAGTGGGACAGCTATTGTTCTTTGGCCAGGAAAATAATATTCCCTAGAATTTATAAATAATTTCATTGTCTGTTCGGTGGATGAACAGATCAAATAAGTGTAATATTGATTCTGCTACAGTTAATTCTAAGATCTAATCTAAATATTTATTATTAATTATGACCAGTTATAATTAACTATAAATATTTCCCTTTTGAGCTAATTTGCTACATCAAGCATGCTGCCGTTTCATTACATCACGTCTGTAAACATAAAGAAGGTGTCCCGGCTAGTAGGCTATCACGTGTGAGGATATTCCAGGTGGCGGATCATTTATAGTCTTTTCTCACAGCATAAAATTTATGGAATAATAAAATTTACCTTTTTGATGGCAGATTGTAATCCAGAAAGAAATATGTGTTTATGAAACACATGTGAAGTGACGTACTGCCAAGTATGGTGACCCATACTCGGAATTCGTGCTCTGCATTTAACCCATCTAACGTGCACACACACAGCAGTGAACACACACACACCGTGAACACACACCCGGAGCAGTGGGCAGCCATTTATGCTGCGGCGCCCGGGGAGCAGTTGGGGGTTCAGTGCCTTGCTCAAGGGCAGCTCAGTCGTGGTATTGAGGGTGGAGAGAGCGCTGGACATTCACTCCCCTCACCTACAATCCCTGCCGGCCCGAGACTCGAACCCGCAACCTTTGGATTACAAGTCCGACTCTCTAACCATTAGGCCACGACTTCCCCAAGTGACTGAAATTAGATTATATTACAGTTTTAAATGTGCATCTGATTTCAGATAGCCTGGGATAACACAACATTTGTATTTTAAAGAGAACAAGTTCAAAGGACAATAATTTGCTTTTTGGGTTACAAGAATTTCTTAATATGAAATTTGAATGGTATGTCAATTAGAGATTAGATTGTACAGAAATTGAAATCTACACGCTAATACACACTATACGCATAGTCATGCAATGCTGATGTTGTTAACATTAACAATTTGAGAACAAAGTATAACAGTAATAATAATTTGCACGGTTTTATTTGATATGAGCTAACCGATCGTTAGATTTAATCACCATTGTAGCGTGATTTATTGTAATGCTTTCTTCCTCGGTTGGTCAGAACAAATGTGACTTGCTACCTACTTGTTCAGATGACAATATCCAATGAAAATTCGGTCACACTTTAGAATAGTTAACACTTGTTAACTATTAACTACGACATTTCCCTCAATCAATTCTTAATTTGCTGCTTATTAATGGTTAGTAAGGTAGTTGTTAAATTTAGGTATTTGGTAGGATTAGGGATGTAGAATAAGGTCATGTGGTATAAGGCATTAATATGTGCTTAATTAGCACTAATACATGGCTAATATTCTAGTAATATGCATGCTAATAAGCAACTAATAGATGTAACCGTAAAATAAAGTGTTACCGAAAATTATTATTTGGGTCATATATTCCAAGACGTAGGCTAGAATCTGTAATTCCTAAGTACAGCATCCACAACGATGCAGTGACTGACAGCCACACATACACCTCAAACCATTAGATTCATCCACGCTGGAGCAGTGCCGAGACACAACCCACACAATTAAGATAATTGCGTAAAAAACTGCAATTGCAGGTTTTCAAACAGAGATGACAACAAAGAGGTAAAACTTATGGACTGCAGTTTTAAAGGCACAATATCTATATTTTCTCCACTAGAGGGCGCATATTCAAAACAAACAGAGAAACAAAGGCGTAGATTGATGACGCCGTGATTGAATGTGGAATCATGGGAGTTGTTGTCTTCATCCCCGCAGCCGAAGCAATCATGTCCATGGATGAGCTAATGTATTAAAGACTTATTGTAATATGTCACTGTAATATGAAGCAGGCTGGGGCTGAAGGTTGTGGAAGCTAAACGAGGCCGCTGGAGCGATTGCTAATGAAGGACGAGAGCGATACACAGCCCGAAAAGCAGCAGATCTTTTATTATGCCACAGTCGACCGCTTCCGCTTCTTCCGGTCGTTCGTATGTGATGTAAAACAGCGCTGTTTTATCATACTAGATACATTTGAGTGTGTTGAAAGTTCTGTTATAATGCTACTCTATGCGCTCGTCACCTGTCTAATAAAATGCATTACATATTTTAGACACAATGACAGCAGAATCATTGCATCCTTGATCAACAAAACTTTGCTTCTTTGCTTCATTCAGAGAGATTCAGCAATTTTGAAGACCATGATTCAATAACTCGTTAAAAAAATTCAGTCAGTTGCTTCATTCCTGATTGAATTAGCCGTATTGAATGAATCAGTTGAATGAACAAACCAATGATTCACTTAAGACAGCAACTGGACAGGAATTTGCCACCACCTGCTGGCGATTTTAGTTACATATGTAAAGTATAAAACATCTTTCCAAAACATTTCATATTTCTATATTCAGTATATATAGTTAAAACATTAATCTAATAACATTTTTTTTTTCCATTGAAACGGTTAGACAATTGCCTTTACTCTGCAAAGTGTTCTTATTTATGCCTTTATTTGCTGGTTTGTTTGTAACAATGTTAATGTCTTTAAGGTCAGTTTTGATGAAAATAATGCATCCTTGCTGAACTTTAATAATTGAAAGGAGCTCGAAGGGATTTTAAACCTGACCCGTTTGGAAGGCTTTTAATGAGGCAGGGAGACAAACGTCAAGCATGCAAGAATGCTTTTGACTGGGTTAAGATGTTCTTAATGAACTCTTTTGCCTGGTGACTCCTTAAAACGAAGGGAAAACTGAAAGAGAGACCAAAAAAGGTTAACAGGCTAGGAAATAATGACTTCCTCCCCAGGTGAGTGCGCCAGGATTCAGGTTGACACGTATTATGACTGACACGCATTATGTCAGTAGTTGAGTTCTCTCGTGTCAGAGTGTTAAATAGGAATGAAATAAGTCATCTATATTCACACTTGATGAGGCAAGGGACTCAGATATCAAAGATCCATCTAATTAAATAACCCAAGAAATCATCACTTCCATCATTGTCACTTTTTTTTCTTGCAAAATGATGTGCCCTTCCTCAAGCTGAAAATGGTCACCATAATTTGATTATGTTCCTTCACTTCTTGTGTCATCACTGCTGTCAATTCAATTCCACTTTGCTCCGCTGAACCCAGTTTCCCTAGTGCTGATGAGACCTGAATCTCAATATTGTTTCTTTCTCATGTATACTAATGGCTTTGCTATTAACTGCATGTTCGCATGCTACATCAAAGGCTTGCTTGGCTTTATTAGGTCAAGCAGAATACTGCTGCAGAGCCATCCAGATCAAATTAAGACAACATTCTCCTTTAGCCTCGTAGTGTTTTACTCTAATGAGGCTGTTCTTGTTGTCAGTCGCAGCTCTCCTTGATTAAATTACCCTGGAACAGTATGTAACAGTCACATGCTGTGACTGTATTGGATAAAACATCATGACAAACTGTAAGCAATCAAGCTCGTGGGTTCTTCAGACGAGAAGCTTTTGGTGATGGTACTGAGCAGCACTGTGTTTATAATGATCTGTAATGCATTATGTAGCCTATCATATAATAATGTTAACATCAATAATGATGCATTTGTCTACACATTCCTTTAATTTTATATCTATATATACACTCACCGGCCACTTTATTAGGTACACCTGTTCAATTGCTTGGTAATACAATTTGCTAATCAGCCAATCACATGGCAGCAACTCAATGCATTTAGGCATCTTGATGTGGTGAAGACAACTTTCTGAAGTTCAAACCGAGCATCAGAATGGGGAAGAAAGGGGATTTAAGTGACTTTGAACGTGGAATGGTTGTTGGGGCCAGACGGGCTGGTCTGAGTATTTCAAAAACTGCTGATCTACTGGGATCTTCACACACAACCATCACTAGGGTTTACAGAGAATGGTCCGAAAAAGAGAAAATATCCAGTGAACGGCAGTTGTGTGGACGAAAATGCCTTGTTGATGTCAGAGGTCAGAGGAGAATGGGCAGACTGGTTAGAGATGATAGAAAGGCAACAGTAACTCAAATAACCACTCGTTACAACCAAGGTATGCAGAATACCATCTCTGAACGCACAACACGTCGAACCCTGAAGCAGATGGGCTACAGCAGCAGAAGACCACACCGGGTGCCACTCCTGTCAGCTAAGAACAGGAAACAGAGGCTACAATTCACACAGGCTCACCAAAACTGGACAATAGAAGATTGGAAAAGCGTTGCCTGGTCTGATGAGTCTCGATTTCTGCTGCGACATTCAGATGGTAGAGTCAGAATTTGGCGTAAAGAACATGAAAGCATGGATCCATCCTGCCTTGTCTCAATGGTTCAGGCTGCTGCTGGTGGTGTAATGGTGTGGGGGATATTTTCTTGGCACACTTTGGGCCCCTTAGTACCAATTGAGCATTGTTTAAACGCCACAGCCTACCTGAGTATTGTTGCTGACCATGTCCATCCCTTTATGACTACAGTGTACCCATCTTCCGATGGCTTCTTCCAGCAGGATAATGCACCATGTCACAAAGCCCAAATCATCTCAGACTGGTTTCTTGAACATGACAATGTCTTCACTTTACTCAAATGACCTACAGTCACCAGATATCAATCCAATAGAGCACCTTTGGGATCTGGTGGAACGGGAGATTTGCATCATGGATGTGCAGCCGACAAATCTTCAGCAATTGTGTGATGCTATCATGTCAATATGGACCAACATCTCTGAGGACTGTTTCCAACACCTTGTTGAATCTATGCCACGAAGAATTAAGGTAGTTCTGAAGGCAAAAGGGGGACCGACCCTGGTGGCCAGTGAGTGTATGTGTGTGTGCATATATATATATATATATATATATATATATATATATATATATATATATATATTAGGGCCGGGACTTTAACGCGTTAATTTAGATTAATTAATTACACAAAAATAACGCGTTAATTTTTTTTAACGCATTTTAATCGCACTTATTTTTGCACCGCGGAACGTCACTGGATGAGTTTCGGCGGACCGATTATACTGGAGCACCAACTAGCGTTCAGAATTCCAAGAACGCAAAGAACGGACTTGCGTTCTCGTGGAGACCGGTCTTGCCAAGCTTCCTTGGAAGAACGAACTCGGAAGGACGCGAGAACACAGAACGCACACTTATGAGAGTAGGCCCTTTTCACATGACGTCACTCAACGTCCGTTTTGAGTCGAAGCAGGGTATTTTTACTTCCGCCCGCATAGTAAAGCGCTATCGCTACCAGTATGGAGTTCAACCAGACACTTATACGTCTGCCACAAATACGATTAAAGGGTGACTGCAGCTTTCTACTCTCGTCCTCATTCAAGACGAGGCATCTGGCATCTCAAATGAACTTACCGAATATATCAGCGAGATTTGCCGCTTGAAGTCGAGGGAGGAGTTATTGTACTTTCTGGAACGGAGAAGTTGTACTTTCTGATTTCCGCGACTCTTGCGCAGTGTTTGCTGTCTTTATTTCTGTTAGATATATTTGTCAAATACGTTTTAGATATTTGCATGTGGTAACAGAAAGACTATACATTCAATAATTTATGTACTGCTTAATACAGCGTCTGTGTGTACAAGAATATTCAACATAAGCCTGTACTATTTAAATATCAATAAAATGGGGTCTATATTTTTCCACTTTATTTTGATAAACATGACACAATTTAATTAATAAATAAATAAATGTGTCATTCTATGGACATGTCCATTTTTCTGTCCCTAGCCTTTACAGAAATATTACACTTGAATATATAAAAATAATTATTTTTATTTTACAATGAAACAATGTTATTTGAACAGTTACACCTTCTTGAGCCATCAATGTGGCAATATTTGTTTTTAAATTAATTATAAAGAATTCCAAGCACCACAAAACTGCTTGTAACTTACTGCATTCCTGCTTAACTGGCCGCATAGTCTCAGCATAAGAAACGGCCAATGAACAATAAATATTACAAAATGTCATAACTTATTAAAACATTTCATACTATTATAGATATTACTTTCATATAATTGTATTGTTTTATTTTACAGCGTTATATGTTTTATTGTTAAGATTCATTTTAATATGCCAATAAAAATGCAGACTTTCTCCGGGTCTTATAACTTTATTAAAATTAACCAAAACAAAACGATAAATGTTTACTTTCAACTTGAAGAGCCGTTAAGTATTTGTGAGAGCGACTTTAAAGCTTACAGGCTTCCGTACACTGGCCACCCACAGCGTTTTCTGGGATTTCTAACGGCTCGATTCTCTCAAGTCTGCACTCGATGCATTCTCAGTTTCAAGAACATATGCGGGCACTTTCATGCATCCTCTGTACTTGCGTTCCTGAGAATTGGAACTGAACTTCGACGGTTAATGATGACGTAGAACGAGAACACAAGGACGCAAGATCGCTGAAGAACGCATATTGAGAAACAGCCAAAAACAAACCACAGTGAACATGGACAAAGAAGCTGATGAGACCGCTTTGGTTGGCCCTGTGGATGGGAAATTTAAAAATCCATATAAAAAAACTTACTTCTCACTGTTCTCAGGTCAAATATTTATATGCGATTAAAATGCGATTAATTTCGATTAATTAATTACAAAGCCTCTAATTAATTAGATTAATTTTTTTAATCGAGTCCCGGCCCTAATATATATATATACACACATACATACAAAGGATAGGCATAGAGTGGAAAGATGAGTTGAGAGTGAGATACACTGTAAACACTAATTCAGATAATTATTACAAGAAAATATGTCTTTCTAATTCAAAATTTCATGTTTAATTCAGCGTTTTACTTTGTTCTTTCTAAATAATTGTGAAATTTACTTGAAATGTCTTAGTGAAAGATATTTCTACACCATTTATTTCTTCAGTGTACTCTACTGTTCCGAAATTTAGGAACGTTTTATTTGTTTTTATTTACGTATTTTGATTCTTTGATGAATCGAAAGTTTTTATTTTTAATTCTTTGAAAGAAGTTTCCTATACTTACCAAGGCTGCATTTAATTGATTTAAAAATAAAACTAATAAAAAACTAAAAAAAAAAAACTGCAATATTGTGAAATATTACTGTAGTGTAAATTAACTGTTTTCTATTTTAATATATTTTAAAATGTAATTTATTCCTGTGATGGGAAAACAGTTTTGATACTGAATTACAGTGCACATGTCACGGTGCACACAGCAAGGATGAATGAGGAACACGAGACGAGGGTGTAAACTCAAATAACAGTCTTTAATGACTCCAAACAAGACAGGGCAAGACAAGGCAAGGTAGACACAGACAGGAACACCGGGGAGTAACGAGTAGACCAGACAAAATCTAACTGAAGAGACAGGACTATAAATACACAGGATAATCATAGATAATGAGACAGACACAGCTGGACAAGAATTAACTAGTAAACACACTAAACAAGGACAGAAAACAAACCAAATCAGGACACAAGAGGCGGGAACACACGATACACACGACAGAGGACTGACAGCACACCACTGTTTCTCTCTCTCTCTCTGTCTATCTTTGGGGATTCTTTGTTTCAGTGGAATGTTATTATTTATTATAAATTATTATTTTATATCATAATTTTGCCTGTTATTTTATTTTTTAATAAAAAATTTAAAATTCCTTTACCATGATCACTTTTGATCAAATTAACTGCTGCATAAAAGTATTATTTTCTTTACAAGACAATAGTGTATTGTGCATCACACTTCTAAAGATGCACCATTTATTTATGCGTAGTCTTAAAATTTTATTAATTAGCAAAACACTACTGAGTGCACCAGAGTGAAGTCGGCTATTTTTATTTTTTTCACCTCTCTTCACAGGTTTGTATCCATGGGCTGATTATTTTGCTAAACATGCAAATCCATTGTTATAGAAGACTGTAAACATCACCGACGCAGAGCGAAGTACACCTGTTTATATTCATCACAGAGACATTTGACTTTCACACCCATAAACCAATTCGTTGTGCTGCGTTACTGTTCCTTGGAAACGTTATTGGCAGAATGTTATACAAGCAGCGATCCGTACCTTCAGCTCAGTGCTTAATACCGCCTGTAAATGACATAATCCACACCATGCATTACAAAACACATCTGTCTTTCCTTTAGCCTTGTTCTTTTTCACTGCTGCATTTCCCTAATGCCTGTATCCAGTGCGACGGACGGTCCGTGTCTGGACCGCTTTATGGTTCCTCTGCTCGCCTTGGGGAGAGTCAGCAGAGGGGGTGATCTTAACCACACCAGATGCTTAGCTGCTGGTTTGGGTGCGATCCATCTGTCTGAAAGCCCAGGCTTGTCTGAAAATATTAATGCGGGTGTTTCCAAAGGCCCGCTGCGCTTTTTTCGTGCATGCAAACGAGGAGGAAGGGGAAGATAAAGTGTGGAGTCTGTGATTTGTTCGGGGCACATAATTGTTGTGGATGGTTGCAGATGCACCTGCTCTGTAAACATAAATGTATGTTGGTTTACACCAGATTGTTTGCTTCCAGTTAGGACAACGGTGTTGACAGATATTAGCATCTGGAGAGCACTGTCTGCTTTGATTCTCAATGGCTTCGCCAGAAGATAGTTTGCGTCATGGATGAATGAGCAAGATTTCCAACAAAGTCTTCGCTCTGAGCGATGTAAGAATGTCAATTTCACACCACCAAAGTTGCATCAAACTCTTCTGAAACCATTTCATCTCATAGCACAGGTATTTCGGACCAGGTAAAATAAATATTTGGTTTCTCTTGACCACGTGTTCATTGACTAAAATAGACTATAGCATGACATGGATCAACAGCATGGGGATGATTACAAAAATCACATTTTATTTTCAAATAGGAATGACATTAAGACCTAAATTATAAAACACATTAGATAGTAAATGATATATTATTTAATTAAGAAATATATAGCCCCCTCATGTCTTTTGAATTAATTGCTGACCATTTTTCTTAGGCATATTTTATTTAAATATTTATATTTTTCCTTTTTATTTTTCCTTTCACTTCGTTTTTTTTTTTTTTTATCTTTTATGCTTAAAGTAGTAGTTTGACTCTGATTTTATTTTATTAGAATACACCATTAGTTGCCAACAAATGAGCGCCTTTTTAAATGTTATGGAATCATTGACACAAATGATTCAATAAAAAACAGAATAGGTCACAACTGAAACAATGGACATGAACAAGAACAATTCAAACTCTTATAAAAACATTACTGCGAAACAATGAGAGCCATCTTTTTCAGGCAGGTACCATAGATCTATACTCTCTTTCTAATGCTCTGTTTTCCAGCGTGTTCTCCGCAACATCACTGCAAAAGAAATAATATTTTACTCACGTTTGCTGTTTGAATATAATGTGGTGAATAAAAAGTCTGTGTACCACGAAAAAGTTTAATATTAGAAAAAAAAAAAGTAAAATAAAAATTGCTTGCAGGATGCAGTCTGATTCTTGAACAAATTACTCTTATAAACAGATTATTGATTTTAGTAATCAACAAGTACAACTTATTTCAATGTATAACGGTTAGTCCCACTCCTTGATTCTTATTGATCAACAGCTGTGTTTTATCAAAGACTACAGAATTCAGCAAAATTAACTGTTGTTATGAAGTATGAGTGACCATGAGTGTCATTCACCTTTAATTCTGAGGCCTTCCACCCTCCAATCTGTCAAAGAATCTCTTCTCACATGGGAGAAACGTTGATGTGAGCACTTCTGTGTGGAAGCCCACAATTTCCGAAGGGAATATTACTGTATTTATTAATTTTCACTTTCATGTATGGTACTGTATGTCCTTCATGACGCTTGCAAACTCGAGTTGTGTCACGAATCGGTCTGTTTTAAATGAAATGACGGAAAGCATAAATTGTCTCATGCTGAGAGATAAGCAGATGTATGTGTGTGAGAAAATATCACAAATATGGCGTTAAAATGAATGAATGAATGAATGAATGATACAGCAGATGAGAACAGTATACAGAATAAAATTTAGTCCTGTTATTAATTTTGAAATGTAACTATAGGCTACAGCATTAGATTAGAAACCAAACTTCTTTGTAACTGAAAATGCAAAAGCCTTTTTAAAAAGATGTTCCCTTTCGATATCTCACTCGTACTGCGTCTGTAAGACACTTGTATGGGAAAAACACATTTTTTCCTCTTCAACTGAAGCCTTTTCAATCACGCAGTGAAACTGGACATCCATTGGTTTGTGCAGTGCTATAAAATCGAACCAATGGCTCATCGGCGGCGCTGAGCGAGTCTGGCTATGCAGCCTGCCATAGCCCGCCAAAATGGGCGGGCCCTCTGGTTATATAAGCTGCCGTTTCACCGCCGCATCTCAGATTTCTTCTCTTCAACGATGACGATTCTTCCTCGGTGACTCTTCGCTGACACTGAGATTTGCCGTTGAGACGCCTCAGCAGCCGGATTGGACCTCTTTGCAGCGAGCAGCTCACAGTTCCTGGTCTATCCCCTGCCGCCATCCGGCAACTATCTAAAAGAGCCTCACAAAAGAGCAAATACTAAAAGAGCTGCGGCGTTGTTTCAAATACTGCGCCGTCATTGTAAGATGTGCAGGACTTCCCTGCATGCTGATAACGGTCACCCTGAGTGTGTGTCATGCTTGTGGAAATCCCACGCTGACGCTGCACTCAGCGGGACTGACTGCTCTCATTGTGATAGTTTCAGTCTCACCTCTCTGCGCTCGCGGATAGCTTTCTCTTCAGAAAGTGACTCCGCCCCTCGCGCCCTCCCGTCCTCTTCCTTCCGGGGACCTGCGAGGAGGAAACAGCGGGGCAAAGGATTCGAGCGGCCGGAGACGAGCAAGCTCATGTCGGCCATGCTATGAGCTGCGCGCCTCAGTCGTTTCATTCGAACAAATCTGAGATGCGGCGGCAAAGCGCTTATATAGCTAGAGGCCCCGCCCGTTTTGGCGGGCTATGGCGGGCTGCATAGCCATAGGCTCGCTCAGCGCCGCCGCCGAGCCATTGTTTCGATTTTATAGCACTGCACGAACCAATGGACGTGCAGTTTCACTGCGTGATTGAAAAGGCTTCAGTTGAAGAGGAAAAAATGAGTATATATCCCATACAAGCGTCTTACAGACGCAGTACTCGTTCCCATATCTCAGGGAACTGAGATTATGATATTAACGAGTACGTTTTCTATATTTCTAGGTTTAAATTAGCTTGTGAATCCCCAGATGTGGTCTCAGAACTTTGGATCCCAACATTTGTAACACTATTACATTTAATTCATACTATGAAACAGACTAAGAAGCCAGGAGGAAAACAGTGGGGGAAAAGTGTATACTTTTTAAAAAAAGTTATCATTTAAGAAGTTGAGGGCGAGAGAAAGAAATAGCCCCACAGGGATAAAATATAATTCTCCAAGATCCTGATTTCTGATGCAACAACTGAGCAATACAGAAGCTTTAATGTGATCGGGGGACGGCGAGTCAAGCGTATGTTTTTTGAGGAATTATATGCAGGATTCAAATGTGTTTCATTTGTCAGTTTATTGATATTTTAAGGAAGGCCAAACAATGGCTCGCACTAAAGGGTTGCATGGAAAACAAAACAAACAAAAAAAGTACAGCAATACCAAAAATTTTAAACAGCATGATATCAGTATGTTGGACAGGACATAATGTTTATGTTCTAAAATATTTGGATGATACATTTTAAAATACAGTTTAGCAATGATTCACCTCTTTTTCACAAACATTCTGTCCTTAAACTTACCTTAACTGGAAAATACATCAATATATATCTTTTGAAATGATTACTGGATAGTTTTTCAATATTTTTTTCTTAAGACGCAGCACTTATTGTTCAGATTTCACCTAAGATAATCTATACCATCAGAAAAGAAGAATAAAATGCATTTAATATGTCACAGTAACCTTGTTATGCTCTGCTTTAAAATGGGCACACGTTTAAACCTTGAGAGTTCACTTTGACGGAGATGTGCATTAACTTTGAAATTCAGCGAGGACACTGGCAGCCATGCAGGCAAATGCCAGCGGTTTTAGATCATATTTTACTGATTTAATGCATATAGCAATTCTGACTCAGAAATTCCAGATTGTGCATAATAATTCAGATGCTTTAGCAATCGAATTTGCCCATAATTAGGGGCTCAGTTTGCCTTGAATTTATGATGAAAATTTTCCACAGAAAAGAAAATATAAAATATGGCAGCTGTCCATATTCTTGCAAGCGTTTAGATGCACTTGTGACAGAAATGGAGAGAGAGAGAAATGACTTGGGAGGTACAGTGATGGAGTAGTGTCTCGCTGACACCCATAGACACACTTTACTTTTTCTGCAAGAATGCTTGCAAATCTGTTTATTTCTGCTGCTCGGGTTTATTTCAATCTTTTTTCCCCACCCTTTTTGAAATACCAGCAGTCAAATATATAGCCTTACCACTGCGATAAATCTTTTTGACACTATAGACAAGTAAAAGAAAGAAACCGTCTGTGATTGACATTAAGATATGTGGTTCCATGCTACATACCATTTGTATGAAATCTGAGAAAATTATTGAAGCGATATTTAAAAAAAAAAAAACATACAGACACAAATTAAATCAAAATTGTGATTTATGAATGTGAGTCAGACCTTGAGTATTTCTGTTTCAAGGTGAACAATATGTTGACTTGACCTTTGCCTCTAGCTAATAGTCCTTGCAGTGTGCTATGAAGTTCTAGGCTTTTCAATCTTTCTCTTCAGTGACAGACAAGGGCATTACTTGATGGAGACATTTTCAAATCAATCACACTGTACAATTATAAGAAATAAAGGATTTTCAATGTATTTTTTGCATTTGTTTATTTTAATTTTGCATTGTTCTATCTATCTATCTATCTATCTATCTATCTATCTATCTATCTATCTGTCTGTCTGTCTGTCTGTCTGTCTGTCTGTCTGTCTGTCTGTCTGTCTGTCTGTCTGTCTATCGTTCTATAGTTCTTTCTATCTGTTTAGACATTTAGAAAGCTTAATTTACTTTACTTTTTTTGTATTTTGGTTCATTTGCATGGGCTCTTGAGTTGCAATATGATTGTTTGAGGGTTAAGTGAGACATAATATGATCTTCAGCTCAATACGTTGGTTTCTACGATCTTTAAAGCACCAGTAAATAGACAGTAAATTCACAGACAGAGCTAGAAAATTAAAAGTTGAGGAACCTAAAGTGTCCATGCCTCTAAAATTTAATTATAACTTTTATTTCTAACTGTATAACGATGTACAGATGCAGCATGTTCTGCCTACACAAGTGAACTAATCTGTAACCTCACGTTTTAATGTGCATTTAAGTGTCATTTGATTTCATAAAATGATCAAATGTGAAAGTCCACATTTCAAGGCTCTAAAAATATACACGTAACAAGCACTTATGTGTTATGTACAGCTTAAGACAGCTGATCTGACATGACAAACTACAAGTGAACAATTGATAGCTATAGTTTACTGTGTATAATACATGTAAAGTTTCTTGCTACTGTAGTTCAGCTGATATTTTATCAGCACTGCTGCCTCTCGGTTTTTTTTTTGGTTTTTTTTCAATATATAGTGGTGAATAAGTTTGTGAATGAAGTGCGTGCATTAGTGGTTCACACCAAAGTGAATGTATTACGCTTTAAAGACGGCTTAAAACTTGCACACACTCACAGCCTTGCAGGCAACTGTTAACTGAATTAATAAGAATTAAACACTTTAATTTTATGAATTAAAACAGACACCTATGACATTTATATTATGTGCAGTGATGGTAGGGGCCATACAGAAACCTACACCTGTTTGATGTTCATCTGTTATTTCTTAAAAGTTTTAATTAACATTGATTCAGAAAACATATCTTACCTTTTTGAACTGATACTCAAATGATTAGTTAGAAAAGTATTAGAGAGTTTCCTGCATTACTCTTGACTTGCAAGCAATATTGGGTTTTGTGTTTGTCAACTATAGTTTACACTGACATAAATAATTTCTCTGAAAATAAATCTTAGTATGGTCTTATGCTGTTTTGATACCAAAGGTTTAAAGGATGTAGAATTTTTTTTTTTTCATGAAAAAAATAAGACAAAAATTATTTGAATTTTTTTCAATGTAAAATCAGTCTATTTTTCTGCAATGAACTCAAGCATCCAGCTGTGCAGCATTGTGGTATTGTCATATCACTCTTTTGTTGTTGTGCTGAATGACTTGAAGTCCATTTGTTCAAATCCTCCCCTAAAGCTTTTTCTGGGTTGTAGGTTTGCCAAGAAGAAAAAAAAAATCAAATGGATTTCCACGCCAGCTCAAGATTGTTTATCTGAGGAGTGAAGGGTACTCATGAAGACAGCATGTCAATTTTCAGATCAATTGTTAGCACTTACCCTCCAGTCCTGGCATTGCATTTACATAGTAATGGCATTTGGACCTTCATCTGAAAACCTCAGGTCTCGACACTTAACTAGGGATAGGAAGATAGGATGCGCTCAGCATTAATTTCAGTAATACTAAAAACTTCCAGTTAAATATTGTTTTTTCAAAAATTCTAATATTTTTCACTTCCATAATCCCAAACCCTAAATGGGTCATCCTCAAAATATCATGGGGTTTTTCATTCTTTGAATCATTTTGTTTTTGCCTTCTAGAGACTAGAAGTGAAGTAGAGGTGAATTGTCAACAACTCTTTTTGCAAGTTACACAGATATAGTTGGCAAAAAGTGATTGTGCTTATAAAAGCAACCTTTTGTTCAACCGATTTGTTCAGAACTTCAGGGTAGAAACAAGTGACTGTCTATATAAGTGAGCTATTGAATTACTCACTCAAGTGATTCGTTCAAAAGCACTGATTTATTCGACAACACTGCTGCTATGTGTTGCTCGGAAATGTAGAGTATTGCTCTTGCTCATGTGATATTGCGTACATCTAATATTCATATGAACTAATACGGAAGTGGTTAGAGTCTATGTTAAATAATAAATGAAAAGTAATTATATAAATCATTTAAGGGCATTTGATGAGTCATAAGTGTTGTCGGAGTTGGTTTTGAACATTGTGGAAAAGCACAGCCTGTTCAAATGTTTCACATCACATTATTACTAAAAGTTATTGATTTACCTTGAATTATTATTATTATTATTTATTTTTTTTCAATGACACATGTCAGTTACTACTAAAAACAATAGCATAATGTATTGGTTTTAGTCTGATCAATGATGTTTTAAAATGATGTTTTAACATCCTAATTGGTGTTTCTGAGAGACTGACCTTGAGTTTTTAAAGTAATAAAACAATTCAAAACTTAAGTCATAAAGTCACCATATTTTAAGAATGTCCCACTTCAGCAGCAGTTTTAATGGAAAAAATCCAAATGAGCTGCAATGAAGACAAAACCTGAATCACAGTATATTTTAACTTGGGCCGGTAGCCACATAACAACATACTTAAACCCACTCTAGCAACCACATTACACTGGCAACCACCCAACACACCCAAAGCAAGTGTTTACTTGTTATCTTCATTCGAAGGCCACAGTGTAAAAGCGAGACTGATTCTGATGCTTCACACTAGGGAAAAGAAACTTCCCTGTTGTTTTGACTATTGTAAGAGTGATATGATCATGACTGTGTGCTAGTGTGCAAAGCATGGAATGTGCTCAAAATTGTACACAAATATGCCGGAGAACAAATGTAGAACGTCAAACAAAGAGAATCTTGGGCTCTTGGCTGCATGCTATGATTCCCTCATTCAACCTGCCAAAAGACCACACAGTTGAAAATGAACACATACGTTTTCCATGCAGACTTGACTGGGCCATCTGTTTGGTCCTCCCAGTGCAAAACCCCAGAAATGCCTCTAAGTGCTCATTCTGAGCTAGACCTGGCGTCTGGGGTAGCACAGCCACAGCGAAGAGGAAGGAAAAGCCAGTGACTGAAAAACAATTAATTACTAAAACAAGAAGAACAACAACAACAAAAAAAAAACTAAACCTCAATCACAGATGGTTGAGGAGTCTGTCAGTCAAGTTTTCAAGCAGATCCAAGGACCTGAGTCATCCGCCAAATCAGCCCGTAAAGCCGCAAGCCTCATTTAGCCTCCTTCCATCAGCAGCACATGGTCATGGTCAAAACGACTGTCGCAAGCTGGCAGACCTCAGGTGACAAGCGGAATCTGATGGGCTAATTCCCAGCACAGACGATGAGAGAGATATCTTGGGCTGCAAGGGAAAAAAAAAATGTTGAATGAGTGAAAGATTGAAAAGAGGGAGAGAGGAGTATAAGATGGGCGATGACTGGTTTATTATCTCAATGGATGATTCCTTTTTAATCAGACCAAATAATACACTTTAAATTCAACATAATATGTTTGACTGAAACCTGATATTCAATGAGAAAAAAATGATGGATCAGGAATTGGGTTTTGGAATTAGGGTCTTTTGCTCATTAAAAGCAATTGTATTGCTTAAAACAAAAAGTTAGATTTTTTTTTATATTGAAATAAGTCTCTTTAATGCATTTATTTAATTAAAATACAGTAATATTGTGAAGTATTATTACAATTTAAAATGACTATTTTCTGTTGTAATATATTTTAAAATATTATTTATTTCTGCAATGCAATGCTGCATTTTTAGCATCATTACTCCAGTTTTCAGTCCCACATGATCCTTCAGAAATCATTCTAATATGCTGATTTGAAGCTCAAGAACTATTTCTTATTACTATCAACCGTTTTGCTTCTTATTATTTGTGTGGAAACTGATACATTTGTTCAGGATTCCTGGATTAATTTAAAATTCAAAATAACAGCATTTATTTTAAATTAGAAATTTTGTGTGACATTGCAGAAGTCTTTTTATTTCGCTAAAAAGATTTTGTTTATAATTTAGCATTGGATATTTGTAATTGCTCAAACATAGCAATGGTAACGCCAAGCCCAACATCAAGGTTTGATTTCCCAGCGAATGCATGAACTGATAAACTGTAAGTTGCTTTTTTTTCATTTTTGGACAAGATAACCTGATAAATAGAGGATATCCTGTAAAAAAATAATGATGAGATAAAAGTAACATAACTTGTGGAATATTGGTTTCATAGTTGCATATAAAATTAATTATTTGATTTAATTTACAATTTTTGGGAGAAACCTGAAACATATTGACTTGCTTGTAACTTGAACATTTCCTTGTGAAGAAAATGTTACTTTCTATAGAAGTTGACATTTTGTGGGGGGTTTTTTCAGCCAGATAAAATGTGTTTGGTATACTCAGAGAGGACTGTTGTTGAATTTTCAAAGCCGTGTGAGGTGTCACCTTGGATCACCTTCAAATGAGATGACTGGCCTGATCGATCTCTTTCACGCTCTCTGACGAATCAATAGTTATCTCTCTAGACTACTAAGGCACACAGTTCAGAGTAGCAGGAAAGATTAAGTGTTGCCTTTTCTCGTTTTTTGTTTGTTTTGACTGCTTCTCGGGAAGAAACAGTTGAGGTGGCAGGAAATTCTGATGCTCTCTGATAATGCCTTGTGTTCCATCAAAAAGCGGGCGAGAGAAAGACATACGGCTTGAAAAGAAACAAATCACTTTCCTGATAAGGTACAACTCACTTCTTTTATTATTCCCCATATGCAGAGAAGTCAGCTTGGCAGACGATGACAAAATAATTGGTTAAAAATACCTCTCTATTCAGACCCGGGGCCTTGTGTGAACGACACTACAAGTATGAGTTCAAGCTAAGCATCATTGGTTTTATGCACAAATATAAATTAATATGGATGCATGAGGCAATATTTCACCTGTTAAGTGCATGCGGTCAAGTTAAGTCCACTTAAACTTTATGCATTATAACTATTGATAATGCTTAACTGAGATTTGTAAAAGAAAGCAAAATGTTTTGTTTTCAAGCATCCAGAGCCAGAAACTGCATCATCTACATAAACCAATATAATAATGAATACATTTTCCATCTTCAAAGTTTGAGTTTTGTCCTATATATTTCAGTCCAATATATCACATATGATGGGGATATGAAAATGTACTGCATATTAGAACTGACCCAGATATTTCCGAAGGACTGAGAGCTTTGATTCCATCTATTTTTCTCTGCCTTCCACGCTGGAGAAGTGAAGGAAGAGGCCATAACGTCCCAGTTGTCGTCTGACATGGGACATAAAATGCTATCATTAGATAGAACAGAGAGAGGTGAATGTAAGACAAGATGCACAACATACATCTGTGCTCATGTAAAAAACATGTCAAAGTAATAATTGTTGCACACAGCGGCAATTGTATTTTATTGCTGGGGCCTTTAGCGTATCTTTTAACAAGAAACCTTGATGTCACTATACAAAAGTTTTGTGGTTCTTCTGGTGCAACTTCACAAAAGAGTGTAATGAAGGGGGGGGGGGGGGGGGGGGGGGGGGAGTATTTTTGATTAAAAAAAAAAAACAATGTTTGAAAAAACATTTGTATAGATATTTCTGAGCACCTTCAGTATACCTTACCACTTCTCAATAATACAAAACACATTCATTCATTCATTCCTAAAGCATTAAAATGTTCTTCCACACAAACTAATAATTTGGACTCAAAAGGCTTGGAATTTTTATAGATTGCTAATAAATTACTGTGACTGTAATTTTATCTGCATGTTCTGTGCTTTATATTGTTAAGAAGTGGTTTGTTTTAGGGATTAGTTATGTCTAAAACAACTAAAAAATATAAATTTTTAGTAAATTAAATTAACAAAATATAATAATAATGCAACAGAAAAAAAGTCAGGAGTTACATGCAAAATTATACAGAGATAGAATATGAATCTGTTTATAGTGCAACTTGCGTGACAATGGTATTTTTAAGGTGCCATATTAACTGAATCCCCTCAAAAATTTGAGTTGCAAACTGACAGTTTTGAAGCTTAATATTAGATGTGGAGGAACACGGATGTCATTTTTCCATCTCTTTTCAAAATCAGACTGTCATTCTGTGTGGGTTACAACCACAGGAGACTGGACATGACGTGCAAGTCAAAACACTGTGTGCAGAATATTCACATCCTCATATTCACAAATACACCTATTTACGTATCTGTCAGATTTCTATCAGAAGTCTGCTGTCCGCCCTGTCAGCTATTATAGAAATAAATTAGAATGAAGTGTACTAAATTTACTAGATGCATGGAAAACAACTTGATTGTATTTGTAGTAAGTCACTGTATTACTGTAGATAATTAGTTTAGTAGTTAAGAGTTTTGATTTACAAAAAGCCGATAAGCTCATAATCTCTGTAATGTAGTGACATTCATGTTGTAGATTCAATGCCAGACTCATGAAGTCTTTATTGCTGTGATATGTTCCTCTGTGTATCTCTGGCACTGGTGTTAATGTTCTCAGATCTAATTAACAAACACCCAAAGATGAACAGGATTTACATGAAGCCAATAGCGGCCTAAAGGTGAAGAATCCTCCTAACGCCAAGGTCTCATGTTTGATGTCAGGTTGCAGAATCTAATAAAAAAGTTTTACAGTTGATTTAGATGAAAAAGTACATATATGCAGGAGTCCAAAAGTCATTTCATATTTACTTTTTTTTTTTTTTTTTACAATTTTTTTTATTACAAATAACATCTTGAGTGACAAGTTCAATTAAACATTTGCATAAATGTCAGTATTTGGTTTGATTTTTTGTTTTTAATGGCAGAGTATTTACGCTCACATAAAGAAATATTTGTGTTCATGTTCTCCATGCGTGATTTGAGATGTTCCCAAAAGTATTTTGTACTGGAAGCAAGGATATCCGACAGTCTGTAAAAAAATTACACTGTCAATGTCATTAATTTACTTATTTTCATATAAAATATAAATTAATTATATTACTGGTGTGTTAATATTCATTTTATATCATACGTTTTCATTTTAAATGAACCTCTCTTTAACATTCATCATTAAAAAATATTTTATTTCCAGGCTTTTTTTTTGGTCTTATGTTGCCCAAAGCTGGAGTTTTATATCAAAAAGTAACATTGTAAAATATTATTAAAATTTAAAATAACTGTTTTCTATTTGATAATATTTCAAAATTGAATTATTTTGATTTCAATGCTGAATTTACTCCAGTCCTCAGTGCACATGATCCTTCAGAAATCATTCTTATATGTATTTATATTATCAATGTTGAAAACAATTTTGCTTCCTAATATTTATTTGAAAACATAATGCCTTTTTTTCATTCTTTAATGAAAAGAAAGTCCACAAAACAGCATGTTTTTGAATAATAAATCTTTTCTAACATTATAAACATCTTTACTGTCACTTTAGATCAATTGAATGCATCCTCGCTGAACCAAAATATTAATTTCTACCTCTTTTGAATGGTATTCTACACCTTTATACTGTATATGTTCCATTTCCAAATTAGATAAATGTGAAAAAAAATAAAAAGTATCACTGACTTTATGTTTAGCATCTTTATGGTGTCAGGATTTATCTGGAATGAAATGATACACCACTGATGTCCAATGTAAACTGTGCCCGGGAGAAAAACCACTTATAGGCCACGACCTCAGTATGTCAACAACATATTCCGTATGCACCTTCAGGGCTTTCCTGACTTATCCGAGGCACGTATCTGTGGATATCATGGATTTACGTAATGGTAGCTTTGCTTTGAGGGGTCATAAGGGCTGTTTTCTGGGAATCAGATGAACACTTTCAGGTTTAGACCCCAATATGAGCACCGTACGTGTTTCTGACTGTTCCACCTCCTCCAGGCCAAGCGCTCTGGTGTTATCTCTCTTTGGTCTGCCATTACTGAGAGGTAATTGTTTTTCTCCTCACTGAATCTGTGGGGGCTCGGTATACACCTGTTGTGAGGATTCAGTGGCATTGATTTTTCACACTAGGCTGTAAAACCTGTCTGTCACTAACAGCGCGATCTTGATCTCCACAGGGAGGGAGGAGCACCAGTGTCATTCCTTTGACCTAAGAAACGCTTTCTTTCTGTGTTTTTCTATCTCTGTAGAGGTTCAAACATCAGGTAGGTAGACGATCTTACCTCTGTCCCTCCTACGAATCCATTTGCGGAGCCCTTAAAGACCTTTTTGAAGAGCGGGTTGCTGTGGATATGGTTAACTTAGTTGACGTAAGTTTGTGACAACAGCTGCGCCCTCCAATGCCACAGTAAAAATTCAGTTTTTGTTTTGTCAGACAAGCTCTATTTTAAAGGCTGATTGAACTATCAAATGTAGAAAAAGGTTGATATTGCTTTACATTAAATAAAATTAACTTGAAGGCCATTTAGTTTAAGTAGCTTAAAATATTATAATGCAATGACTTACAATGACAAGTTTGGTGGTGAGGTTGTGCATACTGCGCATTGATCACTGTTGATGCACATCACGATGACATAAATATGTTTTATTAAAAAATAATGTGTTTAGCTCTATATATTGTTTTTGATTGCACTTTTTTGTAAAAGTTACATTTCAATTCACCACTGGGGTGATTAGTGTTTATCCGGAAGATTTTTTTCACCCATTTCAGCCAAAATTAAAATGACAATACAAAATATGAAAATAAAAGCTAATTCAAAATATTAATAAAAAAACTATATTTTCTTAATGATACTAAAATAACACTGGAACTTGCTTTGGTGTAGAAAATAACATTCATGGCCTTTTCAATTTGATCACCAAACCAGGGTTATTGTATTTAAGTAAATCTAAAAGTGAAACAAAAAAAACATTACTTGAAATAAAACTTGAAATAAAAAATGTATTATTATAAATAATAATAAAAAAAATGTTGGTTAGTTCTCAATTCAATTTTGTTTAACTTGATGTCCTAAAATAACTAATACTAACGCTGAAATAAAAATAAATAAAAACTAAATACAGTGCCCTCCAAAAGTATTGGAACAGTAAGGCCAATTCCGTTATTCTCTAGACTGTAAACATTTGGGTTTGACATCAAAAGATGAGATGAGAGATTAACATTTCATCTTTTATTTACAGGTATTTTCATCTGGATCTGATAAACAATTTAGAAGATAGCACCTTTTGTTTGAACCCACCCATTTTTCATGTTACCAAAAGTATTGTAACATGTGACTGACAGGTGTGTTTTGTTGCCCTGGTGTGTCCTATTAATTGATTATTCAAACAATAAATAGCACTGAATGTCTGCGCTCAGTTTCAGATCCGTGCAGACTGCATTTATAGTTAGTTAGACGTGTAACCAACATGAAAACCAGAGAGGTGAAAAACAAGCAATTGTGAAGCTGAGAGAAGATGAAAAATCAATCAAACCATTGCACAAACACTGGCAATAGCACGTATAACCATTTGAAATATCCTGAGGAAGAAAGAAACCACTACTAAGTAACACACCTCAAACGGGTAGATCAAGGAAAACATCTGCAGTTGATGACAGAAACATTGTGACAGCTGTAAAGAAAGACCCTAAAACAACTGTTAGTGACATCAGCAACAACCTCCAGAGGGCAGGAGTGAAGGTATTACAATCTACTGTTCGCAGAAGACTTCATGAACAAAAGTACAGAGGCTACACCAGAAGATGCAAACCACTCGTTAGCAAGAAGAATAGGAGACGAGCCTCAAAAATTCTGGGACAAGGTTTTATGGACTGATTTTATGGACCAAAGTGATGGAAAGGCTAAAGTTTGGAGAAAGAAAGGATCTGCTCATGATCCCAAACATACAAGCTCATCTGAAACACAGTGAACACAGGTGTACATTATAGTACACTTTACACAAGTAATGTAATGGCTTGGGCTTTCATGGATTCTTCTGGGACAGGCTCATTAAGCTTCATTAATGATGTGACACATGATGGCAGCAGCAAAATTAACTCAGAAGTCTACAGAAATATGTTGTCTGACAATTTACAGAAATATGCAACCAAACTGATTGGGAGATCCTTCATCATGCAGCAAGATAATGACCCAAAACATAGTGCCATAACAACAAAGGAGTTCATCAGGGGCAAGAAGTGGAAGGTTTTAGACTGGCCAAGTCAATCTCCACACTTAAACCCTGTAGAGTATGCATTTTACCTGCTAAAGAAGAGATTGAAGGGAGTAACCCCCAAAACTGAAAGAGGCTGCGGTGAAAGCCTGGAAAAGCATCACAAAAGAAGAATGCACAAGTTTGGTGATGTCAATGGGTCACAGGCTTGATGCAGTTATTGAAAACTAAATATTAAGTCTTTTTCACTTTAATCTATGTTAATGCTATGTGTTCCAATACTTTTGGTAACATGAAAAATGGGTGGGTTCAAACAAAAGGTGCTATCTTCTAAGTTGTGTATCAGATCCAGATGAAAATACCTGTAAATAAAAGCTGAAATGTTAATCTCTCATCTCATATTCATCTTTTGATGTCAAACCCAAATGTTTACGGTCTACAGCAAGAATAAAGGAATTGGCCTCACTGTTCCAATACTTTTGGAGGGCACTGTACATTTAAAATTAAAATGGAAAATATAAAAATAAAAACTGATTCAAAATATTAGTAAAAAATACAATAGTATTTCAATACTAAAATAACACCACCAAATTCACAAGTTAAACAAATGTTCAAATGTTAAACATCACTATTATACTCAAAGATTCAATACTCAATAAAGTCCTGAAGCTGGTTGCCTCAAGTTTTTGAGTTTTCTCAACTTCTGATATTTTTACAGTGCAGTATCATTGTTGTAAATTAAAAAAAAAGAAAAAAATGACTGACGACAGCAGCAAATAAGTTGTAAAACACGTGGCTGCTGTCTGAACCCTGTCTGTGTGCGTGCAGATGGAATTGACTCAGCGCTCACAATAAAACTTCACGCAGAAAACGCAGATCAGCATCTCTAGTGAGATGTTTGCAGTTCTATTGTTGGCTCTTGCTCGCTGCTGCTCACTCGCTGCTCTCCAACAGCTCTCTGAAACCTCTTCTGCAGGCTGTTTTTTCTTGCCAGTAATTTTAATTTGTTGTTGCCAGTTTTACATATTCAAGAGGGAAGAGCTAGCCTGCAAGTTCACACTGTATCCTCCGGGCAGAAAAAAAGTAGGCTGGAAAGAGGGAAATCACAGCTGTTGTTGACCTCAGTTCTAACTAGTTCTAACAGCGTCCTAACTGCAATAAAGCCTTGCAAGTGACTGATTTGGAACGTTTTACATAGGCAGCAACTCTGCAAATCATTCCAATAGCACTTCTCACTCACAAGAGACTCAACACATAATTGATAATGTTTGGCTTTAGTATGCCGTTAAGCTAACAAGGTAATAGTCTAACAATGGACACTTAACAGTGTGAATGGAAAGCAAAGTACAATAAATATAGTAAAATATTAATAAAACCACCATCTTTCAAAAATTTGAGACTGGTAACATTTTTATTTAATTTATTTAATTATTTAAAATATAAATATTTTGTAACTTTAGAAATGCCATTACTAGCACTTGCAGAATAAAAGTATTAATTAAAAAAAAAACTCCATCCATTGAATAACTCTCAGTACTTGCACTCTCAGACTTGCAGTCTCAGACACTTGGGCACCCACGAGTGACGTCACATGCAGTCTTTTAAATTTTTATTTGGTTCTTTTTATTGATTATTTTTTTGTTTGAATCTCTCAACATTTTGCAACAGTAGCCAGGTGGTAAAGACAAGAAAAAAGAAACTAAATTACGAAGTCACTTGCATTTGACACGAATCGTGTACGTTGCCAATGGAAACAAGACGCTGTGGTGGTTAAACGATTAAAACTAATTTAGTACAATAACAATCAGGGTCCTGCAAGTCATCTGTAGGAGAAAAAGACAAGACCTGCAAATCTTTGGCCACAGAACAGCAGAATATGAATGCAATGCGCAAAGTTTCTCGTTAAAAGTTTACCTCCTATAGAAAATAATTTTAAATAAAACACGTAATATAGCTTAATGGACAAAGACAGTGATATAAAAGAGCTGTAGATTGTTTATTCTATTTGTAAAAACGCTTAAAGTGAAACTTTGCATGTTGCGTTTATTCTGGGCTCACCTGCCTGTAGATTTTAATAATGATGAGGAGCATATTGAGTTTTGCTCTTCATCTTTATCCATTATACCACAAGCCACATTATCCCATGTTTTGCGGTATGGGAGGAAAATACTATATACATATTCATTATATTGATAAACTGTATATTGAATTTGATATTTTAATAGCACTATCTTAACACATTAAACCATATTAAGTGTTTATGGTTTTCTACTGGAGGAAAATGCTTAACGAGAAACTTTGCTCATTGCGTTCATAATCTGCTGTTCTGCCATGGATTTGCAGGTCTTGTCTTTTTCTCACTGTCTTTTTCTGACTTGCAGGACCCTGTTCGTTATTTTACTAAATTAGTTTTAATCATTTAACCACCACAGTGTCTTTTCTCCATTGGCAACGCACACGATTCGTCGCAGGTAGCAGAAAGTGCAAGCGGCGATTGCAAGTGACTTCGTAATTTAATTTATATTTTCTCGTCTTCACCACCTGGCTACTGTTGTAAAATGTTGAGAGTTTCAAACAAAAAATAATCAATAAATAGAGTGTCTGAGAGTGCAAGTCTGAGAGTGCAAGTGCAAGTCTGCAGCAAGACCCTTCTCGTACCTTCATTAGTTACCAATTTTTCTTAATATGAAAATAATTACATGTATAATTGACACCTCTATTGCTTCACATACTAATTTGGATGATGTTATAGCAATGCATTCTGGGATTAGCTGCCTTGAAATTTGGCCAAAAGGCAGCATAAATACATTGCCTACCTTTCGAAAAAAGGTATAAAGGTATATATTTATAAAATATAAATGATACATCACCTTTTAATGTAGGTTATTTTTTATGTCTTGAAATGTTGTCTAAGTAGGAAGCATACTAGGTTTGGAACATTTCTACTATCTCCTCATTACTTTTGAAGGAGACAGAAGCTTCTCGCACTAATAGTCATTACATCGGGCTCTTCAGGACTGTTACTTTAAGTGCTTTGCTTCATCTGCTACTTTTGAGCTGTTTTTGTTCTCTCCTTCTCTTTCTCCATCGCTCTTCATCTTTCATTTTTTTTCTCTCTGTGACTAGTAAGTGTGCATATATTTACATCATATTTGTTTATTCATATGGTGAAGGAAACCCAGCTCAGGGTGTGAGAGGAATCCCATAGTACATCTTTAGCTCTAGCTTACAGCAAAATATGTGATTTAAATAATAACTCTATGGGGTTTTCCTTTGTAAAGCAGATAATAAAGGAAAGGAGCCCATAGCTTGAACTGTTTGAAGCAGAGCATTGAGTCCTGAATGCAAAGATGTATGTGGTAATTTCTTGCTTGAAGTGCACCTACACTCCCTTCAAACATTTTGGGGTCAGTAATTTCTTATAAAAAAAATTAAAAATTATAAATAAATATATATATATATATATATATAGAGAGAGAGAGAGAGAGAGAGAGAGAGAGAGAGAGAATTAAATGCTTTTCTTTCTAGCTTTTTATTCATCAAAGAATCATGAAATAAGTGTATCACGTGTCCACCAAAAATAATAAGCAGCAAACTGAGCAGCAAATCAACATATTAGAATGATTTCTGAAGGATCATGCGACACTGATGACAGGAGTAATGATGCTGAAAATTCAGCTTTGCATCATAGGAATAAATTACATTTAAGAATAGATTAAAATAGAAAACAGCTATTTTAAATTGTAATAACATTTTACTATATTACTGTTTTTACTGTATTTTAATCAAATAAATGCAGCCTTGGTGAGCATAAGAGACTTCTTTCAAAAAATATGAAAAAAAATTACTGTCCCTAAAGTGTTACTGTTTGACCTCATTGTAATATCTGTCCGAGCCAAAAGGATATTGTGTTGCTGACAGGCCGTGAGCAGATAACCTGCACAGAAGATCTGTATGTGTGAATTAAAACTTTCCCCATAGCGGGTGATGAATCGCTCCGGATGACTGATGTCTTTGTGTACGGAAATCTTTTGAAATTCGCTGTCCCGCTCGCAGCCATGCCCTGCCATGTCAATGTCAGCATAAAATATTAACATGGCAACAATTACTCTCCTGAAAATAACAAGAGAGTGACAAGGAGAGGAGAAGAGGGAGAGACAGAAATCTGGCAATAATTCTTAGTCCACCCTTCACCATTGCTTTGGACTTCAAGGCAGGTGAAAATGTCCTAAATTGTAGTTTGCATAGAGAGACAGAGGTGTTGAAGCTCTTGTGGAGATCAGAAATGAGAGGTGGAGACAGAGAGAGAAATTACACACTGCATACTGTTTACAGTAAAAAAGAAAAATAGTAACAAAAAAATGCATTAAACATTTGAGATTGACTATCAAAAATTTGGGGTCAGTAACTTTTTAACTACTAATATATAAAGACAATTATAATGCTAGAAAAGAATGTATGTCTAATTAATACTGTTCTTTTGAACTTTCTATTTATAAAAGCATTGCACTTTCCACAAAAACATTAAGCTACACAACTTTTTTTTTTTTTAACATTGATATTAACAATGTCTGCTTCTTAATTACAATATTAGGCAGCATATTAGACAAAAATTCAGCTTTGCCATCAAAGGAATAAATTACATTTCAAAATATATTAAAATAGAAAACTTATATTAAAATGTAATTTAAATTATAATAATATTTCACAATATCACTTTTTTTTTTTTAGAAAAAAAGAGACTTCATTCAAAAACATATATATATATATATATATATATATATAAATAATATTAATGTTTTAAAAAAAAGTTAAAAGAAAGATTTCTGAAGGTTATGACGGTCCATAGTCGTGTGATATATCTGACCAATCAGTGTCCAGTTTCCAAGTCTGGACCCTCCTGAGCTCATTCTGAGATTCAACAGAAGCACTCTGTCTGTGAAGAGTAGTGTAGGCATGTCAGGAGCCGTATATAACAGAGCTGCATAAAAATCAATGAACCTATTGTGTTTTTCTGTCCCTGAATCATTGGAATGTAACAGAGTCTGTCTGCACCCGCAGCAATTTGAGGGTCAACTGTGAATCTTTTTGTGTGGCAAATAAACGGCGCAGTGGCCCATAATTAAACAAGTGTCTTCTCAGTTTATACAGAGTGTGTGTGTATACCCCCCCCGCCCCCCCCGATGCCGTGCTCGCCCTCCGCCAACACAAGAGCTACTCAGTTCTGTGAGTGTTGTCAGCTCTTGGCAGGCTGACGGCTTCATTCACGAGGAGGTTTCTCTCTCTCTCTCTCTCTCTCTCTGTCTGTCTTTCAGCCATTCTCTCTCACCTCCAACATTCAATTAGCAGATGCTTTGCAGTCATTCTCCAGTCTGAGAGTGACGCCAAGGTCAGCGTGTCATTTCATGCATGTTGAATTTGAGTTATAGAGTTATTAATCACCTCAACTGATTCCTGGTGGTAATACCACTATTTAAATTAACAAAACGAGAAGGTGAAAGTGGGATGCAAAAAGAAAAATGGGTGTTCGAGGGTGAATGGATGGGTTTTCCCGTTTGCTAATGGAAAGCCATCTTACAAACATTTAAGCATGAACAATCACAGATCAAATTCAATCAGGCTGTTTGAATTGCAAACCTCCTGATACCCAACCTGAATTGCTGGCGGATTGAAGAACAGATTGATTTTTAGACTCTGAGCCTAAAAATGACTATACAGTAAAATTTAAAAGTGAGTGGTGTACGAGCCTTGGCCTAGTGGTTCACACTCATTGAGCTGTGGTGGTCATGATCTGTTGGTCGGTGATACTTCAGGTTTTATAAATGTCATGAAACAATTTCCTTTTAAAGTGTTCAAAACACTTTTAATTAAGTTTTGTGATAGGCTCCATATTGCAAAAGCTAATTGTTTACAATATGGCGTGTGGAGTGACTGGATGGGTTGTGATACTTGTAATGTGTTTCAGCATGTCTTCGAAAGGCAAGTGCGCTTGTAAACAGTTTGACTCAAATTGAAGTTTGCTGGCTCGTGTAGATGTAATTTTATTTGTGTACGCACATTTGCACACTGGACATATTACAGAATTTACGACGTCACATTTCTTTAAAGGAATTATAGGCAGATAAAGACAGAAAAGGTGTTTCAGTTTTGCAGTTAATTGGTTTTTATGTAACAGGCGGCGTTTTGTTGGTAATTTGGGTCACATTATTCTGCCCCATCATAATTGTCTGTTCTCGTGGGGCACATTTCTTGAGCTACGTTATTTTCTTATGGCCATCAGCAGTAGCAAAGAAATAATCAGCTTGGATTAGTTTATCTGAACCTGATTTCATAATGATGTCTCTGGTCCAAGTTTGTTGGTTTCAAAACTCATTCCCACCATCATGATTGTAATAATTTATGGACTGGAAAGCACTGGGAGAGACACAGGTGTGAGAATTCAGAATCATGAACTGAATAATTTATATAGATGACCAAGTCATAGTTTAGCTAGTTAGCAGGGTGCTGTTAGACACTTATACATCGGTATGTGATGTGACTACTCCGTTTTGGCTGCAAACAGCATTTTTCTCCATTGATGACAATTCAAAATAAGTTATAATAAGTAATCTAATGAAATAAGATTTTAATGTATAAAAAAAACAATACATTAAAAAAGAAAAAAATATGTGGCTTTAATCACAAACATTTCATCACATTAGTAGTTGTTTTACTAGTGCATGATTCTTTTTTTTTTTTTTAGAACAGAAAACCCTCAGGCTGTACAAGTTGTAGATAAGTTTGTTTCTTCATCAGAACAGATTTGGAGAAATTTAGCATTGCATCACTTGCTCACCAGTGGATCCTCTGCAGTGAATGGGTGCCGTCAGAATAAGAGTCCAAACAGCTGTGCCAGTATTTCTGTGTGTCCATTATTATCATAATCCAGCAGTTCTGCTCTACCATTGTGCCGTAATTGGTTTGAAATGGGCGTCGTCACTCCCCCTCGCTCTCTCTCCCAGGTTGCCCACACATTGCTATGATGGGCAGCGTTAGCCTCGAGAGGTTGGAGGGAAGCAAGCTAATGTAATGTAATTTAGACCTGCTTGTCAGTCCCGGCGACACCTACATCCATCAATGTCAAGCAACAACACGTCAATACTGGCCTCAAGGTTTGGCTGCATAACAAACCGCAAACTTTAACGTCTCACTTAGGTGTTTCCAGACATTTTTGGGGAGAGGGGAGAAGTGACTTAAGGGGAAGTGACAAGGTAACACTCCCTCTGAAACCTTCTTGATGTGTGAGCGATCAGGGCCGTGTGGTTCAGTTTTAATGCAGATTGTGCAGCTATAAGAGAATACTACAACCCGAATTCAAGAAATGTTGGGACGTTTTTTTAAATTTAAATAAAATGAAAACTAAAAGAATTTAAAATCACATGAGCCAATATTTTATTCACAATAGAACATAGATAACATAACAAATGTTTAAACTATTGATTGATGCTGGACTGAATTTTGTGTTTCTAGTGCCGCGCCAGAATGAAATTCAAAGCTTTACACTGCTGCGCTACTCGTGGTTTAAACATCTTATAGGTTGTATATCAAAGCATATGCGGACAGGAAATAAATAATGCATGTTTTGATTTATATCAAAAGCATTTGTTTGTATTTTTGTCATTTGAAATGTCATTTGCATTTATTTATATGCCTGATGCTTTTATCCAATATGACTTTCTGTGAATTCAAATACATTTTGTACATGTGTGTTTCCTAGATATCGAACCTGCAATCTTTGCATTGCCATTTTCTGTAGTTTATAAGATATTTCAATCACTAACAGACTTGGCTATACAAAAGACAATATCCTAGTAATTCAAACAATTAATTTTGTAAAATGTAAAGGATTATAGCTTGTTTGAGGCTATAATTTGATGAGAGTGATGACTTATTAATATAAATGTCTTCAAGAGAGGCAAGTGGGGCTAATATTGGCAATTGAGAAGATAGAAATGAAGGAGGTGGAAAGGTTCATGTGACTCCTTAGCAGATCTCAAAGTGACATCTGTGACTCTAATGAGCTCATCAGGCTATGATAGTGGGGAAAAAACACTTCAAAGGCCTCACCTGGGTTTCATCATGAGGGAAGCTGTGGCAATTAAGCAAACCAGTCAATTAAAGGAAATTACTGCTCGTTCTCGTTAAGTTCTCTCTGAAGTCTTATGATGGTTACCTTTCCTTATTTACACTAAAAATAAATTAATTAATTAAAAAAAATTAACCAACCTGCACAAATAATCATGTAGCTCAAATAATGGAGCAAGTTGTTAGCAAATCCAAGGTCATTGGTTTGATTCCCAGGGAATTCATAAAATGACAAACTATATGCCGTTTGGATAAAACACATCTGCCAAATATGTAAATGTAACTAAATTTGATTAAGTTAAATTGTATACCACTTTTCACAGTTAATATTGTTTCAGAGCAGCAGTACAACTTGTAATGATTGCAATGTAAAGATGATATTTTAATATAAGAAAAATATTTAAAGGGGTATTCGGATGCAAAATCCACTTTTCAAGTTTGAACATAAATGTGTGTTGGAAGTGTGTGTACACATCCATCCTATAATGATAAAAATCCACCCAGTGTTTTTTTTTTTTATGTCCCTATTTTAAAATCCCCTTTCTCAAATCAGGCTGTTCTGATATTCCTGTCAGAATGATGTAGTTCTGTACATGCCGCTCCCACGATAGTTTATTAACAAGACCGTCTTACCTTAGACCCGCTCTGAGTGAGCTGAGAGCTGTCCGCCTCCAGTGCAGGGGAAGACAAGATGTCTCTGATTAAGCGATTGAGGCGTTTTGTTGTTGGATGTAATAATGAATAAAGCAGTCATTATTTACTCCCGACATCTGAGCTGCTGAAGACGCAGAGGATTAACATTACTTTTGCTTTGAAGTGAACGTGCCGATCCCCAATCGCCATCCGATGACCGGAAGCCCATACAGTTTTGTATGTCGAGCCAAAGCTGGCATCATCTAAATTCTTCAGTGCGGCTTTGTCTGAACTCTTCGCAAAGGCTGGATGCAAACTGGAGTTGGCGCAATGAACTATAAATTGTAATGCAAATTACTGAAATTACTTTTATTGTGGTTTTCAAAACAACTCAGGCCCTGTCCACATGAACACGGGTATTTTCAAAACCGCAGCTTTTTCTATGTGGTTTGGCCGTTCGTCCACACGCAAACTCAGTCACTGAAACCAAACCTTTTTGAAAACTCCTGCCAGGGTGAAGATTTTCAAAAACTCTGGTTGCAATGTTATCCTGTAGTTAATGAAACTGGAGATTTTGGATTGTTCCGTCGGAACATGTGCTGTTATCTCCGCCTACTGGAAACATTTCAGGCTTCTGATTGGCCAACATGGCTTTACGGTTGAGACTATATCGCCATCTGTTGGTTTGGCATGGTCTTGACAGTGCTCCATAGCATGCTTTTGCATTGTCATGTGGACGGAGATTTTTTAAAAAACAGAAGAAGGAAAAACTACTTACATTTAGGCTATACATTTGGCAGATGCTTTTATTCAAACTTAAATCGCTTTCAAGGCATACTTTAATAATTTCTTGATTTTGCTTGGAATCGAGCCCATGAACTTGATGACCTAATGTTTGAGCTACAGTATTTGCTTAAGAATTATTTCCTTATAATTCTCAAGCCAGTTCTTATTTATTCACTTTCACGCCGTCATGTAGTTTTTGTAATTCTGGGTGAACTGCTCCTTTAAAGCCTTCAAAAGTTCATAATTGTGAAACATGAGGTTAGTTGGGTCCCATCTCCGAGTGTTTCCATCCATCTTTCTTTCCTCCTCTTCTTGCCTGTCATTCTGCAACTTCCTGCTACCTTCTTTTTTCCTTCCACCTTGAACTTGTTCCATGGCCCACACGGCAGCAGGAAGCAGATTAATGCCCGCTCTTTGAAATCTCAGTCACATCGTAGCCGCTTTCCTGCCTTCTCCCAGTCGCTAACATAAATCACGCGTTTCCCATCTGTCAGTGCTGACTAATGTCCACTGCCAGCTTTCTGACTGGATCCTTTACCTGACTGCAGCTCCAGTACAGAGCTAAAGAGATGTTAAGTGTTAGTAGACATCTACGGGACAATTAACAGAGCAATTGAAAGTTAAAGGGATAGTTCACTCAGTCAATAAGTCCCCCTCAATGCATTACAAAACTCTACTCTATTTCATTTTTGTATGTAGTTTTGTATATAACTTTTTTTGGTGGAGGGGGATGTAATGTTGAGGTTAGTGTCTTGCTTGCTTGATTTGTTTGTTTATTTATTATTATTATTATTAATATTAACTTTTCAACTTATCGAAGCAAGTGTCCTAAATTATATTTATGTAATTTATACATTTCTGTAAATTAGTTACACAAAGTTTTACATAATTACAAATATGATTGGGGTTTTCCTATGTGATAAAATCAAAATGTGTATTTATATATTTAGTGCAATGAAGGTTAACATCTTACATGGATAGTATAATTTTTTAGTTAGTTAATGTTTTTATTTTTATTTGTTCATTTATTCTTGCCCCCCTAAATTTACACTTAAATATACACCTCTAAGCAAATATCCTGAATTACATTTATGTTTATTTCATACAAGTCAGTTATTCAAAATGTTAAATAATTACAAATCTGGTAGGTTTTTTTAATGTGATGTAGAATATCAGAGACTGAATCAGACAAATTTAAGATGCATCGGAACATTGACACCTGAGGAGATGGAATTCAGAGAGGCCCCATACAAAGACTTTATTTTTCATATGCACATAAAATCATCCTAAAAGGACATTTCTATGCAGAACCCCATATTATGTTTGTAACCCACATATTGGACTATCATATTTTAATCAAATATTATGTATGTCTTTTTAATCATTATTGAATAGCTGAAGGATTCAGATGCGTGTTTGGTATGTATGAGTGTGAAAAATCATGCTTTAAATGTTTCTTCCAATCAATTATTTGTCAAATGTATCATATTCTGGTTATAGAAATCATATCCAAAATTATACTTTGCAAGAGTATGTAAAATTCAGATCATGTGACTGATAACATACTGATTTATGATGGAAGGAACACCCCTAGCTAAGATAATAGCCTATCTAATTGGTCAAGACGTCCAGATGGCATGGTCTGAAAGCTGAGTTTAAAAACTCAGGACACCATCAAACTTTCTCTTCTTCTTAAAAATGCTCTCTTACAACCTCTTGGTCCTCTCGCTTCTCCTCTTCTTCTCTTTTGCCACCACGTTTTGACACTGCTCTTTGAGCGTGTTCTGGCCCACGTGCCAGCTGCTACCACAATGAGAAGAAAACCAACCTAGTCTCGTTACATCCTTTTATTCTTATTCTTTTACTTTAGTTTCTTTTCTTTCCGTGGAGTTTCGTGTTCTAATGTAAGCTTGCTGCAAAGTTCAGCTCCGACTGCACTCGCTTCAAACTTCAACCAGACCAACTCCGCATCCTCAGCCAATGCCCAAGACGTCACTTCAACGACTACTGAACTCTCAACCAATCAGATACTTCGGGGAACCCCCTGTCTGCAAAGACGATGACGACACAAAGGAAACCCCTTAACACAGGCAAAGCAAGCAAGTAACACCTCCAGGTTCTAACTGAATCGGTGTATTTAATATACATTTTTGCCTCATTGAGAAACTCAAAGCAAGGGTTAAATAAGTGATTGATGGTTGTTCAGATCTATGCAATTGAACATATTGCTGTAAACTTGGGATTTCACATCTTCATTCTCTTAAACTCATCCTTTCCTTACTCTCTCTCTTTCTGCAACGTGTGAATGCTTGTGCTCATGTGTTAGATTAGTTTATTTCTTAGGTTTATATAAATAAAATCTTATTTATATTGAAAAGAGAAGTATCTTGTCTTTTGTGCTCACAAGTTAATGTCTTAATCTGCCGATCTTGTTAATGTGCTATTAAATAGTGTTTTCACTATATTTTGGATTTTAATATCCAGTGCAGAGTTTGTTATACGGCTCGTTCAGTGAATCGCCGTAACAGTGAGTCTGTTCAAAATCCGAATTAAAAAAAAAAAAATTAATAAAAATTTAAATTACATATTAATATTGCGTTACAGTGATATGATCAGTAATTTTTTTTTATTATGTATTTTTGTCATTTTTTTCTTAATTTAAAACAGTTTTGTATGTAACTGTATGTCTTTCTCTCTTTATTTTCTTTTTTTTGTTGGCAATATAATGTTAAGATTAGCATCTTACATGCATATTACTTTAGTTATTTCTTATTTTTATTTGTTTGTTTAAGGTTTTTTCTCCAAATATACACTTAATTGTACATGTTAATATACAAGCAAGTATTCTGAATTACATTTCTCTTTCTTTAAACAATTTAGTTACTCAAAATGTATAAATAATTACAAATCTGATGGCGTTTTTCAGTGTGATATGATCAATATCATATATATTTTTTTAAAACCAATGGCAGTTAATATTTTTGGAGATTTTCTGGGGCACATATGTCTGTCAGCCATTTTGAAGGTGTGATGATAAAACCTTTCAGCACAATCATTTTATACTGACTGCTTTTCAACCACAGGATGCACCTATTTTTCAAGCCCTTTTCCCAGTATGCTGTTTTTAAAGGAGGTATTTTCAAAGACCTAGACACTTTTTTTTGTTTGTTTTATTCAACATCATTATTCTGTCCTGTTAAGGAGTGTTGTGCAGTAGAGCTCTCCAGGCTTCTAGTTACATACGAGTTCTGTGGATTCTTCCTAAAACTGTTGGTTGGTTTTATCCTTGAGCAGACATGTGGGCGACGGCCTCCAAAACATATTCCAGGAACTCAAGCTTACGTCATATGTGAGAGTCAAATCAATAAACAGAAGGATATTTTTTCGCATTGAAATGTGTCATTGGATAGGTCTCCGTTTCTGGCCATACTCACTATATTTGGACTTTTCAAGGAAATCGTTCATGCTAGTGTGAGTCTGTAGGAGTAGTGATTACGGGCCACTTCCAAACTTAAGTCAGTATGAATGTGTACGGCAGGCATTATGTTCAAATTCATAAGACTAATGAAAATGCAGAGATTCCAATTGTTTGTGCATTGTAAATTGATTTACTTTCTTGACTGAAAATTTGGCTGCAAGTAGCAATTGTTGGTGAAATCTGTTAAATATAACTTAAAAAGTGACTTATGCATGATAAAAGCATCATACGCAATACACTGTAAAGTGATTTTTCAAAGTTGCAAACTTCAAATTTCTACTTCAAATTTTCACATGTCATTCAATGTGGTACTTGCATTTTACATTACTTACCTTGCTTTGCAATTATTTGTGAAATTGTTTCTGCTCCAGTTTTTTTTTTTTTCAGTGATTTGAGCCTGTTTCAATCTTTCTCACATAGGTTGCATTAGTTTCATCCAATATGGTGTCAGATAGTTTAATTTGCGCCTTGACGTGGTGGAATGAGACTTGAAAAGTGTTTTGAACAGCTGTGAATAGATATGAAAGATGGGTTGAAATTAAAGCACTCCCCATATTGCTCACATGGCTGGCTTGATGATATAATGAAACATTTTTCTGCCTTTAACTCATTTCTGTAAACAATTGTTTAAAAAAAAAACTTTTTTAAAATAGATAATTTTATCTCCTTTAGACTACAGACTGATTGGCTAAACAAAGTTTTAATTTGGTGCGTCATTAGAAAATATAAAAAATTCCTTTATGATGTCTTGTGGTGGCTAGAAGCTTTCACCGATCTTGCAGGCTAGATCCTCTAAAACTGTGAGTTTACTGATATTTCAATTCTAGATTTTTGAAAAGTGGATTTTATTGACAGTCTAACATTTTAATTTCTAGATCTTCGAGAAGTCTCAACTATTTTTGCAAATGTACACAGACCTTCTTTAAAGGCCTTAGGAACAAACAACATGTGGAAAAAGCTCCATCCACTGGACAAGTGAATGAATGAATGAATGAATGAATGAATGAATGAATGAAGCATTTATATAGTGCTTTATTGTGTATTGCCGTACACCCAAAGAGCTTTACAATCATATGGGGGGGGGGGGTCTCTCCTCAACTACCACTAGTGTGCAGCATCCACTTGGATTTATGAGAAGATTTTTACAATTTTACTGTTAAATTGAAAAATTTATGGCAGAGCTTATGGGTCCTTGGGGGAAATGTTGTTTCCCGCGAGAAGAGGGATTATGTTAAATTTACAGAACAAGCGGCCTGACATTTTAAATATCATAAATGGAACCGCTAGTTGCTAGACAACCATACGCCCCAACCATCCCGTAATTTTAATAAATGCATTTATCTACAGATGCCTCATGCATGCAAAGTCTGGTCCTTTTTCACTTAATGCATAGAAAGTTATAGCTGTTCAAAGTGAGCAAGAACAACAACAATAATAATAATAATAATAGGCCAGAGGATTCGCAGGGTTCCTAATGAGTAATTCTGCCAGATGTCTGTGCCATGACTATAATGAGATGCAAATTGAGCTTGTCACAAATAATCAAGTGTATCAGATTATAATTTTAAAAGGAATTATTGAAAAGCAGGTGACACGTGTTTTTCATATGCATTGCTGAATGTTTTTGAGGCGTGATATGCATTTAAATGCCCTATTTTGATCTGGCTCTTTACACAAAACTAAAGGTTTTCTATTTGCTTTAAAGGTTCCATGAAGAACCTTTAAAGTTAGAGTTCACCTAACAATGACAAGTTTGTCATCATTTACCCTCTTGTTGTTCTAAACCTGTATGAGTTTCTTTATTATGTTGGAAATAAAAAAATATATATTTTGAAGAATGTTTGTAATCAAACAGTTGATGGTCCCCATTGACTTTAATAGTATTTATTTCCCTACCATGAGTCCTTGGGAACCCAAAATGGTTCTTCTATCACATCAATGCCAAAACCTTTTCTTGAAACCTTAATTTTTAAGAGTGAACTGTAGGTTTTGAAGCTTAGCAGCACTTGCTCTTTATGTTTTGCAGGCTGGAGAGGGGATCCCATTGATCAGCGGGCGAGAAATTCTTCCAGCTAAGCCTGAGATTTGTGAACAGGTCAAGGAGACCAGAGGTGAGTAGCTTTATTCTACCTGTGCTAGGACGGAGTGGGCTGTCGGTCTAGGTCTTCAGAGGATGCCTCTTCATTTATTTTACCCGAGATGTCTGGCCATTCGTTTCCACCTTAGACAGTTGCAGGTTCTTTAAATCTAGGTTACAGCCATGTGTCTGCTGGACCACTGATGGATCGGGATTCTCCTCTTGCTTTTGTTGTTTTTCCATTGTTTTCCTTATGTACACTTTGTTTTATAGTTATTTTCATCACAACAGGGGTCTCGGTGTGACCCGCAGGAGTCTGAAAGCTAGTCTTGCTGTGTTTTTTTGATAGTATAGGCTGTGTGTGTGTGTGTGTGTGTGTGTGTCACTCCAGCAGAGTTGGACAAACGGTATTGTGCACCTCCTTTTCATGCAAACAAACCCTCCGTGATCACTCAGCGTGTGGCTGGCTGCTGAATTATTTATCTCGTCCTGCATCGATTTCATGAATTAGCAAAGAATCGCCAGGCCTTGAAGGTAGGAGTTGGAAGGAAAACGTAAGATTGAGAGCTGTCTGCTGGAAACACATGCACGGTTACAAAATAAAATAATACTGTAATATTGAACAACTCTTTCATTTTCCTAAAACGCATGATTGAATGGGAACAGAGGGCACGTATCGTTTCTTATCACTGGGAAATTTTTCATCAGAGTCTACAATAAGAGGTACATTATCTCTGGATGTGTTATTGAAAGGAGAGGACAATACTGCATAATGACATCTATGAACTGAATGCGCACTAGAAGTACAATATGTCTGTCTGAGAACACATTCAGATTACTTAGTTTGGCACAGGACTGAATTAGTCATGTTTAGAGTAGTAATGTGGTCATAAAAAGTATAACTCATCCAATATTAGGAACCAAAAGGGTTTTATGGACAAGTTCATTCAGTGTTCATTTGCCAGGAACTTGCACAAAATGCAGCAAATATAATAGTATTTTGTATATTAGTATTCAGTACAGATGACAGTGTGATATCTAGACAGTAGGATGGCTAATGTAATATCAATTTTTAGTGAATTTTGAGTAAATGTTAATTTGATTTTATCTCAGCACTAAATTGTAGCATGTCACTCAGAATTCACAAAATAGTTGAGAACAGAAAATGCAGATTACCCATTGAAGCTGACAGCTTTGTTGTGCTTGTAAGTTTATGCATCATAGTTACTTTAATGGAAAAATCTGAAAAAAAAGCTGAAACCGGAATACTTTTAAATAGTTCAGTACAATTAAATGTATTTTATTATCATTATTATTAGAATGTCTTAGAATCTTGATATTTTGAGTATACACACATGCTTACATATATCACTGCTTTATATATTTAAGTCTCTCGCTCACATTTGCACAAAAAATAGATTGTGATTTAATAATTACTTAGATTATGCTTGTAATTCAGTCAGATCACAGGCAGTAAATGTCACCAACTGCTTGAGTCTCAATCACCTACAAAAGCACCAAAAATGCCAGCCTGTTCCTGCAGAAACATAACAGATTGTGGATTATTGCTTGCTGTCTTTGAACCATTTTTCAAAGGACAAAGCACTATACAGTGTGGAGGAAGTGGACGGAGAAACAGACAGACAGACATACATCGGCTGTTTATGTTACACAAAAACAAGGCAAGAAGGTGACTGAAGCATTTATGTGAAATATGGCAGCCGTTTAACAAAGACATGATGGCTTTTGAAAGGTCTGCATCTCTGTATATCTCCGCACAGGCGTAAGGAGAAATCAACTTTATGGGATCTTAGATTGGCATCAGCAGATGGTGGCATTATTCATTCATTTGCAGATTCGTTCTTTTATTTGTTTATTTATTTATTATCCGTCGAGCAAAGACAAAAGAAAGTCAAGCTCGAGCTGTAGGGCAAGTGATACATAAACTATGACTGCGTATGTTTCATAAATTTTGCTTATGTAATCAAATAGCAATAACCGAACAGGGTTCATAGAGATCGGAGATGGTTGACCGTGTTAGAACATTACATGTGGGGACATTAGTCTTGTCCAGGTGTGAAGGTTAAAGGTCACTCACCGTCTCTGTGTGTCAGTGGCATTGACGGTAATAGCAGGATCCATCTGGGTTTCTGATGTTGCTTCAAATGTGACTTGAGTAGAAAAAAACAAGACAGATAGTTTCATAACCGAGCAAACTGCTTTGCTGTCCACATAGCCAGCTGCCATACAAGGCATCATCAAAGATTAAATTAAACCTCATAAGTGATGTATTGGTACGGTTTACATAGGCAAAAACAAGCGAGGACAAAAAAAAAAAATGTCAGACGTGGAAATGTGGAAATAAATATCAAATGAGTATCAAATGTGGAAATAAATGTTATGTTCCAGGCTGTGCAGGGGATGTGAAGTGCATGGATGGGTTGGTGTCTGTATTCAGAAAGGCACGGAAAGCAAATATGCATTCTAATAAAATAAGCGAGCCGCTAAAGGGACATGGTTAGCTTCTTGCTAATAACAGATTATTTAATTCTAGGGACAAATCCTAGGGTTGTAAATGGACATGTAAAACCGTTTCTGGAGAATGTTTGCCTTTACCTAACCCACATACCTTCTGTGTAGATATCAGAGAACAATTTAAAATATTCTATCAATGCATTCTATGGCACCTTTAAATTATTTATGTTTTGAACGGTAATTTTTTTTTACTAAATCACACTAATACATTTTGCATATTGTTGACTATTGATAGTGAATGTACATATTTTGGATAAATTGTGTTTTAATAGTAAATTATATTTATAAATTTAATATTAATTAAACAAAAATGAATTAATGATATTTCTCCCCATTTTAAATTATTTTTATCCAATGAATGGTTAGATGTTTGTGAATTTTTTAACAATGCAGATTAATTTTCACAGCCTTCTTTGATCATATTTACCAAGGGTGCCGATATTTTTGCCCATGACTGTGTGTGTGTGTGTATATAAATATGTACTTTCTACACATACATTTTTGTATGTTTATATATTTATATATATGTTGTATGTTTATTATAATAAATGAATGATACATTTTAATGAACTAAACTATTACAAAATAATATTAAAAGATGTCTAACACATTTTAGATACTTTTATTATGTTAATATTGTCTACCTGGAATATTTAATAGTATTTTAATAGTAAATTATATGCCAAATTAATTTTGCTTTTAGATTTGATTCCATTTTTCCATTTTAGATTTTTGTTGTTGTAGTTTTTTAGTAGTACTTTTATAGTGAATAATTTATACAGTAAATTATTTGTACAGTTTTTAATAGTAAATTATATTTGTACTTTAGTTTTGAATTAATATGAATCATTTTTAGGGTGAATTATTTATAAATTTGGAATAAATTGTGTTTTTAATAGTAAGTTTTATTTGTGAATATCAAATTAATATTGTGAATATTATTATATAAAAGTACACTTTCCAAGAAAATGCATGAACTGGTAAAATATACACCTTACATGCACCCAAACTGACTCTGGATAAGTACTTTGTCCGCTAATTTCAAGTCCTATAGGAATATGGCTCTTAAAGTTATAAGATAGCTTTTTGCGAGGATCTTGAAATTGAAGTTGTTATTGTGTGTGTGTCATTAGGATGATAGTGTTTTTCTAATCAAAATCCTGTCAGCAGAATTGGTCTGCTCTGTCGAAATACATTTTTTGCAAGTCACAAAATTGGTCTCAGATGTCAAAATCATGGCAAAATTTTTACAGTGTGCATCTGCTTTGATATGCAAAGGACGACCGCCAAGCAAGTTGCACTTACCGTGAGTCTGAGACTGTTCCTTTTAGAGAGGAGAGTCAAGCGACGCTTCTGACCTGCCCTTGAGAAGCCAGCTTTTTAACTCTCCCTTTTCATGCACCGTTTATTTATTATTTTATTTACCAAGGCTGTGTCAGCTCTGCTGACAAATTAGAGTGGGAGAGGACAAAAGTAAGGCGAGGGATGTCGGCTATATTTGCGTTCGGCAATTAGACTTACTGTCTCCCCCTTCAAGCCTGAGATAATTGCTAAAATAAATTCTGCCAGCGACACAAGCATTTTTTTTTTAATCTTCCTGGTGAGCTCTTGGTCTAGCTTTTCTTTTTGTTGTCTTGTTTGACAATTGAGTGTCCAGCATTAGGGGTGGGAATCGCAGGGTACCTCACGATACGGTATAATCACGACACATGGCTCACCATAACGATAATATCACGATACAGCGATTCTGCGATAATCAATATATTGCTAGACAATCATATAATGATACATCACGATATCTGTCTAACTATGAAAACAAAATGCCTGTGAAAAGGTTAAGTGCAAGTTTTCTTTATTCAAGTTCAAACTGTTCGAAAACAGTGGCTGGAAATCTGTTTATCCTTCGGTTCCTCGTGCTTCCCCATCTTCATAGAGAACGTGGTTCATGGTTGCTCAGAGTGCTTTGGAAAGAAGCTGGAAATGGCGCAGCCGCGATTTCCATGCATTTTTAGACGCTGGAAGCAGGGAAATCTATTTAGAGCGCCTTGTTGTATTAATGAAAATATCAGTAGTTGGCCCCAGATATCAATTCTCGTATCGCATGGAGAAGGATCGCGATATATCGCCATATCGATTTATTGTCCCACCCCTATCCAGTATTCCTTATTTCTTCTGAGGACATTTTCTACTCTCTATACCTTTCTCCATGTCATTAAATTATCATTTCTTTCTCAGAAGTTGAGTTGTTATGCTGCTGGCACTGGAACTAAATATGTGTGTGTGTGTGTGTGTGCAACACAATCATATTAATATAATTAATCGGAGGTATTCATTTGTTGAATGTGTTTCTAGCACACATTTTTGTTCATTTACATAGACTCTGAGACACATTATTAACGTATTGGCAGCATCTAAAACAGTCATTTTATGTGTGAGAAAATGTAGAAAAGTAGCCTACATGAATCATTTTAGGTTCATAGTACTTAATTTACGGAATAAACCATGTGATTAATTATGTTCAGTAATATCACATTTATTTAGCACATTGTTTGATATAACATTGTTTTTTTTCATTATTATTTTTTTTTTGTCTTTTAAACTGTATACAATTCAGCTATTCTAAAATATTTTATAACAGTTATATTTCATATGGTTTATAACACATTTGAGATGTTTTTAATATTTTGTGGTCTACCTGGAATTTGTACCTTTTTTGGGGAGGTTTAGCTTATATTCTGCATTAAAGTGTATAACTGTTAATAAAGTATTTTAATTAGAATTCCCAAATCAGCATATACACAAACATACAAAAATGTATTTGTAAGAAGTACAGATTTTATTTGTAAAAATATTATATATACATAAAATTTATCATTCATTTTATACTATATTTATGTGATAAAATCAATATGAAATACATTCTTGCATTAAGAAACTTACACATCAAGATAAAAACACTCTATTTTTTGCCGTGGTGTCAAGAACCTTTTTTTTTTGTACATTTTGCGGATATTGAAAGGTGGTATCGTGAGATCCCTGTTTCCTAAGACCAATTACAATTAAATCACTTTTCACACACACACACACACACAGGCTAGTTCAGTCGCATTCACACTGACATGAACAGACAAGTGCTAACAAGACACGTATAGCTTTCTGTAACCTCATGAACTCACAGCATTTCTACAGACCTGAGTGCAGTCAAGCAGAGATTGACTGCTGTGAATAGAGACAGGTGTATCACACACACACACACACACACACAAAACCATTCCAGCCATCACTGGGGTCTCATTTTCCTTATTTACACGCTCCTACATCTGCCTCCACCAGCCGATTCGCTCCGTATATAATCATGGCATCCTGATGAAATGTCAAGAGCCGTTTCTTTTCATCTAGAGAGAATGTTTCATTGTTTTTGTGCTTATTTGTCTGTCATCAAGGCTTCTATCAGTCAGTTAAACTCACTGTTAGCGGCTGATTGCTGTGTTTTCTTTATCGGCTGATCGTTCAGAGGGTGTTGCTCTACTGAAGCTAGTTTTTTAACCATGTTTACAATTAACCCTCTGATGTGATGCGTGGGTTGTAGTGGAGAGAATTTAAAATATGTTTTTGATGTAGCATTCAAAACAATATGACTTATTATCTCAGATCCTTTATCCATGTTTCTTTTTGAATGTCCTTGTTATTTATGGCAACATAAATAATGTTACGCTGTTAAAAAAAAAAAAAGTTGTGAATAAAACTTGGAGATTGTTGAAGTACATTTCACAAGAAGAAAACAACTTTCAGTGTTTCTACTTTTAAAAATCAAAATTCAATTTATTACGATTTCTTTGTAATTATTTGTGAAATTTATTGGAAATTTATTTTAAAGTAAACCCTATACAGGATTTATTATATTCTATGTTATTCTATTATATTCGATTCGATTCTATTCAGACAGGTAGTAAAATGTTATTTTATTTTTGTGGACATTTAAAGTGCATTTAAAGGGTATAACTGTTATTGTATATATATATATATATATATATATATATATATATATATATATATTTGTTTATTTATTTATTTATATACATATACATATAAACACATACATATACAGTATATATATATATATATATATATGTATATAAAACATCTTCTCTATTTTTATAATATTTTAGTTATTTTAAAAGTTACCATTATGTTGTAGTATGCGGGCGTATTACTTTTAGTTTGCATTCATTAAAGTATGTCCCTAAAGTCATTGCTTTCTCTACACTCTGAAATATTTTTTTTCATAGATTAAAGGGTATAAAATATGAAAGAAACCTTTGACAGGCACCACAACACCCCCAATACATCACATTCAAGCAAAAATTCCTCTTTTAAACGATTTGCTTATTGATTTCTAGATGGATTTGTGTGTTTTCAACTGTTCATAGTTGGCCTCTGTGATAACTTGACCTTTTGTGCATTGCGAGCAGGTCAAGTGAGACAAGCCAATGACCTATGAAGCATTAAACTGTAATGACTGCGTAAGCATTAGTGCCGCATCACATCCCACAATGCTATGCACAGACCGATCGTAATACCTGGATCAATCACTAAGTGAAATGGTCCATCAGCGAGCAGCGTCATAAGCAGTAAAGTCCCATTGGCAATCCAAAACACATTAAAGGAATAAAACGTGCGTTGTTCAGGTGTAGATGATGGGAACGTGGTGTGCGCTGGGCTCAGATACGCTAGATGAATGTGTGTTATTAACGTGAGTGTGCAGTCATAAAGCGCATCAGAGGAGGTGTACTTCTGATTACATCTGCTGAAAACACCACAAGTCTCGTGTTAGACCGCTGTGAATGTTTTTGTGTTAAACGCTCATGTTGGACAGATGTGATTGTGGTGGTCATGTTAGCAACATCTTTTCTTCTGAAGAGATCCTACCATGATTGATTCATGATAGAATAGATGTTGATGAACTCATGCACATGGATGTCTTGAAGGCACATAAGCAAATAACAGCCCATTTATTTCTAAGGGCTAAAAAAAAAAAAATAATAAATAAAATTAAATAAATAAATTACCATGAATGAAATAATATCTATTTAATTTAATTTAATTTAATTTAATTTAATTTAATTTAATTTAATTTAATTTAATTTAATTTAAGATTTTTGGACATCAGGGAATACAATAAAATGCTAAAAAAATACAGTATGTTTTATTTAAAGTAGTAAGCACATGGGTATGAATATGTTTGTTTGTTTATTTATTGATATTAATTAATTTATTTGTTTGTTTTCATTTGTAGACTTCAGGGAATATAACATAATGCTAAAATATATACAATGTGTTCTAAGCATATTTGTATAATTGTGTTTATAGTATCATTGAGATACTATATATTTTTTATTAATATTTTTACTGTTTTTTATTTTTATATTTATTTTATATTTATTAATTAATTTTAAAGTTGTAGCAATTTTGCTGTATGTTTTTGTCATTTGAGTAGTTTTTGTGTGTATCTATATAATGTAGATTTTTATTCATTTTTATTTCAGTTAGTTAAGTTACTTTATTACATCAATGTTTTTTTTTTTTAGTCAGTTGTCAAGGCAATATTTATTATTTTAGTTTTATATAGTTCAGTTCACTTCTCATCTAAATTAATGAAAATATTATTTTAATTTTAGTTTCAGTTTTAGTTAGCTATAAGAACCCTGATTTTTGCATTTTTCGAATTCGTGGCATTATTTAGAAGACGACAACAAAGTTAAGTCTGACACAGAGAAAGGGATAGAATTCTCCAGTCTATAAGGTAACAATAATATAATAAGATAACCTTGTTTGAAATGGGTTTGGCTAAAATAAAATGTTGGTTCCGTCTATACTACTAGGTACTTATACTATATTGACTGGGTTAAATAGAATTGCATTACTAAAAAGAGACTAAAATACAATTTTCAGACTAAATGTCATCAGTTTTCGTCGACTAAAACTAGACGAAAATAGTCATTGATAATTCTGACTAAAATAAGACTAAAATGCTCAGACTTTTAGTTGACAACTAGGCCGTTTTCCCCTGACCAGGAGTGGAAAATGAGAGTTGACCTAGACAGACAGCTCCGTTTCCCGGTTGAGATCATTGCTACATCTCTCCGCCCAGACATAGTGGTGTGGTCCATCAAGGCAAAATCCGTGTTGCTCATTGAGCTCACAATACCAGCGGAGGGGGGGATGGAGGCTGCCTACGAACGCAAGAAGGCCAAGTACTCAGAACTGGTTACTGAGTGCCGGGAGGCTGGCTGGAAGACCACCATCTACCCAGTGGAGGTTGGATGCCGAGGCTATGTGGGGCTGTCAACCACACGCCTTCTGAGGGAAGTAGGAGTGACTGGAGGGATTCTAAAGAAGGCAATTAAAGAGCTAGCGGAGGAGGCCGAGAAGGGGAGCTTTTGGCTCTGGTTGAGGAGGAAAGACAAGAGCTGGGGAAAAAACAACTAACCTCAATAACAGCTGCAGGGGGTGACAGGGAGACGTCCCTGTCACTGCTCCGCCACCAGGAGACGTTCCAGGATTAAAGGAGTGAAACGTTGATGAATGGTGGTTCCTGGCTGATGACCCTGCAACTGACTCGTGGGCACCGGAGGAGGTGCGACCGGCAGTAATGCCTAGCAGGTGTTCCACCTACCTGTACATTTCATTTGGTGTAGGTGACTTAATGTTTTACTACACGTGATCCTCATAATGTAGGCAAAACCAGCCCTCCCCACACACACACAAGCACACACACACACACACACACACACACATATACACATACTGGGTATGTGCTGATAAATGTGCATCCAAGATGCCTGGCTTAAAAAAAGACTATTAGATTTGCTATTGAATTTCCTCTGCTCTAGTAGGGCGATCAGGATGTTTTGAAGGCAAATTGTGATTTTCCGAGATTGTGTCTGCCAGAATACAATAAGGTAATGTACTGTACAGGCCAAAAAGGACTTTCATTAAATTATACTGAAGTTTTTTTTTTTTTTTAATTCTGTGATGATAAGAGGAAGTGCAAAATGCCAACTATTGTTTCTCACCACAACATCTTTCTTCTGAAGGGGTCATGTCATGATTGATTGATTTATTGATTGATTGATAATTTTTTTTAATTATTTTTAATGATTAATAATAATGATTTTTCTTTAGAAATGTATTTATTTATATTGGACATAAGGGAATATAAAATAATTCCGTAATTATTTCTCGTTTAGTTGCATTATTATTATTATTTTGCAGTATTTCTGTTTCCTGTGTCTCACTTTAGGGGCTGCATCAGGTCGCACTGCGCAGACGCAGGCGATGTCACTTCCTCAAGCCCCACTCGTGGCATTATTTAGAAGACGACAACAAAGTTAAGTCTGACACAGAGAAAGGGATAGAATTCTTGAGTCTATAAGGTAACAATAATATAATAAGATAACCTTGTTTGAAATGGGTTTGGCTAAAATAAATTTTTGGTTCCGTCTATACTACTAGGTACTTATACTATATTGACTGGGTTAAATAGAATTGCATTACTAAAAAGAGACTAAAATACAATTTTCAGACTAAATGTCATCAGTTTTCGTCGACTAAAACTAGACGAAAATAGTCATGGATAATTCTGACTAAAATAAGACTAAAATGCTCAGACTTTTAGTTGACTGAAACTTGACTATACTAAAAAGAGTATGAACGTGACTAAAATGACAGCTTCACACAAAGACTAGACTTAAACTAAAATTAAAACAGGGCACCAAAAACAACACTAGTCTCCTTGGGAATTTATTCAAATGCAAATTCTTAAGTCTGTACATTTTGTAGCCACTTTATGTCCATTCATGTTTGCTGTGCAAATGAATGTTTTCTTCGGTTTTATTGTCACATGGGGTCCAAATATTGAGGATGATTAGGATTTTATGTTTCAGGGAGCAAAACATCTTTCTTTATTCATGAAGGATGTGAAAAAACATTTTTCAGTAAGTCCTATTCATGCTCGGCGGTTGGCGTAATGAAGTCTACGGCGCGAGAATCCTCCATTCCTTTATGCCTCAAATGCTGGCAGACACTTGCGTCTTCATTAAAAGCTAATTATAATGAGACTTCCAGAGACCTCCAATGCTATTGATATTTAAGTGTCTGGCTTTATTTCCAGCCTGTGGTACTCTCATGCATATTCATATCAGCAACAGCTTTTATGCATTTGCAAGTGAAATGTCATTGGTTTTTCAGCAGAATGAAACCTGTGGACATAAACCTTTATCTCTGCAGGTCTTTTTTCATATTGTTGAGTCTAAATCACAGTATGTTTGCATACTGTGTATTAATCAGCTGTTTATTGCTTTAAATAAGAAGAGAAATGTCAGTTTCACAGCGTTATTGAAGTAGTTTTGCCTTTGTGTTCACCTCCAAAATTTTTCACACATTTGAGTTTATAAAACCCCTTTTTTTCCATTACACAATTTAGAGTCAAACAGATTCACATCCGCAGCAAAAGCTTAAGTGTGAAAGAACTCTTAGGTGCCATTCACACAGGACGCCGTCATGCATTCAAACCCACTAGGTTTTTTGCATCTGTTATGTGATGCATCAGACTTCCAGTGTTATTGCAGCTCATGTTGAATGGTTTTAATGATTTTACAAGCCAAAAGCATGTTACGTTGGCTCAGAGGTAACAATAGTCTTTTTCATTTCAAAATGCATTGCACAGGTGGGGCTCTGTCACACCTGTGTGTGATGTGTTTAGCATGCAGATTATATTATTGTTTGCAAACAGAGAAAGTCTGAATCAACACAAGGATTGATTGGAGGGTATTATTAGTGGTATAATTATGGAATTGCTCAAGACGCCCATGTGGTGTTTGTTCCTATAACACACGCTGCTACTGCAGGCTTTATTCATGATCAGTGCCAGTGACGTTTAGATTTGTGACGAGAATTTAAAGGAATTAAAAAAAAAAAAATGGAGATTACGGTGAGGTGCTTACAATGGAAGAGCAATTTGTAATGCATTTAAAATCAGAAGCGTAAAGCTGATTGAAGCTGAAAGCAGTTGCATATTAAAATTGTGTAAAAAGTTGCATTATTTGAGCTGTAAAGCTTTTTAAAATCATAACTTTAACAGTAATTTTACACTTTAGCAGTTCAAGCATTTCTAAAAAATATATAAAAATATTTAAATAAATTATACTAAAAATTTTTATAAAAGCACTTAAATTATTTAGTTAAAACCTTTATATTTGAGCTGTATTGCTGTTTAAATAATACATTTATTGATATTAAATTATCATTTGAACAGTCATTTTACAGTTTAGTGATTGGAGCATTATTTGTGCTTAGAAAATTATTGCTTTTGTTACAACTTGTGCATTATTTGAGCTGTAAAGCATCGTTTTAACTTTTTTATTATTATTATTATTTTTAGGTGTTTCTTTGTCGTGGCAACAAAGTTGTACAATTGAATAAGTTAGCTACCATAAACTGGCTGTTAAAATTATAATTTAAACAGCTCTACAGATCAAATAATGCACTGTTAACTACATATATTCAGTTATTAAATATTGGTAATGAAAAATCTTCGGGGTTTTTTTGTTGTTTTTTTTAGGAATTTCTTCGATAAGAACTTCCTACTGGTATTAGTACAGGTGCATCTCAAACAATTTGAATATTTTGAAAAAGTAAATTTTTTCTTGTAACTTTTTTCAAAAAGTGAAAATGTAATATATTCTAGATTTATTACATGTAAAGTAAAACATTTCAAAAGTTTTTTGTTTTAATTTTGATTATTAGAGCTTATAGCTCATGAAAGTCAAAAATCCAGTATCTCAAAATATTAGAATATTTATATTTGAGTTTCAAAAAATGACCATCCATGCAGTATAAATTCAGAGTATATCTTGTTCTTTGAAACCACATTAATGGGGAAGACAACTGACTTGGCAACGGTCCGAAAGACAATCATTGACACCCTCCACAAAGAGGGTAAGTCACAGAGGGTCATTACTGAAAGTAGTGGCTGTTTACAGAGTGCTGTATCAAAGCATATTAAATGCAAAGTTGACTGGAAGGAAGAATTTGGGTAGGAAAAGTTGCACAAGCAACAGGGATGACCGCAAGCTTGAGAATACTGTCGAGCAAAGTCGATTCAAACACTTGGGAGAGCTTCTCAAGGAGTGGATTGAAGCTGGAGTCAGTGCATCAAGAGTCACCACACTCAGACGTCTTCAGGAAAAGGGCTATCAAGCCCCTTCTGAAACAGAAATAACATCAAAAGCATCTTACCTGGGCTGTGGAGAAAAAGAGTTGGACTGTTGCTCAATGGTCCAAAGTCCTCTTTTCAGATAAAAGTAAATTTTGCATTTCATTTGGTCTGGAGGAAGACTGGAGAGGCACAGAATCCAAGCTGCTTGAAGTCCAGTGTGAAGTTTCTGAAGTCAGTGATGATTTGGGGTGCTGTGACGTCTGCTGGTGTTGGTCCATTGCGTTTTATCAAGTCCAAAGTCAATGCAGCCGTCTACCAGGAGATTTTGGAGCACTTCATGCTTTCATCTGCTTACAAGCTTTATGAAGATGCTGATTTCATTTTCCAGCAGGACTTTAACACCTGCCCATAGTGCCAAAAACACTGTATTTTGTGGTTTGCTGACCATGATATTACTGAGCTTGATTGGCCAGCTAACATGCCTGACCTGAATCCCATATGGAATCTATGGAATATCTTCAAGAGAAAGATGAGAAACAGTCGATCCAACAATACAGACGAGCTGAAGGCTCAATAGTGCCTCAGCAGAGCCAGAGGCTGATCGCTTCCATGCCAGTCCTCACTGATGCTGGAGTTTGAGCTAAAGGAGCCCCGACCAAGTATTGAGTGCATAAATGAACATACTTTTAAACATACCTTTACATAACTTGAATGATTATGTTTTGCAAATCCTTTTTTTTATTATTATTGATCTTAGGAAATATTCTAATATTTTGAGATACTGGATTTTTGACTTTCATGAGTTGTGAGCTCTAGTCATCAAAAAAAAAACTTTTGAAATGTTTTACTTTACATTTAATGAATCTAAAATATATGAACGTTTAACTTTTTGAAATAAGTGACAAGAAAAAATGAACTTTTTTCTTTTTTTAGATGCACCTGTAGTTTGTGTTTTTGTTGGTCTATGCCCTTTGCCACGTTCACATTTGCTCAACTTGAAGGCATTAAGGCATGTTTATAGTTCTCTGCTACTAGATTCAACAAAATAACAGGTAGCAGTACCGAGAAAATATCACTGAATCTGCAAGACAGCACAGTGTGAAGTTTGCTGAACTTTACGTTTATCCTTTCCCAGGTGTAATCGTTCACTGCTAGTTGGTCAGAGGTGAACAAAACAAGAAGAGCACATAACCACCGGTGTCTAGAAATGCACTTACGTCTCTTGCAGTTTACAGTTTAGAGCATTTAGATGTTGACTTGCACATTCTTTTTTAAATATATGTAAAGAAGTCAAATTGCGTTTAAACACTTTAAAGTGCATTTATGCTATACAGCATTTTAAGTAACATTATAAAACTCCATTTGGACGTTTTTATTTAGTCTAAAAAAGTTGGCAGAACAAATGATTGGCAATTTCACTGTGTAGGCGAACACTATAGTTTGATTGATTGTTAAAATGTGTCTACCACCAGTATTAAAACCAAACATGTGCCTTGGAGTGGATTTCTTGAGGGTCAAAGCACAGGTTAGACTGTTATGAAAGCTGTCAGACTTATGTTTTTTGGGCAAACATTTATTCATTAACGGGAGGTTTTAGACATTGCTGACACGCTGCACAGGTTACTTTACTCTCCCTGCTTGTATAATATAATATGCAAGGTATAATGTAATTATTTTAATTAAAAACATAATGCGTGTGAATTGATTGATGGGAATAGGGGAATATTATTTCTCTAGTCCTAATATTTCAAACAAAAATGTTTGCTACATCCCTTTAGTATTTTGTAATATCCCTTTAAATAACAAAAGCTATTTCTTAAAGGGATAGTTCACCCCAAAATTTGAATTAATTTTCTCACCTTCTTTGCTTTCAAACCTGTAGAAGATATTCTGAAGAATGTTGGTAAACAAATAGTTGATGGAAAGCATTGACATCCATAGTATTTTTTCCATAATGGAAAAAATGGACTGTCCATTTAACAACATCATCCTGCAGGAAGTGAGATCTTCATTTTGGAGGGAAAACAGAACAAACTTCAGTGAGTATTAGCAGTTGACTGACAATTTTGTGCAATAATTGTGTCTCACTCTAAAATGTTTTTTGCAAAGTTTAATGACAAGATATTATCCAAATTAAATCATGACACACATGCATACTGTTGTTTTGTCCTCAGCCAAGTATTGAGCAAAATAATTGACACACCCTTTTAGCAATCGTCTTTTGAAGCACTCTCAAAGCAGCCTGACTATTTTGAAACATGTCTTACTACATTAAATCTATAACGTCACTACTGTTTTTTTCCTTCATATGGTGTATTGAGTGGGAGACAAGGTCTTTTAGGTCCATAGAATTCAATGCTAGTTTATGACCTGAGAAAGTGACACTGGGGGGAATTTGTTTCAGGTTGTTTTTCCAAGTTCTCCGGTGCTGCCCATAAAGTATGTCTGACTGCAGAAGGTTAGAGGAATGGATGTTGCCTGGGGCATTTATAGGTCAAGATTCAGAGTGTGTTGTCTATTCATCTTTTTGCAATGGTGAATCTGATAGCGTGTTTGCTGGACAAAGCCTGATTTAAAAAAAAAAAAAACTTCTGATTTTCGTAATTTTACTTGTGGATGCTTATAGATAAAAAATTACAATCACTATCACTCAAGAGTAATTAAGGCATTTTATTGTTTCAGGAACTTTTTTTGTTATACTGGTTGAAAGTCTCTTTAAATTCTGATAGCAATCAATAATTAAAATAGTCCAAACATTAAAAAAGAGAGCCAGAGGGTGTTTAGCCATTGTGGAAAAAGAAATTTGGATTCTGTTGCCCAAGTACAAGCGGAATTCTTGCCAAAATACACAGAGACAGATAATGGGCTAAAACAAGGGTAAACATTGGTAGTGTTTTTTCAAGATGGAGCAATTTGATGTAATGTTTGGGTTTCAATCGATATGACAGACTTGTAGAGTTTTTTTTTTTTTTTTTCTTGACAGGTAAGCTAAACGTCAATTTAAAGCTGCAGTCCGTAACTTTTTTTTGTGTTCAAAATGTACAAAATGTATATAATAAGCGAGTACACCATGAATCCATTTTTTCAAACCGTGTTTTTGGCTTGTCATGAATCACTATGGTACATCTATAATATAAGTGTTTATATTCAGACTATTTTAGACTGGTCTGGGTAGGTACCGCCTGCATGATTCGTCATGGACATAAACCGAGAGAAGTAGCTCCGGCTACAATGTTCTTCCTTAAGACGCACACAGTTTTGTTTATTAACCACTAGAGCGCCAAAAGTTAAGGACTGCAGCTTTAAAGTATTTAAATTAGCCTACTTTTATAGACCCATAAGAACTGTGTTTATGATGTTTGAGTCCTGACACGAAAAGTTCAGTTATTAGCCTATGTATTATGATTATGATGTTGTGAAATTTGTGTCTGAAATCTGTTTATTTCACAGACTTTTTGATCCTATAACAATTTTCCCCATTAGACTTTCAATGAAACGGTGTTATCCTCAGACTTTAATTATGCCTTTAGTTATGTTTAGGGAGATTTCTAAGTGGCTTATATCAAATTAGGTAACTTGTTAGGAAGAAAACCCTCATGCTGTTAGAATTAGAAACCAGCATGACTCACTTCCTCATGTGGAACACAAAAGGAGACATTTTACAGAATGTTCACGCTGGTTTCTCAGTAAAAGTGAATGGGGAACATATGCTGTCTAGTTGTTAAAAGGTCAAAAATAGCACTGTAACAGTACTCTGTATGACTCATTCACTAAATGAAGTCATTCAATAGCTTTATGTGAGGAACACTGTTGTCACTGTTTATTTTCATTGAATGGAAAAAAGCAGCATGAACATCTTGGCCAGCATCTCCTTTTGTGTTCTACTGATTAAAAAGTCATTTTGGTTTGAGTCAATTACTTTTTTGGTATACATGGTTTGTAGTATTGAAAAGTATGGTAGAAACTGGGCTGAACACGCTCCATTTGGAGGTAAATTTTTGAATTCACATACTTGCACTCTGTGACTATGAATAGATCTACCCTTGTTTGATCTTCAGAAGGTAAATTGGTGCCCAAAAAGAAAAAAAAAAAATATATATATATATATTTGCTGAAGCAGCGATGCCATTGCCCAAGGATTTTAGCAGCCCTGATGGTTCTTTGTTTTGCTCAGACTTTGATGCCCATAACCGAGGAAGGAGAGAAAGAACAAGAACCAATTGAATTAATATCTGCAATGCGTCACCTGAACAAACTGTACCAGCCCTAAAATAATTCCATCGAATATGAGCCTTATCTTAGCCTTGGAGAACTATTTCCAAAGCCCTTATCAAACCCCTCTTTTATTCATTTATCATTTGCTGTGGCCTTGAAGCCAACAGTCTGAAAACTATCCTCCACAAGGCTCCAATTACTCTTCGCCTCCCTCCGTCCCCGTGGCTCTGTTTAGCTAAAGGAAAACAGTTCACCTCCAGAGCATCCCGTACCCTGCTGTTGGATCTTTGCAACTGATGTTGGACTGGTTTTGTTTTGTTAAACTTTAGATTTAGCAAGAGAAAAACAGCTTTGGATGGGGGGAGAACCCCTATAAAGCAGTTGAATTCTTTGGCTCTGTTTAATTTTACACTTTTAGAGATATTTTGTTGGTGAAACCATAAAGTTTTAATTAAAAAGTTAACCAATTAAATAAACAACTGTTCGCTTTGTGATTTCAAATGTACTTTTTTTCAACATGGGAAATTAATTTGTATAACTGTTGTATTCTGAATCATAAAAGCTTAATTGCACCAATAAAAAAAAAAAAATTACATTATAAAAATTCCAACCTAATAACACAAAGTTTAAAAGTCAAAATTAAGTGAAACTTTTATTATTATTATATATATATATATATATATATATTTTTTTTTTTTATTTTTTTTTTTACCCAGTTTACTTGTTGAAGCATGTTCCAGGTGTGATTGGGAATATGTATATATATTTTTTTTTTATGTTCAATCCCTGCTTTTTTAAAAATTGTTTCACATGTAAAATGGGTTTTGATTAGCATTTCACATTACATTTTTAAGTAAAATCAAACTGGTGCCAAATAACCTGCAGGGATATATTATAGAAATAATGCCATTAAATTCTTATAAGTTACATGCAAATGGATTAACTTTTTTTCCCGTACACATGACTGTTTTTCACACCCTTTTTGTCCTATAAATATACCTTTTTTTTTTTTTTTTTTTTTAAATGACCTCTGTTAAAATGTAGTGCTTAGAATAGTTCATATGTGAACTTAGGCGGCCGTATGCTAATGTGCTGACATCATAACCGTAGCACACTGTGAATGACCCATTTTTGCAGTGGAGAAAGATTCAAGGTGGACTTAAAAGGTGCTGTATTGTGTGTTAGTGTATCAACAATTTCAGAAGAGCAAGGAACGTCTGTTTTCCATGATATGTCCCATTTCAGTATATAAACATAAGGTTCATCACGCAGGAATGACATAATTGTCAGACGTCTTCAGTTTTAAATAGTGTACAGGCTCATTTGAATTGCTAAATTAAGGACCTTGTTAAAAATATTCCTGAGGCACTCTTGCTTTACACTGGGTTACTGCACAGTTCTACAGAAGCACACAATGGTTTGCAAACTTTACCATATTTTGTTGAGAAACAAAGTCAATGTCTACATCGTATTGCCTCACTATGACTGTGTGGGTCATGGTTGCTTAAACACCAAATAGCTGTTTTTGGTGATCATATGCTAATGAAAATTGGTTTCTGACCATAGAATCACAACATTACAAACATTTATTTGAAGTAAACTGAACAAAAAGCCCAGGTAAGATGCTTCTGATGTTGTTTCTGTTTCAGAAGTGGCTTGGTAGCCCTTTTCCTGAAGCCGTCTGAGCGTGGTGACTCTTGATGCACTGACTCCAGCTTCAATCCACTCCTTGTGAAGCTCTCACAAGTGTTTGAATCAGCTTTGCTTGACAGTATTCTCAAGCTTGCAGTCATCCCTGTTGCTTGTGCATCTTTTCCTACCCAAATTCTTCCTTCCAGTCAACTTTGCATTTAATATGCTTTGATACAGCACTCTGTGAACAGCCACACTTTCAGTAATGACCCTCTGTGACTTACCCTCTTTGTGGAGGACGTCAGTGTTCGTCTTCTGGATCATTGCCAAGTCAGCAGTCTTCCCCATTATTGTGGTTTCAAATAACAAGAGATACTCTGAATTTATACTGCAGGGATGGTCGTTTAATGAAACTCAAATATAAATATTCTAATATATTGAAATACTGGATTTTGACTTTCATGAGCTGTAAGCTCTAATCATCAAAATAAAAAAAATAAAAAAAAACGTTTTTGAAATGTCATACTTTACATGTTATGAATGTAAAATATATATGAAAGTTTCACTTTTTGAAATAAGTTACAAACAAATGACGTTTTCCATGATATTCAAATTTTTTTAGATGTACCTGTATTTGTTTTGAGAGTGTGTGGAGACCGACTTGTTGCATCATTTGCTGTGATTCATGTAAGTGGGCGGAGCTCAGAGCTCATTAGGATTCTCTGATTGGTGGAATGTTCTTTACAGAATCATGGGTAATGTAGTTTTTCATTAGGGATTCCTCTGTTGAAACATACACAGTACCATTGATTGACAACTTTGGAGCTCACAGTAGGTCTGTATTTAAATGTTTAAAATTATTTTCCCTATGTAGAAAATGAATGGCATTTTGACTTCTGGAACTTTATATTGGTCCTCTTCCACAATTTAGGACAATTTTATATACCTTGGCTTAATATAAGCAGTGAACTGTATGGAAATTTGCCTAAACCACAACCAGTATCTTTTTAAGCAAACTCTTTTACAATCCGTGGGTTCGAATAAGAGTTTCTAAAACAGCGTTCACATCATCCAAACGAACCAGACTCTGATGTCAAATAAAGAGTGCACAGTGTGAAGTTACAGTATATACTACAATTAACTCTTTTATATTGAAAAGATAAAGGAGAATTTGATTTCTCACACCATGACCCCTGAAAGAAATATATATCTTTTCTCCTTAGAAAGAAAAGTTTTGAAAAGTTTTTTCCCAAGCAGACAACAGGTGAAATTCAAACCTTTTGATTTAAAAGGCATTATGTGTCCAGGTAGCATAGAAAGTAGTACTGTAAGTACTCATAATGTATCACAAACACATGAAAAGAACAGCACTCTGATGCATGCAGTAAAAGAAATGAACTTCTTAAGAACTTATGTGTGGCTTATGTCAGTCTATGTTCGTTTTTAGCGATTACAAGCATCTCGTGGTGCCGTATAAGAGCAGATGTTAAGGATGCACCCATATGTGTTAGGTCGCAAACCTCAGCTTGCCAGCAGATTCCACTGGTGGCTGCCATATGCTCACATATAGAGGTGAATCACAGGCTCAAATCTACCAGGACCAAGAGATTAGAGCGAGTCCGCTGTACAATTAATATTCCAGGATTGAATTAAACAAAGCACTCAAATCATTAGTGCTCCGACATTCATTTACTGCTAACTTGGTTAATGGCACTTTTCTGTAACAGCCAGTGTGGTTCATTTTATGCTCAGTCTCCTTATAAAAAAACTCATTTGCTCCTGTAATTGTATTTGATCAGAGTATTGATTTAATAATATGCACTTTAATGTATGCACATTTATAGCAGATAGACATGCAGTCTAGAGAAAGATAGATTTTTGGGTCAAATATTCCTGAACTTTTCACAGTCATTTCTATATTTTGGGTTTTCAGTGTTTTAGCGTTATCTTCTTCATTGTTAAGACATTTAGAGTCATTGGATAAAGTGCAATTAACAGAACACACTAAGTGGTAAATTAAACACACTTTGATGACACTTAAAACCATAAGGCAGCAATTAAACTTTAGTTTAAATGGACTGCATGTTTTCTTTTGGTGTAGATAGTGTTTTTATTTTTTATGTGCCTTGAGTCTGATTTTCTGTTCTCTTCTGAGAAATTTGCTGTTCAGTGTTAGGTGGTTTTAATAGCATCAGCATTAGTATCTTCTGCTGCCTTCAAGTCCTCCTGGGAATTTCGAGTTTCAGCATCAGACTGAATGCCTACAGACCACCGACCATCTGTTTGTTGACTGTCTGAGACATGTTCAACACAGAATTATGAGCAGTAGCAGAAAATCAGCAGTTGCAGTTGGATTGGTTGAATGAATTCATGCAACTTTCAGAAGATGTGCTCTACAGTCCACCTAAGGTATGCTTATGTGGTTCCAGGTAAATGAAGCGAACACCTGAGGAAGAACAGTTTGTTGATTATTTGACAGATGTTATGATTATAAAGTCTACACAACAATTTATCTATATAACTGTTTGTTTGTTTGTTTATTTACATTAATTTTTTGATAAATTATTAAATATTTTTGTATTTTTATTAGATTGATTAACATACATTTGACTGAAGTTATTACGTAGTCTACACAATATTTTCTTTTATTTATTCATAAATTCATAAATGTATTAATTTATTATTTTTTAATTATATATAATATAATATATTTTTTTAATTATTTTATTAGAATTATTTAATTTTTCTTCTTTTTTTTTACACTGGTTTAACAGAAGTTTTGCTTACAAGGTTTAGCCAACATTTATTTATATTTTTTAAAATAAATGATCAAATATTTATAAAATACATTTTTAATTGTGGATTTTAGATATTCCTGTCCCTAAAATAATATAACAAAATATATATATATATTAATTACATGTATTATATTATATTATATTGGTAATAATAAATTAAAAACCAATCAAACTGTGGCTGGTCATTTTATGTTGGCTTTTAACCAGAATAAGCTGCAATGTGCCCTTTGCCAGAAGTCAAAAGAGCGGAGAACTTCAGCCTGAGTTCAGATGAATTAATTATATAAACACTGTTCATCGCTGGTGGAGTTTATTATGTTTGTGAAGTGTCGACCGTTCTATCTGCCGCGGGAGATCACGGTCATTGTTATTGTTGCAGTTTATATCCCCCCGTGTGCAAACACTAAGGACGCACTTCGTGAACTGTATAGCGCCATCAGCGAACAACAAACAAATAACCCTGACGGCTTTTTCATCATAGACAGTGATTTCAACCACGCAAACTTAAAGACAGTTTTGCCAAAGTTCTACCAAAATGTGAACTTTGCAACAAGGGGAAACAACACACTGGACTTTGTTTACACAACAGTAAAGAACTCTTACAAGACTGTACCCCGCCCCCACCTCGGGTACTCAGATCACATCACTGTTATGCTAATCCCAGCATATAGACCACTTCTCAAACTCGCCAAACCGGTTCAAAAGCAGATAACAGTATGGGCAGACAATGCCACCTCAGCACTGCAGGACTGCTTCCAGGACACAGAAACTGTGACTGCTTACATCAAAAAGTGCACTGATGATTTGACAGTTACCAAGACCATCACCACACGTGCAAACCAGAAGCCATGGAGGACAGCAGAGGTTCGTGGGCTGCTAAAGACCAGAGATGAAGCATTCAGATCAGGAGATAAAGCAGCCCTCAAAACAGCAAGAGCCAGTCTGTCATGTTGCATCAAAAATGCAAAACGGTCATACGCTCAAAAAATCAACAATCACTTCACAGACAGCAGAGACACACGGAGCCTGTGGCAAGCCATTCAGACCATCACTGACTACAAGCCCCCGCCACAGGCCTGTGATGATGACACATCCCATGCACTCAACCACTTTTATTCACGGTTTGAAATGCAGAATGACACACCTGCACAAAAACTGCCCACACCTCCCAACGACCGAGCGCTCTGTCTGTCTCCAGTCGATGTAAGGAAGACCCTATCTAGGATTAACCCACGCAAGGCTGTGGGACCTGACAACATACCTGGCCGTGTTCTGAGAGACTGTGCTGCACAGCAACAACGATGAAACGCACTACAGAGAGGAAGTGGCACAGCTGGCTGAATGGTGTGGCACTAACAATCTGCCCCTCAATGTGGATAAGACAAAGGAGGTTGTGATGGACTTCAGAAGAAACTCCGTTGACCACCCCCCACTAACCATCGACAGCTCGACTGTGGAGAGAGTCAGCAGCACTAAATTCCTGGGGGTGCACATCACAGAGGATCTCACGTGGACCACCAACACCATGTCACTCTCCAAAAATTCACAACAGCGCCTACAAGTCTCCCTCCACTCATCTTCACCACATTCTACAGGGGCACCATTGAGAGTGTGCTGACCAGCTGCATCACTGTCTGGTACGGGAACTGCAGTGCTGCTGACCGCAAGACCCTCCAGCGGACAGTGAACACAGCTGCAAAGATCATCAGTGCCCCTCTCCCCTCCATCCTGGACATTTTCCTTACACGATGCTCCAGCAAAACCAACAACATCGTGAAGGACTCCACCCATCCCTCCCACAGTCTCTTCCAGCTCCTACCATCAGGAAGACGGTACCGGAGCATCAGAGCCCGCTCCGCCAGACTGCTCAACAGCTTTTTCCCCCAGGCTGTGAGAGCCCTGAACTCAAACCACCTCTGAAACCCCATGCAAACCCCTACCTGCTGAAACATGGACTCAGGCACTACAAATCATCCTGCTCTGTTCCCCAACCAGCTGCTTGACTCAAAATGTCTCTCTTTGCACATGTACAGTATTTGTGAAGCATTCGTATAGTTTGTATTTTTTATCTTCTATTTTTTAGTTTGTATAGGGTAAATACTTATATATAGTATACTTATAGTTAAATCTGTCAGTAGATTAGTTGTGTATAGGTTTCTAGTGTTTTCTTACTTCATTGTTGCATGTCTGTATTTATGTAGCACCGTGGTCCTACGAGGCACGACATTTCGTTCCACTGTATGTCCCCACATGTAGCGGAATGCCAATAAAGCTCAACTTGAACTTGAACTTGATATGAAGGTAAATTTGGTGCAACAACTGAGTGTCCGTGACAGCAGAATTTGTAGTTGTAGAGAATAGCCACACATGTGTATCAGTAATTTTGAAGCCACAGACAAAAATTGCAAACTTGTAGATTTTTTTCTCTCTCCCACAAACACAACACAATAGTTGCACCTTCTCGAATCCTTCATTGTAGATACACAAATCCTATTCTACGAATCACAAATCAAGAAACTCGTACTCTCACATGTTTTGCTACTATTGCTGCAGTGAATATGGTGCAAAACACATTCATACACCTGCATCAAAAATGTGAAGTCACGGACGAATTTTGTACATCCACAGATCAGTATGTGAATTCTTGCAATGAGATTTGCACACTTGTACAATGTTTTCTTACTTATATATGTTTTTTCCTTGGATGCTTTTTCGAGCACGAACACAAGAACATAACGACAACGGCTTGAATCTGCTGCTACAAGTCTTAACGCTGTTTTTCACTTGCAAATGACTAGTTTCGCGCACTCTCAATTCTGCACAACATATCTGTGTGACAAATGGAGCAAAAGTATAGCAAGCCGTTTTGACTTTTATTCCTTCTCAGGATATGAATTCTTGTTATCAACAATTCAGTTTTTACTAGTTAAAATGTTAATTCTTGATATCAGGAATTAGATTTCTACTAGTAACAATGGTATATAGTGTTGTACTGCAATTAGATTGTTTTATACAGGTAAAAAGTTTAAATAAACTGAACAGTACTAATTTTGACAATACAGGAATAATATTTTAAATGAGAATACAGTAATAATATGTCCAGCTACTGTAAAATGTACAGCAATCTCTTTACAGTGTAATTTAGGTGCCTATCCGTTGGCACCCGAACGAGCAGGGGGTAATAATAAAATAATAATAAAAAGCTGCGAGCATCTTCTGGAGCGGACAGCAGCAAATACCAATAAAGGTACATTTTATTTATTTTCTGAAATCACTCACTGTTATACTGTACATTTGTTTATAATTTTGAAAATATATTAACACATATATTTAATGATCTTGTAAATGACACTCTCAAAATAATCTATGTAATTAATGAGTTTATCTTTTATGAAGCCTCTTTGTGAGTTGAAGGAGGGATGGGCAAACTTGGTACTGGAGGGCACTGTCCTGCAGTTTAGCTTTAACCCTAATCAAACACACCTCTACCAGTTAACTTAATTAGGACCAGTGTTGGGAATATTGTTACTTATTACTTTCTAGAAACAGTAATTAGTTACACTACTAGTTATATTACTGTTTCTTCATGCCTCACAGAAGTTGTAACTGTGTATCTTCCACATAAAATTCTTCTAGAATGTTACTAATAACATATTTCTACCTCATCATTTGACCAAAATCCACATTGGATCGCAGTCAGAAGTTATTACAAATATTCAATAGTGATTAATACAACACTTCTACTTGAATATCACTATTAATCTCATTAATTGTCATGTGCAGCTTTAAGCTAATTGTAAGTTCTCCATTACATATACATTTCATTATGTATTTTATCAAATCACATAAGAAACTGTTTGATTTTTCAAAAATATGTTTAATTATAGATATATAATGTACCAAATGCTGATCAAAGGGATGTGGGAGGGATGTAATGCCAGAGTAAAGTACAGCCACAACTTACACAACAATGTTCAGATCATCTTTTTTCCTGACAAAATCAATATAATGCAATATTTCCATCTGCTGAATGCAAGCTTTTCCATATTCCAAGCTTGCCTGCTGCACTGGGGACAGCACATGCATGTGCGAGTCATGAAAATTATGAAAATAAATCGAGGAATTATTTGATTGTTAGATTTTAAATCAGCGGGGTTGAGGCATAAAAAGTAACTAAGTAACTAAGCTGTTTTATGTATAGTAACTGTAATATTATTACTGAAATCTTATTAGTAGTTAGTTACACTACTAGTTACTGCAAAAAGTAATATTATTACAGTAACTAAGTTGCTAGTAACTAGTTAGTGCCCAACACTGATTAGGACTACTAGAAGGCTACAGGTAGGTGAGTTTTATCAGGGTTGGAGCTAAACTCATTTAATATTTAAAATATAAACAAATATACTGTACAGTATAACGGTGAGTGATTTCAGAAAAAGAAAGAAAAAACCTTTATTGTTTGCCGCTCTCCACTCTGGAAGAAGTAGTTTTTTTCCCTCCCTGCTGATAGGCGTCCAAACTAGCTCGATTGGCCGAAATCCTCTGATCTCTAAAGAGTGCTCGCCGTTGCCTCTACAGATGCACAAATCACTTTTGCTCCATTTGTCACACAGATATGTTGTGCAGAAGTGAGAGTGCGCGAAACTAGTCATTTGCAAGTGAAAAACAGCGTTAAGACTCATAGCAACAGATTCAAGCCGTTGTCGTTATGTACTTGTGTTCGTGCTCGAAAAAGCATCCAAGGAAAAATCATATATAAGTAAGAAAACATTGTACAAGTGTGCAAATCTCATTGCAAGAATTCACATACTGATCTGTGGATGTGCAAAATTCGTCCGTGACTTCACATTTTTGATGCAGGTGTGTGAATGTGTTTTGCACCATATTCACTGCAGCAATAGTAGCAAAACATGTGAGTACGAGTTTCTTGATTTGTAGAATAGGATTTGTGTATCTGCAATGAAGGATTCGAGAAGGTGTAACGATTGTGTTGTGTTTGTGGGAGAGAGAAAAAAATCTACAAGTTTACAACTTTTGTCTGTGGCTTCAAATTTACTATTCTCTACAACTACAAATTCTGCTGTCACGGACACTCAGTTGTTTTGCATCAAATTTACCTTCATATAATTACAGTTATTTCAAGTTAACAACTGCTCAAGTTATTTTGGTCTGAACAAAATGGATAGGTTACACTGGTTGTTTCATACAGCCAAAATCGTTTTACTGCTTCTGGTACAGAATAAAAAGCAAAACGATGTGTGCAAGATTTTTATGCACAATCTATTTGTGGGTAATTTATTCAATTTATAAAGCATCTGTACAAACTAATATGTATTGGCATACATGACCAATACCAACTTACCATCAACTAAATAGACCATCCACATGACGCCCCCATGTTGGAAAGTCTGAAAGAAAAGCCAGAGTTTCTTGTTGTTATTTTTGCCGTTCATAAGCGCTCTTCTTATAAGCACTCATCTTATGGCTTGAACGCAGCATGGGTGACAAACCAACACATTAATATTAGATTTGCTTTCTGGACACATATTCGCATCATGCTTCCATTTGTGTAGGTGTAGATAAATCACACTGTGTCTCCACCAAATGCAAAACATGGTAAACATGGTAACAAAGTGTTAATTGCAGCCGTCTTTCACTTACAGCCTTTTCTTCATTGATCACAGGTAGGCTACGTGCTTTGCTCACAGATGGCATTAAGGCAGGCTAATCTTGCTGTAGTTATATGCCATCTGGCCGAGCACGCTAGACTCTGGCCACTGTGACTTATGACACAGACAGTGACGGCACTCTTTTACTGCCCATGTACACTTTTGAGAGTCCCTAGTGTTTGCGATTTGTAACACAAGGGCGAATCTGTCTGTAGCAGCAGAATTGATTAATCCCAGGTGCGCCGATGACACATACACAGACTCGTTCTTGCTTGACCACACGGGCACAGTGCAGGCATTCTGGGCAGCCGGAAAATGCTGGCGAAGTCTGTTTGACAGATTGCCACAGAGACCCTGTTTGCTTGCAGGCGCACATACAGAACTGTGTCTATGTTTAAACCCAACGGTGGAGGAGATCCAGGGATGGAGTACTGCCCACGTCTGTCTGCTTCGGGGGCCCTCAGGGGGGGATCACTCTGCCTGGGGGCAGGGGTCTGCGGTGCTTCCCTGGAAAACCTGGGGAAGGATCTGGCAGGCAGAGGGTAGAGGTTGAGATGAGAAGCGATGGGACAGTAAAATCTGATTAATGGATTTGTGTGGGTTGGGTGAAGATTTAACTACTCTCATGATGAGGACAGTTGGCTCTGCATTGTTCCAGACTGAAATATGCTTGACGTGTGTAGTTTTCTTTTGTGTGTTTCCTATTGAAAGAGAAGGCTGAGGTTGGAAATATCCCACAGCAGGAAGTATGCTTTATTTGATCAGATCAGTTGAATGCAGTTACTTGTTATTGCTAATCAGGCAGGTGGTATCAGGGGTAGGGACTTTATCATTCTAGATTGGACAAAAATATACAAAAAGAGCATTTAATTGGACAAAAATGTACAATATAGCATTTTATTTTATTAACTAAATTTATGCTGAATTTTATTACTCTAAATAGCTGACCTCAATGCTAATAGACAATACCATATTTTTAAAATAAATAAAATTTTATTTTATTTTATTTGAGGTTTACGTGTATGCTAAATAGATGACCTCAATGCTAATAGACAGTGACTTTTAATATTGTATTTTATTTTATGTCATCTATGTGCTAAATATGAAAATAGATGACAACTTTTTAAATTTATTTTAGATTTTTTATTTGCATTGAGGTCATCTGTTCAAATTAAATGTATTAAATAAATTATTTGAGGTAATCTATGTGCTAATTAGATGACCTCGATGCTAATAGACAATAGCTTTATTTTATTTTATTTTATTTTATTTTATTTTATTTTATGAGGTCATACATTTAAAATTCAAAATAAATTTATTCAAAATAAATAATTTGAGGTCAATTATGTGCTACAAAGATGACCTCAACACTAATAGATTATTGTATTTTATTTTACTTTTTCATTCTTTATTTTCAATGATGTCATCTATTCAAAATAAATGAATTCAAAATAAATTATTTGAGGTCATCTATGTGCTAGAGTAAATAGAAACCTCAGTGCTAATTGACAATAACTTTATTATTTTATTGTATTCAAAAATTACCTTAGTGCTAGTAGACAATAACATTTATTTATTTATTTATTTTTTGTGGTAACCTACAGTAGTAACACTTTTTTTAAATGTATTTTTTTTATTTAACGTATTTGACATGAATGAAAGAACTCAGCTATACTAGGTTACACCAACAAAGTCATTTGTAAGCATTAGGTCAGGTATGAATATCTTGTGTAATAGCCACATTTTTACTTTAAGTGTTGTAGATACAACTTTAAGACACAAATAAAAAAAAAACATGAGTCAGTGTGATAATGTGAAAATACATGCAAGTATGCATCATTGTAAATGTGCCTTGCTCATGTTTTTGTCAGTTGTTTTCTTCACTGTTTGTTCAGGCATCCACCGTCTCCAGAATGTCATAAACATATTTTCAGTTGTTTTCTCTTGTTTTAACCCCTCTAACCTCATCAAGCCTGCCTGACACAAACATCGATCCCAAATCCTATTAGAAGTGCTTCCTCTGCTCTCCAAAACCCCCCAAACAAGTGTGAGTGTTTCTGAGCAGCTTTTCAGGAAGGAATCTGGCGGCTCTCTAAATGTTTTCCCCCAAAGTTCATAATTAAGTGCTCATACTAAGTGCAGTTACATTAGACTCTGTGCTGTGCACAAGTGTCATTTTTACACAAAACGCTGGCAGCATGAAAGAAAATTCAATAGATTTTCTGAGAACGGGATAATTAAGTGTAAAAAATTAAATTACGGGTCTTTCAAAGAATTGCAAATGTGAAATGAGCAGATAAACAACAAGAAAGTCAAGTTATCAATCCGTTTACAATTATGAAAAACGGCAATGGCAAAATATAACGTGTTAAGATGCTGCTTGTGTTGAACTGACACTGCACTAAATGTTAAATTAGCATGAAATATAAAATATAAGAGTCCTGGGTGTCATAGATTCACCCTGTAGGCAGTATAATAGAAAATGACACGGCTCAGACACCTTTGTCGAACAGACGTGGTGGAAATCTTGTATAAGTGACGCAATCCCTTTAATGTGATTTCTTCTCCTTAAGATGATAAAGAGGGATTACTTCAAGAATTAGCAGCCAACCTTTACCTGCAACATGTCACTTCCCAGAATGCATGTCTGCTTGCTAGAACGGGGATGCTAACTAGTCCATGATTTATCACACATACTAAAATAGCAGTTACATGGTGACAAAGGGAGCCACATTTGACTAGTTTGCCCTGTATTATCCTGTTACACAGGCTAATGAGGCAAGTGATTAGCATGTCAGCCTTCCTCCATTAGCATGTGCGGGGATTCGCCATGATTTGTTTCATCAAGCCATCATTGTCTCTGCCGGCAATTCATCTGAAGCAGACAGCAGAGAGGAGCGAAGGGTAGATGCTAATGACTGTAAATCATATATAAATATATTTTACAGTTGTTGTAGCAGATTCACTCTTGTTGACTCTAGCTCTGATCACAAAATTGATTGAAAAAACAAAAACAAAATGGAAACTTTATTTAAAGGTGAAGTGAAGTTTTTGCAGTTTTCGTTTAGTTGGTTTAGTCTTAAAGCAGTTGAAAAAGTGGTTAAAGTAGTATTTTTATTTTTATGTTTTAGGGTTAGGTTAGGGTTACTTTTAAATGAAATATTTTATCTGTATTTATTATTAGTATTATGCACTTTTATGGTATTTGTTAATATTTTAAATTCGATTTTTGTTTTCATTTTATTTTTAGTTTTAATGATTTTATGTGCTTTTTCAGTTTGATTAATATTGTTAACTTATTTCAGTTTGTTGACATTTCTTATTTGATTTTTTTCTTCTAATATTTATATTTTCATTTACATTTTACATTTACATTTATTAGTTTAGCTGACGCTTTTTAACCAAAGCGACTTACAATTGCTATATATGTCAGAGGTCACATGCCTCTGGAGCAACTAGGGGTTAAGTGTCTTGCTCAGGAACACATTGGTGTCTCACAGTGGATTCGAACCCATGTCTCTCACACCAAAGGCATGTGTCTTATCCACTGCGCCATCACTACCCACTACCCACATTTAGGTAACACTTTATTTTAAGGTGTCATAATACAGAGTAATTACCTAGTTAAGTACTTAGTAGTAGCTGTTGTACTTTAAATAAAATGTACTTACCATGTAACTAAGTTATAGAGCAGTCTGTACTTACAGTTTATAATTATGTAGCTGTAATAGGCAGCTACTGTTACCACAGCTACTTGCAAGTACAATCTTGATACACCTTATTTTAAGTAGCTTATGCCTGTGTAATATTCTGGTATTACATGTATTTAAGATGTGTACTTGTGGGTTAAATCAAACTAAGGTGCAGCTGGATAAGGTCTACAGTATAGATACACATGAAGCACACTTAAGTACAATCTTGATGCACTTTATTTTAAGTAGCTTATGTCTGTGTACTTATATTTATAATTACGTTGCATAAAGTCTGCAACACATATGTAACAATCTTTTGGTTACATAAGAAGCTGTGTAACAGACTCGGTCTGTTACATGTGTGTAACAGTAGCTGCCTATTACATCTACATAATTACAAACTACAGGCTTTCATAACTGTTACATGGTAAGGACATTTTGTTTCATGTAAGTACAACAGTTACTACGAAGTACTTAACTAGCTAATTACTCTGTACCATGGACACCTTAAAATAAAGCTTTTCAGCTTTATTTCAGTTACCAAGAATGATTTTAATTACATTTAGCTTTATTAAATAGATTTTTGAATGAAGTGCTTCCTTGGAAATGAATGAACAAGTAAAAAAAACAATAATAAATAAACTGATCGAAAATACATTTCTAAGAATATTTACTGTATATGGTTAAAACAAATTTTGCATAACGATTTTAAAAAATATATGTTTAAATTTATTATTCCTTTAAAATTTATATTCACTGTTCATCTTATTATAAAAATGTTGTCCTCATTTATTCAGTCTCATGTTGTTTTAACCCTGCAAGAACTTTTTTATTTTTTATTTTTTATTTTTGTCCGTAAAATGCAATTCAGTGAGGCCTGAAACAACAGTGAACCCCACTGATATTCATTGTGTGGACCAATTATTAATATTATTTTTAAGATATCTTATTTTGTCATAAAGATTTAAACAACATGAGGTTAAGCAGACCTAAACGATGATGCATTTTTCAGTTTTTTTTTTTTTTCATTACCCTTTTACCTTAAACCTGCTTGTTTGTCCGAATGCATGATGTCATTAATTGTGGGAGGGCTCTGTCTCAATGAATGCAATGCACTGTTGCTAAATGTAAGACTTATTTAATATTAAGTAGATGACCTTCAGACGGGTCTTGGATGTGTAGAATTCATGGATCACTCCAGATGAATTAGAGCAGTACAGGCAGCGACTACAAAGCTGTTCTTGTTTACCAGGTAGCCTCTTTCAAACAATCATGTCTCAGCGGATCAAAGCGTTCTCTACATCTAGTTGCTTTGAAAACCACCCCCCGCTATCTTACGAGTTACAGCAGTACTAAAGATTTATTCAATATTTCATACTCCTTAAGAGTAAACAGGTGAGACTGTCAATGAAAAACCCTGCAGTTCACAGACTCACAGTATCGCAAGGACATACTCAAATAATAAGGTTTTATGATGTGTGAAATATACAGCAGGGAACATTCCACAGTTATGACGTTTTGCTCTAGATACGATATAACGCCACGTGTATTTAAAAAACCAACGACGTTTGCATTGAGTTAAATATATTATACCTCTTTCCTCAGTTTATGGCTATATTCATGCAATGGACTATAAAATAAAATAAAAAATGTTTAATTTTAAGGACATTTAGTTAATGATAGTACTGTTTGGTTTGTTGCTTGATGTGCAGTGTAAAATAATGTGTAATTTTGTACAGAATTGTGATTTCAAGAGCTTGGAAAATCATGGAAGTGGAAAGAATCCATTAAAAATCATTTATTTATTTTTTTAATAGTAAATATACTTTTTTCTAGTTATATTTAGATTATTGTTCAAAAGCTTGGGGTTAAGATTTTTTTAATATTTTTGAAAGAAGTCTCTTACGCTCACCAAGGCTGCATTGTTTTGATCAAAAATACAGTAAAACAGTATTAATGTAAAATATTATTATTTCAGATAACTATATTTTTTCATATATTTGAATATATTTGAAAATGTCATTTATTCCTTTGAAAAGCTGAATTTTCAGCATTACACCAGTCTTCAGTGTCACATGGTTCTTCAGAAATCAATCTATTAGGATGATTTGCTGCTCAAGAAACATTTCTGATTATCAGTGTCAAAGTTTTTTTGTTGGAACCTTGATACGTTTTTTGGGGGGAATCTTTGAACAGACTTCAAACAGTATTTAGTGGAAAATAGATTTTTTTGTAACATTATAAATGTCTTTACTCTTACTTTTGATCTATTTCATGCGTATGTGTTTGTGTGTGTATGTGTGTGTGTATACAAAAAGTCGGAAAGGGAAAGGGAAGTGGTGTGTGGCCAAGTATGGTGACCCATACTCTGAATTTGTGCTCTGCATCTAACCCATTCAAGTGTACACACAGTAGTGAACATACACCCGGAGCAGTGGGCAGCCAATGCTGCGGTGCCCGGGGAGCAGTTGGGGTTCAGTGCCTTGCTTGAGAGTCTCACCTCAGTCGTGGTATTGAGGGTGGAGAGAGTGTTGGTTATTCACTCCCCCGCCTACAATCCCTGCCGGACCTGAGACTCGAACCCACGACCTTCAGGTTACAAGTCCAACTCTCTATCCATTAGGCCACAACTGCCCCTCAATGTATTATATTGGCACAATGCATCTTGATGCTATATCTGTAAGAAATGTCTTTTTTATCTAGTCTTTTATCTAATTTCACTTTTTTTTTTGTATTCCCTCAAATGAAGCACTTAACATGAGTTTTGTCTTTGCTTTTCGACAGCTCAATACCCTTGTGGCTATTTGCTCATGTGGAAATTGCTGCTACGTTGCTAGGGTGTTGTCATAGTCGCTAAGGAGTTCTGATTGTGTTTAGTGCTTTCCAGTTTCTAGGGTATTCTGGGAGGTTACTCTGAGTTGCCAGTGTTTTGTCTATTCTCTGTCTAGATATTGCTCAGATCCCTCTTTCAGTGCAAGACAAGTTACTTTTTTTTTCCCAAGCTGTGTGTGAGCATCCTATGTCATGTGATATTTTATACTGGCCCTTCTGCTGCTCTTGGCCTCTCTCCACTTGACCTGGCCATGTCATTCAACCTGAAAGAAGATTATCTGTGTCTACAACAGGCGCCCACACACTCAACAAGGCCAGGCGCTGTTGTAAGCCAGCCGTATTTAGAGCAAACTCACATTTACCTACTTCCATGTTTGACCTGTGGATTACAGAAGCGTTCCTCTGGCTCTTTGTTAGTCCTTCATGCAGAAATCCCACACCCCACACACCTACACTCAGAAAACCCAGGGATACTGTACACCAGTGAACACCAGCTATAACAAGCTTACACTGGGGAAACAGGATTTACCAAGGTATGCTAGATTAGAGCAGCGAGTCCTTCTCTGGATGTTCATTTGAAGAAATGTAATGCCAGAACTTTGTCTAACATGAGGAAAATCATTCTGGTGCACTTGAAGCCTGTATGAAAACTCCTTATAAATCTCAGTCTACTGTAGGCTCATGTTATTTTTTGTATTATATTTTTATATTTTAACATAATAAGTGCTGTAACAATAATAATTTATATACTGTGTACACTACAGTATGCATTAACAAATTTGGAAAAATTTTGCATTACACCACTTGCTCACCAGTGGATCCTCTACAGTGAATGGGTGCCGTCATAATGAGACTCCAAACAGCTGATAAAAACATCACAATAATCCACTCCAGCCCATTAATCAACATCTTGTGAGGCAAATAGCTACATTTGTAAATTAAACAACTCGTTTCTAACTTCAAACCATTATTTCTGACTGAAATATGAGTCTTTTATTCATAATATTGTCTTCTGAATCAGGAGAGAAATATGCACAGATCAAGCACTGTTTACAACTAAAAAAATGTCCTAAACAAATATGAATTTTGATGTTAGAGGACAACGGGGAATTGACTTTTTCGAAGGAGGAAGTGTTATTATGGATCATGGACTAATTTTTTGGTCAAAAGCAACACTTTAAATTTAAAATACCTTAAATTAGGTATTTGTTTTTTTACAGACATGCAGCTTTTCACTTGAATGAATGATGCATTTATAAAATTCGCAAGACATTAATTGATGGACTGGAGTTGTGGATTACTGTGATGTTTTTATCAGCTGTTTGAACTCTAATTCTGACGGCACCCATTCACTGCAGAGCAAGTGATAATGCTACATTTCTCCAAATCTGTTCTGATAAAGAATCTTGGATAGGCCTTAGGGTAAGTACATTTTCATCAGACTTTCATTTTTGGGTGAGCCGTTGCTTTAAGAATAATAGTAAGATTTTAAAATACATTATGAATTGGGTCACGACACAGATCCAGTGGTCCAAAATGGAAGGACATTTAATGCTACAATTCTGTTCTGCTCACACAATGCCGAAAGAGGGAGGCAAAAAAGAGAAGAGAGAAATAAAAAACAAGAAGAGACAGAGATAAAGAGGTGTGTGTGTGTGAGAGAGATAGAGCTCTGAATTGGGCCCACATGCGGATCCACAGGCAGAGAACATTTGTGATCCACCTCACTTCACCGTGGGAGAGCATTTCCTAGCCCTGGATTACTGCCGCACATTCAATAGACCAAAGACACTTTGTGTGAAAGTGTGTGTACATCAGTGGGAGACAAACACAGTACTGTAGAACGCTTATTTTCTCTGCATCACTAGAAAATCCGGATTCAGCTGCAGCTCTTTTACTCTTCCTGTGGAAGTCCACGCTTGTTACAAACCCGTTTATCTCCGGGAATGAAGTCAAACACGGGAATAATTAGACTCACGTTGTAAACATCGCGTTGTCATGCCAGTGCAGAGGATAGACAGGGAGACCCCCATATCGTTGATTTTGTTCAATACAAAGGACAGTTTGCATCTGGAATGAGGCTTGGGTTGAAGACTGTCAGCTTTTTGTGGTGTGTGCTACAGCAAGCATTGCTATTAATAACAGTTAGGGTTTTTCAAACCCCTTAACTTTAAGTATTAGATTTCAGTGCACCTATTAGAAAATGAATTATGACCGAACAGCTTTTTGAGGTTTCCACGCACCTCATGTCGGATCTCTCTGACTGTCAAATGCGCACATGACACCTCACCCACAACAGCATTCTGGTCTCAAGTTAACTCAAGCCAAACCAACTGTGGGAACCCAATGTCCACTACTTAAAAAAAAAAAAAAAACATGAAAATGTCACCATTATTTTAATAAATAGGTCAAATAGTGTCATTTTCTTTATATTATTTGTTTTTGCTGCATTCGTTGCAAACAGCATGTTGACTTAGCAGTCTTATTAATGTTGCTTCTCTTTTTAAAGTGTATGTGGTCTTGAGAAAATCCTAAAGAAACTAAAATTAATCTCAAGTTGGATTAGTTTCTCATATTGTGGTATTTGAAAAAGGTTGCTGGTTAATTTGTTTTATCAAGTCATGTCTTACTCTTCCGACTTAAACTAGAGCTTGATGCCAATATCAAAAGCAAAAAAAAAAAAAAGTGGTGGTGTAAAATATTTTAAGATTTTTAAAAGAAGCTTTTATGCTTACCAAGGCTGCCTTTATTTGCTTTTATAAAAAAAAAAAAAAAAAAAAAAAAAAAAAAAACTGTATTATTGTGAAATATTACATTTTAAATGATGTTTTATTAACAAAGTTCGGGAGGAGCACGTCAGATACTTAATGCAATTTTTGAACGTTTGTGTGAACATACAAAATGATAATGACAGAGGAAAGAACACCATTTGGTATTATTTCACCAGTGAGTAAATAGCAATGTTAAGTGCACCATACTTTTTGTAATGTTTGAACTAGAAAAGTAGCTAATAGATTTTAATGTGAATTTGTAATAATTAAACATTTTATCCTAAGAAACCAAATTAAGTTTTCATCCATTTATAGAGATATTGTGTTAATGGTTTTTGATATTAGCCTCGATTATATATAAAAATATAGTTAGTGGTTTTAGCTAGAACTTTTACAACAGTGAAATCTCTTTTTCAAAGAGAAGTTTACCTGATGTCCTTGAATTAATATATAGTGCTATTAAATTGCATGAAAAATTATTTGCAGCTAGTTAGCATTTGACTTCATGGTTTGTTTGTTTTTTGGCAGTTTTTTTTTATTTTTATTTAATATGACAAATACAGTTTGATAAGAAATATTTTAGCTGAAAAATCTGTTATGCTTGACAGATGTGGCAAAGATCATTCTGGACCCTGCCTGTAACCTGTATGACCAGGAGTCTGAAAAACGTAATCAGTTCACCAAAGCTGATGGCAACACAAATGACAACAAATGCAGCTGACTTCATCCTCTCTTGTCAGTACTCTGAGCGATTGTGTTCAGGAAAAGAGAGTCAAGGTTGTCTGTGTGAGTGGGCAAACAGAGGGAAACGTGACAGGCAGGCTCATTTTCAAGCAGGAAGGTTGATGAAGATTATAAGCTGTACCCCGACTAACCGAGCTGCCAGCCACTGACATCTTACCAGGTCAAGAAAATATGATCATATTACCCCAATTTTACAGTCTCTGCACTGGCTACCTTTTAAGTTCCGTATCATTTACAAAATATGATTACTTGCCTATAAGGCCCTAAATGGTTTAGCTCCTGCGTACCTAACTTGTCTTCTACCACGCTACAATCCAACCCGCTCCCTAAGGTCGCAAAACTCTGGACTTTTGGTAGTACCTAAGCTAGCAAAGTCCATATAGCTGCATGATATGTAAATGATAAAGCACTAAAGTAAAATTATAAGGTAATCTATTATAATATTGTTATTATATTTTTTGTATTGGCATAATAGTTATCTGCCTAAATTATAAAACACTTTTATGACAAGGTAATGTTTATTATATATGTTTATTATATTTTAATATCATATATTTGAATATTACATAAGAACAATAAAAAAAGGATATTTTAAACAGAAATGTCAGGCTTCTGAAAAGTATGTTCATTTCTATGCACTCAATACTTGGTTGGGCCTCCTTTTGCATGAATTACTGCATCAATGCGGCGTGGCATGTAGGCAATCAGCCTGTGGCACTGCTCAGGTGTAACGGAAGCCCAGGTTGCTTTGATAGCGACCTTCAAGTCATCTGCATTGTTGGGTCTGGTGTCTCTCATCTTCCTCTTGACAATAGTCAGGTCAGGCGAGTTTGCTGGCCAATCAAGTACAGTAACATGAAGTGCTCTAAAATTTCCTGGTCGATGGCTGCGTTGACTGTGGACTTCAGAAAACAGAGTGGACCAACATCAGCAGATGACATGGCAGCCCAAATCATCACTGACTGTGGAAACTTCACACTGGACTTCAAGCAAAATGGATTATGTGCCTCTCCACTCTTTCTCCAGACTCTGGGACCTTGATTTCCAAATGAAATGCAAAATGTACTTTCATCTGAAAAGAGGACTTTGGACCACTGAGCAACAGTCCAGTTCTTTTTCTCCACAGTCCAGGTAAGACGCTTCTGACGTTGTCTCTGGTTCAGAAGTGGCTTGGTAGCCCTTTTCCTGAAGACGTCTGAGTGTGGTGACTCTTGATGCACTGACTCCAGCTTCAGTCCACTCCTTGTGAAGCTCTCACAAGTGTTTGAATCAGCTTTGCTCGACAGTATTCTCAAGGTTGCAGTCAACCCTGTTGCTTGTGCACCTTTTCCTACCCAGATTATTCCTTCAAGTCAACTTTGCATTTAATATGCTTTGATACAGCACTCTGTAAACAGCCACACCTTTCAGTAATGACCTTCTGTGACTTACCCTCTTTGTGGAGGGCGTCAATGTTCGTCTTCTGGATCATTGCCAAGTCAGCAGTCTTCCACATTATTGTGGTTTCAAATATATATATATATATATATATATATATATATATATATATATATCACTTTATCACTTTAATTTAGTAACCACTCCAGCTAAATGATATGTATGTTTATTCACTAAAAAATAACCACTTGTAAGGATGATTTGTTCAGGAATCAAGGTTTATTAGAGTCAAGTTTAAGAGTGAAGATAGTTCATGGTTCCCAACCTTATGTGAGTGGTTTCCAGGGCGTTCCTATATGGGTTTTCATGGTGTGCTGGCGTTGCTAAGTAAGCTGGTTCTGGTTGGTTGATCATAGATATGGATTGTCTTATTCTCCTCTTTATGATCTCTCTTTCACTTAGAAAGATCATTAAGAAGAGAATAAGACAATTTGAGGTATCATTCATTACAAGTAGCCGATATTGAATGTGAATAGGAAATACTGTATATGTGATTGCGTGCGTGGGCACTCGTGCTACAGATAGCACTACAGATTTTCTCAGCGTGGATGTGCGTGTTTGTGTCCACGCTTCACTCTCTGACTGTGAATCTAGTCCTTTGAGACATCGCTGTCTGCAGTTCTACAGACACTTCATGTCACAGCAAGGGGGCCGCGTCAGCTGCCATTAGCTCCGCTGTCCCTGTGAAGATACCAAGAGCACACAGGTGTATCTGGAGGTGACTCGGCTTCCCACAAACACCACCTGATAGACTAAAACAGCAGGGGCAGTGGCGACGGATGGATTAAAGCAGTGTGAGGTCAGGTGAGATTAAGACGCATTTTGGCTCAATTACAGATCCTATCACAGCCGTCTCTGAAGACTACGCATCCAAATATGCCCAAAGAGGATAACTTCTGTCACTGCGTGCTATTCTTAACCCCAGCAGATGTGATATCCCTGCATTATATCCCTATTAGACCTCGTATTTACTTTAAACATTACGCCTTCCTTCATTATCATCTATCTATCTATCTATCTATCTATCTATCTATCTATCTATCTATCTATCTATCTATCTATCTATCTATCTATCTATCTATCTATCTATCTATCTATCTATCTATCATTATGTTGTTCCATCCATTTTTCTATCTGTTCCATCCATTCTGTTGTTTGTTATTTTGTTCCATCCATCCATCCATTGTTCTATTGTTGATTCGTTTCATCCAGCCATCCATCGTTCTATCATTCCATTGTTGTGTCGTTTCATCCAGCCATCCATCCACTATATATATATAGCATTCTGTTCGGTTTCTCGATATCTACTTAACTGCACAGTTCAGTTCCAACCCTGATCAAACAGGTTTGACCTTGAAGTCCTCTTGAAGATCTTCATTAGTGTGTTTGATCAGGGTTAAGGTTATTACACACTCTTCATCTAAACCTCACGTTGTGTCAATCACATTTACACACTGCCTCCAAAACTTTTGTCCGTCATAAAAAAATTGGATCAGGTTCGATTTTCTGCGTTTTCACATCCGCAACAAGCATTGGGATAGGAAAGGATGACAAATACAAAAAAAAACCGCATACTACAAATTTTGGACTCCGTGTTCAAGGACCTTTAGAGCTGAACTTTGCTGAAACAAGAGGATTGGGCACCCCTGCTTTAAAATATACTTTAAGTGTCACTAAAACAATTGGTTGGTCACATTAGGTAGGTAAGGTAAGTTTTATTTGTCCCCTTGGGGAAATTGATCAGCGTTATCAACAGGCATTTCATCACACTAACAAACAACATAACCCTCTCATATAATACTACAACAACAACAATAAGATAAGATGCCAGACCAGCTGATTTCATTACATATTACATTACATGTATATAAAACAATCGACTCTTGTCTAGATGTGCAAAACAGTAAACACTTAAGGACTATACTAGGTATTTATTTATTTGCATTGAATCTTTAGTTGTTTTTATGGGGTGGTGATGGCTCAGTGGATAAGACACATGCCTTTGGTGTGAGAGACCCGGGTTCGAATCCACTGTGAGACACCAATGTGTCCCTGAGCAAGACACTTAACCCCTAGTTGCTCCAGAGGCGTGCGACCTCTGACATATATAGCAATTGTAAGTCGCTTTGGATAAAAGCGTCAGCTAAATGAATAAATGTAAATGTTTTAAGTTGGTTTTGGTGAATCCAACTTTTGTTTGTGTGAGCAATGCAAGGGTTAACCCCAATGCTGTCATCCTGTGTCAGGAAAGACTCTTATAAGGTTGGCACAGCTACAATGATTCAGTGATGTTTTCATATACATGTAATGTCTTGGCAGGCATTATTTCATCAAAACAAGTTACAGGAGCATGATTTTAGTGTGTCGTGACTAAGTAATTATTTTGTTGGCAGGAAAAAAATACAGTTTGTTATTGACACAAAGAGGTGCTTATGCTGTCAATAACAAATTAAGCAAAAATAAAACTGACATTTGCAATTCCATCTAAATTGAATTTAAAAAATATTTTATAATTATTAAACATGCAGCTTTTTAGGACCTCATTTTAATGAGGTCTTGGAATACTTGTCTTTTCCATTTGCCTCACCACTTTTTAAATTGATCTAATGAAGACAAAAAGGTGGTTAAAGGAATAGTTCACCTAAAATGAACATTTGATGACAAGTTACTCACCCTCAGACCATCCAGTATGTAGGTGAGTTTGTTTATTTATTGGAATAGATTTGGAGAAATTTAGCATTTCACCACTTGATCACCAATGGATCCTCTGCAGTGAATAGGTGCCGTCAACATGAGTCTAAACAGCTGATGAACACATCATAAATAATACATAAAAAGTCCATCCCCTGTTGTCCTTCCACATCAAAATAGACATATTTGTTTTGAACTGTTCTGGACTGTTTTCACTTGTAAGCATTGCTTGATCTGTGCATATTTTTCTCCTGGTTCAGACGAGGCAACTTTTTTCACCTGGAGAAAGCATTATTTTGGATAGAGGACTCTGGAAGCAATGGTTTGAAGTTAAACATGTCTTGATGATGAATTAATTTACATTAATTGATGGACAGGAGTCATGTGGATTATTGTGATGCTTTTATCAGCTGTTTGGACTCTCATTCCGACGGCACCCATTCACTGCAGAGGATCCATTGGTGATCAAGTGGTGAAATGCTAAATTTCTCCAAATCTATTCCAATAAATAAACAAACTCACCTAAACAAACTCATCTACAGTAATTTTTCAGCTATTTTTTTTTGGATGAACTATTCCTTGAAGTGAAGATGTGCTTTATTTATTTTCATATAAATATGAATGTAAAATACCCCACTGGGAATAATGCATGAGTATAATGCTTCTAACATAAACTCCACGTGGATTTGCTATTTATGGGCAGTTCAGGGTGAGGTCAGAAATAGGTTTACCTTTTAAAAGCACGCTTTTCTAGTCTCTGCAGATGAAGCTTGATGTTCAGTCTTATCGCTTTGTGCAAGCCTCTGAAGTCAAAAATATGTTTAATATGTATTAAACTTCTAATATGTATTCTACAGATTACACAACAATTAGAAACAGTCAAAGTAATAAGACAGTGATTTTGTGCAATTCTTTGATGAGCAGAGTTTAGACAACGCTAGGGCATCAAAACTATCTGTTTTAATTATTCCCGAACAGAGGAATTTGTCATTGATGTCCATTGAACCAGCGGAAAGTAATTGGATGGGGGCTGACAAGGGATTTTGCAAGTATTCCCTGAGCTGGTTTTATGCTTGGTTTAAATTTTAAAGAGTAATCCACACAGGGGACGGGGGCGGATAAATGGAACACCAGCCCAGCAGACTGCAGAGATTTTAAACCTTTGAATGTCCAGCAACTGATGATTTAGAGATTTTGAGTTTTTTGGAACAAAGTTAGTGAGTTTTGTTCGTCTCAGTGGTCTGTGCTTTGGCAAACACTTGGAAAGTGATATTACCAATACCTTTCTTATATAAATAATTATAGTAAATAATGAAAATCATAATATAAATAATAAGTTTGATAACTTTAGGCAATGAAGTATTTCAAAAAAATATTTTTTTCCCATTATGGCAGAAGTATTTCTTTAAAGCATTGAAGTTTTTAAGAGGTCCAATTTCGGTAGATTTCGTAATGTGACTATAGGGAACCTGACAGAGGTCAGTCAGTATTCAAGCCCCATTACAGATGTGATGCCTGAAGCATCAGGTCCCATGTTCCAGTATCAATGCATCCTCGGAGGAAGAAGACACAACATAAGAATTAATGTGTTTCTCAAAACACTTGAATGCACTTGATCTTCAGGCCAAACCAAAACAAAACATAACTAATGCAGGCGTGCCCAGAGCAACCGGTTGGTTTAAAGTATTAAAGGAAGTGCAAAAAATGAGCAAAACCATGGATCCACAGGCTGCCTGGAGCAGACGAGGTTAAATGTGTCTGTACGCTGCTGTAGCTGGAGGTTGTTTGTTGTTTTTGCACATTGAAAAAAGGAGTCATGGTTAAGCGAATGTGTGAGGGGAAAAAAATAGCTTTTTGTGTTTTGTTTTTGCATTTGAATAAGTTCAAAATGTTAAGTAGATTTGTTATATCAAGCACATAACATGCTCTATCTTCAAGTAATTATTACTTGTAAGGACTATGGTAGTTTTGCAGTGATTGGAGTATTGATCCCAATGTAATGTTTATTCGCAGATTTTAGTAAATTTTGAGTAAATCCGAAATGTTATATGGGATAAAGTGCAGTTTGTAACTTATAATGTGACCGTTTACACTCGGAAATTGCTAGAGAACTGCAGGTAGCACATTGGATTGAATTAAAATTTGCAATAGACTGAAATAGTATTTTCTTGTAAAACATTCTCTGATATTGAAAGAAAAAAAATAACATTTGAGCTACAGAAATACAGTCATTATGGTTGTAATCCAATATAAGTCTACAGTGCAAGTGAGTGAGTTTGTCAGGGTTTTGTGTAGTGCTGGTGTACATGTCTGTGGTGCTGGTGTACATATGATACTGGTTTCTCAAGCTGTGGGTATTCCCAGCATGCAACAGGGCATGAATATTTAATCAGGGCATGCAGTTTCAGTGTTTTCAAGCTTTATTTACACAGTTGTTATAGTTGATGATAACTAGGTACTACTGTATGTGACATTGGGAATTGACATTCTACACAAAAATAACCTTTTTGAAAAAAGTATGTTATGCTCAACAGCGCTGCATTTATATGAGCAAAAATGCAGTGAAAGTAGTAATATTGCAAAATGCTAAGATAAGGTCTAATTGGTCAACACACCAGTTGGGAGGGGTCCAAAAGCCGAGTTTAAAAACTCAGGACACCATCAAATATTTTTTTTTATTTCCCTCTCTGCTCTTCTAACTTTTAGCCATGCTTTTTGCCATTACTTTCTGCGTTCTTTGAGCGCCATTCCAGCATGCTTCGGCCTGCACGCCAGCTGCTACCACGATAGTACTCTCTTTCTGCAACGTGTGAATGTGTGAATGCTTGTGTTCATGTGTTAGATTAGTTTACATGTCTTAGATTTATCAAATGAAGCCTTATTTATATTGAAAAGAGAAGTATCTTGTGCTTTAATGTCTTAAACTGCCGATCTTGTTACTGTGCTATTTAATAGTGTTTTCACTATATATTATATGGCCTGCTCAGTGAATCGCTGCCGACTCGGTGATCAGCCGTGAAACAGCGAGTCTGCTCAAATTCCCTATAAAATCATAAATGATTCCTTTTGAGCTAAATTAAAGTTTCCCTTTAAATTACATATTACCTTACAATGTTGATTACCTTAGTGTTTTTTAATTGTCTTAAGTGTAATTATTGTAGCTGTTTACTGTGTGTTTTTTGGTCAATTAGTGAAATTATTCAAAACTCTGTTTACATTGTATTATCTTGCAAAGTTAATACAAAATAGATTTGACAATGTACTTTAAAAACTAAGCAAACATGATCATAATAAATGAATATAGTTTATTTCCAGTGCATTTTTATTGGTGATGTTAACAAATATCTGAGCTGTTAGGGTTTATATCTTTTCTCATAGTTTATCCGTTCTTAGACGAGAGAGTTTCTTGTCTCTGGCTCCCGTTGTGTTGATGTCTTGTCAGACTCTGGGTAGATGTGTTCGGTTACATCGACATGGCCGCGTCCCCAAACCTTTGATATTTGTGTCAGATTTCATCTGCAGACATAAATACTACCCCTCTCAGAGTGAATATTGATCCTGTGCATCATGTACATGCACAAGACTCCTTTAGTCTCCACATAATAATCACATGAATGCATACACAGGGAGTATTTATGAACAGTTCAGAGAGACTAAGGTCTGGTTCTACCTTAATTATTCATGCCGGTTTACTCTTCTCTTACCTGCTGTTCACGTTAGTATGCTGAATATTATACAGCTAAAAATATTGCTTGGAGAATAAAAGTTGCATATGAGACACAATTAAAGACACAGAGCTAATTAAAATTCTAATTTGATATTACTGAAACACCCTAGACAGGTGTTCATCACTTCACTCTACACTGGCATGACTTGCATTTGTTGTAACTTCAGCTTGGATAGTTTTCTTTATAAAATAACTGTAACTATAAGGTGTTGAGTTGAAAGTGCGGTTGCAGAAATGTGTGTTCTCTCTAACAGTGGTTTTGTATGTTGGTGATTTTGGGGCATGTTGTCACAAGGATATTTTATGTTCAGTGAACTGTAATTTTTCTATATGCAATGCGGTAAAAAATGGTGTTTTCTTTAAAGTTTGCATCTTTTTAAATTAAATAAATTTTCACTGTAATAAACCAGCACTATTGGATATGGTTATTTTAAACTATATATATATATATATATATATATATATATATATATATATATATATTCTTATTTTTTTCTTAAGAAGACACCTTTTATTATTTACATTTACCATAATGGTTTAATTTTGTGTTTTATTTGTTGTTTTTGATCGTCACAACAGAGTTAATGCTGCTAATTCATGATAATGTGACTGCGTTACTCGTGACATTCCACAAGTCATTCATTTTATCAACATTTTTGAATATTCAGTCTAAATATTTGCCATTTTCACTTGTGATTTAAATAAATAAAACATCATAATTATTAAAAATAGCAGTGACAGATATATTGTATTTATACTAACATTCAAAGGTTTGGTGTCTGTAAGATTAATTAATTTATTATTTATTTATTTTATTAAATTATTTATTTATTTTTATATAAGTCTCTTATGCTCACCAAGGGTACATTTATTTGATCTGTAAAAATAAATTTGTGAATTACTTACTAATTACTAATTACCATTTTAAATAACTGTTTTTGATTTAAATATTACTTATTCCTGTAATGACAAAGCAGTGTCACGTGATCCTTCTGAAATCATTTTAATGTGCTGATGTGGTGGAGAAAAAAAAAATATTTGAATCGAAATTCAAAAGAAATGGAAGGTATTTGAATTGTAATGTCTTTTACTGTCCCTTTTGATCAGTTTAATACATCGCTGCTGAATAAAAGTAGTTGTAGTACGACAAAAGAAGGCTATATGGCACAAAAATCACGATTAGACTTCCATTGAGAGCGTGTAACATATTGTTGGTATCTGCAAGCTGAAGGACTAGTCATAGTTCGGTGATAATTGACAAGAATCCATAGATGTCTTGTGCTAGAGCTTAAGACGTTAACCTAGAACATTCCCTTATATCATTTATTCGTTTGTATTTGTTCCTATACACACAGTCCATACATAAACTTTCCACAGCACAAGAAAGAGAGTAGGGTTATAGCTTTTGTACATACTGTAGTTTTCACGTACAGAAAGACTGAAAATCTCAAAGTATTAGCAGCAATTACTGAAAAAGAAAAAACTGCCCCCGAAGCACACACAATCAAGTGTGCATGAATTGGTGTGGGTTTAAATAGTAAAGAATTAAAAAGACAACATGTCCTGCTCAAGTAGCATTGATTATGTAAAGGGGGGCTGGTTTGATCAGAATCACATAATAACTGAAGGACACTTTCATGCAGTTATAATTGTTATTCCTCTGTTGCTCGAGAAGACGATGATGAAGGTCACTGAAACGCTAATTATGTCTCTATTTGTTCCTCTGTTTCTGTCACGGGATTAACATCCCGTGGTAACTAGGAATTACAGAAGCTTCAGTCTGGATCCAACCCTTAAATGATCTGAGATGACCGAACACCTGAGAAAAGATAATGCCAACCCCTCAGAGGACTTCGGAGGATGTCAACACTCAGACAACATACAGAACTACCAAATTTTGCCATAAGTCAAACATATTAAGGTTCTGCAATATATAAATATATTGGGGAAACTTAAATTCCTGTAGAGCTGCTTTGCAACGATTTGTATCGTAAAAAGCGCTATACATATAAACTTGAATTGAATTGAACTGAAACGTCTCGGAAAGGACATAATGGGCTCCCACTGGGGGACCTCTGACCCACAGCCTTAAGCTACAATAGAAATGTGAGCATTAGAGCTTAGATTTTGGAGTCTACTGAGGAAAATTTCAAGGTTATTTGATGAGGCACCTCTGGAGTGTTATCACTGCACTCTGTTCTAGGAAACCGAAACCTCTTAAATGAAAGTAGCAAGCCTCTAATACAGCCTCCAGAGCTAGTTCTTGTGAAAAGCCAACAATAAAAGCTAAATAATTTGCATATGGTTTTTAATGAATTTCTGTTTTACTTTATTTTAAAATGTTGAATTCTGATCTGTTCTGGGTATCTTAATCTAAAATAATTATTTATAATTGGCGGATATGATTATGTTGTTGTTGTTGATTTTGTCTTAGTCATGGTTGAGCTGATGGCCTACATTTCCTTCTTCCTGATTAAATAAAGTGTGAATGTAACCATATTTCAGTTGCTTTTAAGACGAGTAGACGTGAACGCTTTGGCCTACTTTTATAATGTTACCTCTAATTATCAGTGATGGATGTTCCATATTTATCTCTGAATGAGCCTGACCTAGCAGAGAGTTATTGTACTGTGCTTATTGTATCTAGATTTAGACTGTTGTTTGTTCAGGAAATTTAGATGCCTGTAATTATTTCGGTGCTGTTTATAGTTGTGTTATTTTCAAGTATGAATGCAGGGTGGGTGCTTTGTTATGGATTTTTTTTAAACCGATTTTTAGTCTTAGAACCCTCTGAACGTGCACACTAGATGATTCGAGCAGACCGTGAGACCACACACTTGTCAACTGTAATAACGATTTCACAGTGACACATGATCTCACGGACACTCGCGAGATCAAACGTGACTAGAGAAGAAAAACAAATAGAGGACAATCAACGTTGTCCTGGCACTCGTTCTGTTTCGCAGTGAAAAACAAAGTATAGAAAAGAATATGGGTGATGTTCTCTGCTTTCATGGCATGTTTGTGGCAATCAAGTTTTAGCTATAGAAGCACTCAACATCCGGTAGGTGATGCTTGCTCGCGCTCATTGGCTATCACGAGTATCAGGTCAGAGGCAGCCCGATCAAGAGTCGAGAGTCAAACATGTTTGATATTTATGATTTGAGGTAGGGGATGCTCCGTCTCGATTGGGAGCAGTTAAATAATCGTAATGACACCACACGATAGAGGATGTCCGGGGTGCAAATCGAGCTTAAAGGGAAAATATGATGTGATTTCTTGTATTTCTCATGTAGTTGAGAAAAACATTTATTTCATAATGATATTTTCCCCCATTTTAAATTCTTATTATCCAATGAAAGGTTAGATTTTTGTGAATTATTTAAATAAAAGATCAAAAGGATTAACAATGCAGATCATATTTACCAAGGGTGCCGATATTTTTGGCCATGACTATGTGTGTGTGTATATATATATATATATATATATATATATAAATTTCCCTAGCTGGGAATGGACAGGGTTTCTCCCTCCCATTTAACCAATATTAACTATGACATTGTCATATTATTAATATTAATAAATATGATTTTAGCGTATTGTATTGATAACCTAAACATCAGCACAATTTAGTAGTTACACACATCCTAGGTACTTTTTTGAAACATTAAAAAAATGGTCTAGTGTTTGCTTGTTTTGAATTTGAATACAAAGTTCTTTGTTTTTACTTTTGTAGCTATTTTGCAAGTCAGCTTGTCATTTACTGTACGCTCAAATTCAAAGCGTCGTGTTTGGGCGCATTAGCACAGCTGCGCTCACGCTCTTTTAAACTCGTAATAAATTGGTGAATGATCGGACCAGAAACGACGCTGATAGACAGAACAAGTTTATATTTACATTTACATTTATGCACTTAGCAGACGCTTTTATCCAAAAGCGACTTACAGTGCATTCAGGCAATATATATATATTTTTTTTATCAGTATGAATATATTTAGAATACATTGCAATCATTTCAAAATAAATGATGACAACTCACACACCTGCATTAGGAGCTGTGCTTCATTGCGTGACTATTTAGCCTTTTTCTTCGGCACCTGAAGGATGCGTTCGTTACGTTAACGTTAACATTCAGAAGGCGGGACCCGCTTTGAAACGGCAACATTAACTGGTTTAATTGCAGGTGCATGACAATTCAACAATATCCAATGAACAATGAAGCTAGTATTTTGCTGTCCATGGTCTGCCATATAGGGGATGTTAGGGTTTTGGAGGCCCAAGGCAATTGCCTGCTCTGCCTATAGATAGCGCCGCCCCTGACCTAAAACCCAGGATTGGTGCAACCTAAAGTGAAACTTATCTGGCAAGCCAGCTAATCTGGCTTCATGGTACAGACCCCTGATCTGAGGGAGTCACAACTGTAGTGATTTCTGTATGCATTTCCCATCTCTATTTAACAAACCCACAATGTATTTCCTTCATCATTTGGATCTTACTTTCAACTGGTATCAAATCAATTTTACATTTTCTCCTTTATAAATGGCAGTGCATGACTTTGTCTGCCAAACAAATTCTACATATAAAGGGATTTACTGCCAGCCAAGTCCTCATCTGTACTTCGTCTCAGGGAATGATGGTCGAAAAATTGGATGTTAGCGGTAATTTCCAGCACAAGTGATTTGTGACTTCTGTGATTTGTACTCGTATAAAAATATGGAGGAAGTAAAAGCTACTGCTCTATTCGGCTGTCAGGAACGGCAGCTATTTCAGAGTTTTAGTGTCGAGTTTCCGCCTCTGGCGGCGAGAGCCATGGTTTGTATGGATCCTGCGACTGGTTTAATTGCCTTGAGTGTCTTCCACGGCTGTCCAGGGAGACCATCCTTCCTGCTGGGAGACATTTGTCACATGTTCGGCAGCTTCTGTGAATATGCATGAGGGGAATCGCGGAGATATTGCTTCTGAGATCTTGCTTCTGTTGTAATGCCATAAGAATATTCAGCTTTGGGCTCTATTCACTCCTGTCATATTCTAGGACAAGACAACAATGGCATTCTGAGAATAGATTCAACCAGAATTGTCAATGTTTTTTTGTGTGTTTATCTTGTGTTTTGTTGTTTTACTTTGTTCTGTTGTGTTATAGGAGAAAGTTTTCATTTGAGAAACTAACAATTGTTTATGAAGCAAACTAAATGTTATTAATGTAATTAAACACACTCTCAGCTATATATGGGCCGGCAGGTGGCTATGCGGAATGATTGACAGTGCCTCAAAATATTGTGATTGTCTACATGAACTATCTGATGGCATCTGGTGACATTATTTTTCTGCAGTTTACAGAGTCTAACGCCATCACAGAGGCAGGTGAGGCATTAGTAGACCCATAATTCAGTGATATATCTGTCAGGTAATGGGGATATTTTCTGAGTGCCATTCCATTTAGACATTACAGCACCTTGAAATGCACCACATGATGATTTGAGAAACCCTGAACTCCTCTGTGTCTTCTGCTTTAAGAGTGAGATTGTTGCAAGGTTATGAATATATGATTTATGGGCCTATTAAATCCCCCTCCCCCCACATTTTATTTTGTCCCAAAGTCTTTTTCATTTTAATTTGTCTGCATTCAGTTCTAATTTACCATACCATACTATTTATCAAAAGTTATTTTAATAGTCAAAATGGATGTCTGATCTATTGAATTCATAGAACTTTTAACAATTCAATCATTTATTTAAATTAAAAATACAATCTGGTTTCATGGCATAAACGTACCTTACTGCACGTTTCGCCGCAGTTTCAAAGAGAAATGTCCACTGAGTGGCGCTAAAACACGGGTTCAATACGCAAACCCAAACCCTGGCATGTTTTTATTACGTTGATATACATTGAGGTATGTATTGCTGTGTTTTTATTACATGCTTCAGGTACATATTGCGGCGGTTTAGAATTCAAATATCCAGGGACTGTCGCTAAAAATTAATGCTCTGTCGTTTTAGAAATATGCCCTAAACCAAACCCAACCCTACACCTAACCGATAGTGTTGACAAATTCAAAACTGATATAAAAACACGTTTGTTGATGCAACCATGCTATTTGAACTAACTTGTATGCAAATTTAAACTGTTTTGTCAAACCGGAGTGCCTCACCTCTCAAGTACAGGTACATCTAAAAAAATTAGAATATCGTGAAAAAGGTCAATATTTTTTGTCACTCATTTCAGAAAGTGAAACCCATATATTATATAGAGTCATTACATTTAGAGTGAAATATTTCAAGCCTTTATTTCTTGAAATTTTGATGATTACGGCTTACAGAAAATGAAAACCCAAAATTCAGTGTCTTAGACAATTAGAATATTACATAAGATCAATAAAAAATGATATTTTAAACAGAAATATCAGGCTTCTGAAAAGTATGTTCATTTCTATGCACTCAATACTTGGTTGGGCCTCCTTTTGCATGAATTACTGCATCAATGCGGCGTGGCATGTAGGCAATCAGCCTGTGGCACTGCTCCGGTGTAATGGAAGCCCAGGTTGCTTTGATAGAGGCCTTCAGGTCATCTGCATTGTTGGGTCTGGTGTCTCTCATCTTCCTCTTGACAATACCCCATAGATTCTCTATGGGGTTCAGGTCAGTCGAGTTTGCTGGCCAATCAAGTACAGTAACACCATGTTCATTGAACCAGCTTTTGGTACCTTTGGCAGTGTGGGCAGGTGCTAAGTCCTGCTGGAAAATGAAATCAGCATCTCCATAAAGCTTGGCAGCAGAAGGAAGCATGAAGTGCTCTAAAATTTCCTCGTAGATGGCTGCGTTGACTGTGGACTTCAGAAAACACAGTGGATTCTTTTCACGATATTTAAATTTTTGGAGATGTACCTGTACATCTCCGTACTCTGAGAGCTACCGAACAAACCCACAGTCTATGAAAACCCATAGATATGAAGCTGGATATGTGTGATGCTAACGTTCAAAAGCATCAGTTTTCAAATCTCCCAGCATATTAATATTGTTAATATAAGTCATAACATGATATTCTTCAAGTAATTGTACGAAAATACACTTTATTAATCGAAATTCTGTAAATTTGTGTGAAAAGGAATAAAAGGCGTCAGAGTTTTACTGCCTCTAGTGTTCATTTATTTTGGAAACTGCAGTGATATGTACTTATTGGTACGTATTTCGCGTCTCGCTAAAAAGTGCCCCCAGGTACGTTTATGCCATGAGACCAGGTACCAACAATAATAGTGCCATATGAAATTAATGTTTGTTTGTTTGTTTAATTATTTATATTCAGAATTTCTGTTTTGTCTGTATTCATTTTTATGGATTCTGTGTTTTATGATTTAATAAATTAAATGTATGTGTTCTTGTCCTCATATAGTGAGACGGCAGATGCCGTTGTGTGTGCTCGAGTATCTGTAGCAGACAAAAACATTCACACGGAGACATATTCAAAACAAGTCATAGGGCCCTGATGATCAGCATTTATACATCTGGCAGTTTACTTGGTGAATCAAACCCATGACCTTGGCGTTGCAAGTGCCCGTGGTTATTTAATTGGTGCAGAAACTCGTAATCTTTGGCTTCACATTTGAAGTAAAGAGCAGCAGTGGATTATGGACTTCGACAGAATCCATACGGCTTCCCCCTTTGGTTCTCCAATCTTCTGCTCACACTCGACCACTCGCTGGTCATTTGTCTTTGTGTCACGGAGTAGCCCACGCATACCATCCCACAAGAGCAGCAGCTTGAAATGAGATTCACTTGACTGCATAATCTCTCTCCATTGAGCTCGACGCAGATTAATTGCCCAAACGGGCAACTCTCTGCCGCCTCGGCCAATCCCCGATCACACGGCCAATCGCATTCCCCTTTTTCACAGATATGGTGCTGGTGTTTGTGCTTGAGGTGCTGCTTGGCCAGGAGATCGGTGGCCTTCTAAGAACCATTATTAAATATAGTGATCCATTTTATACATTAAATAAAGGTATGTTCTCATGGAAATTACAATCAAATAATTTAAAACATCCTTATTTATGGCTAAAATAAGATGGATAATTTTGGCTATTACTTTAGCTTTTTTTTTCTTTAAGTTATTTTACATTTATGAAAACTATAAATAGACTAATAAGATTGCTGATATGCAGATTGCATAATATACAATTAATGTATTTAGCAGTTCAGATCAGTTGGTGTTTAAAGAGTTTGAGAAATGTTGGAAATATTGCACTGTTTAAACATTTGCTTGCATTGATTATTGAGTTATTAGTAGCAGACTCTGGTATGTTGACAAATCTGAGTAGTTTGAAGCACCGTATATGTGAGATCATGGTGGTGTTTTTTCTTAAAAGAAAAAGCTTGGAAGTGAAAGTAGAATTTGCTCTCTCATCGTTGGTTGGAACAACCAAAAATAGTAGAGGAATCTTTTTGTTTTCTTCCTGGTTGATTGGTTGCTGGTCAATCTTGTCTTAAGCTTGGATATTTGAAGACACCAAGGGGAAAAGAGGCTTTTTTTCCCAGATCAATATGTCAGTCACAGCCACTATAAAACCGTATGTCAGTGCTGAAGGCCTGTCTTGTACTTAACACATCATAAACATCATACGGCTAAAGACTGACCTCATCAATGTGCCAAGCAGTCAGTCCTATATAGCACTAACATCATCCAAGTCTGTTGTTGATTTCCCATCAACATGTACATTCACATTGCCTCAGGTAAACATGCCCAGATGTGCTATTAATATAAATTTATGGACTGATTATAAATCCTACCGGTAAAAACATATTATGCTTCCATTATAACAGCTTTGCAATTTTAGCTTCAAGTGAAGATCAACATACATGATGCATGCTCTGCGGTGGGTGATCATAACCTACAAACAGCTCTGGACTGGGATATACTGTAGCACTGCAGATTTTATCAACAAAATGGAAAGAGAACTCGTACACTCTCTTTGGCGATATTTTTATTTTAAAGCTGCAACCACACTTGTTTCCTTGACTGCTTCACTATGAAATATAAGGCATCATGTTTTGCAGACAGACCTTCTTATAATTTGTTGGGTTCCTTTGCAAGTATTTTCATATGAAATATTAGATATTATATACAGATCATTTTTTATTTTAAATAGTTATTTTTTTATACTTTAAAAAATTCTTCAATTTGATTGTGACTAGTAACAGCATGTTAAAACTTTAGCCCCATAATGTAAATATAATAATATAATATAAAAATTCTTCTGTATGCTAGTGAACACTATTTACATACAGTTTCACATACACTTTTAAGTTTACACACATCGTACCATTACTCAGACCTTTACTTTTTGGTTTGTTTAATTTGTTTAATTGATCTTATTTTACTTTACTTTTTATTGTTTTTTGACCAGTAACATTACATTTAGAGGATTTTGCCCATATACTATCTTATCCATAAATATTATGACGCCTTCTGTATGCAATATTCATTTTTAGCAGAAAAAATGCATTTTTAATGTACACTCAGAGCATACCTTATTTTATTTTTATATAAGTCCTAAGTCTGCAAGTAACACTTAAAAGTTAGTTGATATTAGCTCAGGTTCATTAAGTAATATTAACAGATACAAGTTTTGCTAAAAAAAAAAAAAAAAATCAGTTTTAGGGAGGAATAATAATAATAAAAATCCTAACAGTTACAATAGGGTTTCAGCACTTTGTGCTTGAACCCCGAATAAAGTACAGTGTTTTCTTTACACAAAAAGAAAAGGAAAGAAAAAAAATACAGAAAGAGACGGTATCTTAACCCGCTGCGCTTAGTCACAGCCCTGATCACAGCATCATCTTTTCTAGATTTTTCAATTTATAAATGTAGGCTACTAGACAAAACAAAAAAAATCTATTAATGATTAAAAGACATTAAAGTTACACTGAGACGGCAGAAAGTAGTTTTCTTTATTTTGCAAAAAGCTTTACAGCTTTATTTTACGGTTTTATTTGTCTTGCATCTGTATAACCAACCAGCGTTGGTATGGCCATATCACGCTGGTGCCTCACGCGCACAAAATTTGATTTCGTTTCTGTTTCCAGTTCTGTTCCAGTCAAAATTTTGTTCATTTACGGTTTTCGTTTTCGTTCCTTGAACCGGTTCAGAGCCCTGCTGTCAAACTGCATCACTACATTGTACAGACATTACAATACAAGCCATCTGATGTTCCATTTATCTAAATAAACAACATTAAATCACTGCTTATAAAAATTCAGTGTTGTCATATTTCGAATACCTCAACTGAATTGAGGTAATTTGTTTTAGAATTTTATTACTGACTGTGTACTTGTCTTTCTTTGTAAATTCAGTTCAGTTTGAAATCAAGCTTCTTTGCTGTAAGCTTTTGCAACAAAGTTTCCCTATTTTAAAGGTACAAATACACAGAATGAGCAAATGTTTAAGATTGAGATTTTTGTAATGTAACTAATCGATGTTTATATGTAGGCTATGTAAATAAAAGCCTATATTAAAATCTGTTCATCATATAAAGCGAAAGTGTCTTTTTTTAGAAGAATTGGATTAAACCACTCAAAGCTTGAAATAATGTTTGCCTTGAAAAAAATGGATGGACAAAACAATTTGAAATATTCAAATATCTATATGGCAGTATACAGTATGTGTATATGTGTATACAGTTTTGCCAATGGTATTGAAAATGAAGTCGTCATGAAATAAAAACTGACCCTACTTACTTTTTTAGTGCAGATGACCAGTCTTGTGGTGAATAATTAAACCGTGCAAGTCAATATACCGGAAAAAAAGTGTCTGCCGCTGCAATACTTAATCAAAATCTGAAAATTTTGCTTCCGCCCTGGAATGGGATTCTCGCTCTGATGACATCAGTTTGAAGGCTTGAGGAGAATCCTCTTATTAAGTCATGATGTAAGGACTGCAGTTTCTGGGTCCATGCCTCTACTCATTTCATTTGAGAATCCTATCTCAACAACCATTTATGAGCACTATTTAATTAATATTACATATTTAAGCTAAGCATTTAAAAATTTGCTGTGCACACAACAGTCTCCATGCTCACAGTGTCTCAGACACTAATATTTTAGCTGAATCACTGTGTGGCTATCTGGGTTTTCAGTATGGAGATAAAGGTTAGGGTTATCATTTTTCAGTATTACATGACATTGTGGGTGTATATTAGCACAGTTTGTTGTTTTCTTGGGGCATCTGGCAGAGCGTTAGGACCCAGAAGCGAAGATATTAATTAATATTTTTTGGTAATTCATTAAATATTGCCGCTAAAAAGTAGTAACTAATACTCTGAGTATTAGAGAAGAGTACTTTGTACTTTTACTTAAGTACCGTTTTGACACCAGTACTTTTACTTGTAATTGAGTATTATTTCAGCAATGTAACAGTACTTGTACTTAAGTATAAATTTTCAGTACTCTTTCCACCACTGATCATTTCACAAAATATACGGATTGGCTGTACACATGAAAACGCAAGGGTGTCGTTTTCAGATTTATCCACTCTGGGACCTGGTTTCAAAAAATAGCGGTTTCACACTCCCAAAATGATACAAAATCTTTATGTATACAGCTAAACGTGTCTCCATGTGGACGGGGCCTAAGTGTTTCTGTTCTGGGAAAATTGACCAAAAATAATTGGTCTGTTTTTTGGGGTTTTGTTCAATTCAAGAAAGCCCGATAGCAGTAGTAGTTTGCTTTAGATTGGAAGGTTCTGAGGTTTCAGCAGCGTAACACTGAACAGTCATGGTTGAAAGGTCATCATTGATTTTTACCACAAACACATTGGAGTCGAAACTCTTCGACAGTCCGGCCCTGTGTGTGTGGCAAACGTTAGCGCTTGCTCTCCGGGGACAGGGCATGTAGCCTGTGCGAATGATAAATGGCTGGAATGAGTGAAGTTGAGAAGTCAGTGACTGCCTGGTGTCCCTGCTGTCTCTCAGCAGTCTTCTTTTCCTCAGCCTTCACCTCTCCTTCTCACCGGTTTAATCGTCCAACACTTCACACGCTCCACCTCTCGCTCCCCTCTCTTCCACACATCCTCCTGCTGTCCGCCTAATTGATGGCTGAACACGCTGGAGAGGCCTTCACTGTTTTTCTATCTTTTTTTTTTTTTTTTATATCTATCCGTTCAAAGGCGGTGGAGGCTCGTGAAGGGCCTCTCATTCCCACTCCCCATCTCCTCAGCTCGTTTTTTCTCTCCCCCCTTCAATATGTCTCTTCTTTTCTTCATTATTCATTAAGTTTCCCTTCAAAGCCCCAGAGAGAAGGCAGAGAGAAAAGATACACCGCTGGACTTCAACCCACCTGCAGGAGTGAGAGGAGAAAATGAGCGAGGCATGGCAAACCGATATAATAAAATGAAAAGTGTAAGCTGTGAGATGTTTGGCAGCGTTTACCCGGCACATATGATAGTTTGACGTATGGTAAATCCAATTTATTTTCTGTTTATATTCTGTTTACTTTAATATTGCTGCAATGCATTGCAAACTGTTCTGCACTTTAATATCAGTGGATATGGATGAGTGTTTGCTTCCGTCTAGTTGGTTTGTGTCAATATTGATGTTATTGATGCTGTGCAAGTCGGTTGAGTAGTTTAATGCATCGTTTGGGCTGATTGGCCTCATAAAGCTCATTATTGAAATATATGGGTTGTGTGACTGTCATGGGTTTAGTTTTGTTTAGTTCTTAAGTCTGTGTTGCCTCGTGGATCACATGACTTTGTTTGCACTTGTAAGATTTTATAATGTTTTTTGAAACAAGTCTCTTTTGTGCTCACCAAAGTTGCATTTATTTGATCAAAAATACAGTAAAAACATTAATAATGTGAAATATTTTTTTATTTTCAGCATCATTACTCCAGATTTAAGTGTCACATGATCCTTCAGAAATTATTCTAATATACGGATTTGGTTATCAATGTTGAAAACAATTGTGTTGCTTGTTTTGCTGCATTTATTTCAGGATTCTTTAATAAATTTATTTGAAATATTTTATGTCATAAATGTCTTTAATGTTGCATCCTTGCTGAATAAAATAATTTGATGTTTCAAGTAATTCAAAACAAAACAAAACAACTTACCAAGGACTAAATAAATACATTTACAGGGGTATAGTAAGAATTGAAAATTGTAACCATTAAATTATATAACATTATGGCTCTTGAATATTATAAGTGACTAAACTGCTACTCGCAAACAAAAAAACAACTTTGCATCAAAATATAAAATGATCTTAAAGGAGTAGGTCACCCAACAATGAAAGTTACCCATACTCAGGCCATCAACGATGTAGATGAGTTTGTTTCAGAAAAGATTTAGAGGAATTTATCATTGCATTACTTTCTCACCAATGGATCCTCTGCAGTGAATGGGTACCGTCATAATGAGAGTCCAAACAGCTGATAAAAACATCACAATAATCCACAAGCAATCCACACCACTCCAGTCCATCAATTAACATCTTGTGAAGGATGTGGATGAGTAGATGGTTTTGTTTGCTTAGTTAGTTTGCATCAATATTGATGCATGCAGTGCAATCGATATTGCAAGTTTTAGTAAAAGCTACATGGCATTTTAACTTTAAAGCATCACTTCTGGCCAAAATACCAGTCCATAATCCATAGTAATGCTTACTCTGGTGATAAAGCCTGTCCTGTGTTTTCTGCCCAAATTGAAATTTTCTTTTTCTGTCTTCGGTTGAAAACAGTGCTTGATCTGTGCATATTTCTCTCCTGATTCATACAAAACAACATTTCCCTTGAGAAAGCAATATTATGGATCGAGTTGTATGATGGATTTGTTTCTTTCAAACACAAAGCTTTCAAGATATTTACTGATGGACTTATTTTATGTTTGTATCAGCAGATTGAACTCTCATTCTGACGGCACCCATTCACTGCGCAGGATCCATTGGTGAGCTAGTGATGTAATGCTAAATTTCTGTAAATCTGTTCTGATGAAGAAACAAACTCCTCTACATCTTAGCAAATTTTCATTTTTATGTGAACTATTCCTTTAATCTTACTATAAGCATCTCCACAGAAGGCAATTTTGTTGTCAGTTCAGTGTTGATTCAATTCAGTTCAATAACTCCGTCAATGCTGCAGAGCTCATCAATTATGAAACACATTTGATTCATACTCGATTTAGTGTGTCAAAAATACCCATGAAAAAGATAGTTTGACAATGTCAATGCAGCCTAGAAAGCAATAAAACACGTTTCCAGAAAGACAGGGAAACAAAACAACACCGAGAACAACCAGCAGTGTGCAATGAAGAAAATTAAATACTAGTGGTGATGATATGAATATGATCAAAGAAAGAAAATGAAATTAACTCTTTATTAGGCGTAATAAAAAATAATAGTAGTCATGCATTGTGTGTAGCCTGTGAGAAATCGAGTCAAAAGAGAGAGAGAGGGAAGCAACGAGGGCTGGCGCATGCATGATGGACACTCAGTGAGCTCTGAGACGGCCAATCAGAGCACTCAGCTCGCTCGAGCTGCTGCAGCGGAGGAGTGAGAGAGGATTCTCCCACACATGCATCCAGAGCAGCACACGCTCGGCAAGGGAGCGCAGACACGCGGCGACAATGGTACTCATGGGACAGAAAGTATGTTTGGAAACTTTACCACACGCACCCGATGCACATCTGTGGACTTGTATCATTAGGTAATGTGGAATATTTTCTATTTTTATGCGTCATACCAAATGTGTTTTGTATGGTATGTAGGCAGTGAGTGAGTGAGTGAGTGAGTTATCTGAAGGAAGTTGCTGTGCATCAACCGACTATAGAAAGCGAGTAATGCCACTTTATTTTCCTGCATGCATGAGACAAGAAGTCAACATCAGGATAAAAGGGATCTGTATTCAGTGTGTGGTATCTGTTGAGTATCTCCTGCTGCGCTGCGCGAAGTAAACTGACGCTGTTCAGCCGTGTATGCGATGATGTGCGCTTCATCAGATTGCCAGACGCTGCTGAGAGGTGCATGTCTGCGGCTTATAAGGCTTATCTTCTTACAGCCGCACTTAAAATCCACCGCTCAGCTGGAGCTCTGAGCTGGGGTCGCGCCGTCATCCAGACGAAAGGAGAGGAGGAGATCAGGGGCGGGCAGATGAATGCTAATAATGTTTGGGTAGATTCCACTGCCGTGCTTCAGAAGTTGTTGAAGCACGTCTGCATGTGTGGTGTGGTGCTTAATGCCACGTTTTTTTTTTCCAGAGCCAGCTTGTTTTCTTATCGGTACATGTTTCTTGCACACAAAGCTGTTTGCTGTTTGAGACACAACGTTGCTCTATTACAGCCCCTGAAAGGACGGTTGTGGTTCAATACAGAGCTTGTGCTGTCAGAGGGTTAAATGGGAGATTTCATAAGATAGAGATAAAGCCAGCTTTCTGAGTCTGCCGTGTGTGGAGAGTGTTCTTTTCTTGGCTCCTTCTTCGGAAATGATTCAATTTGGGCCACTTTGCAGAGGAGTTGATTGTAGGATTTGAGAGGGATTTGATTCTCTCCAGAGAGCAGCGGCGGTATAAATCACCCTGAGACCATTGGCATACAGGCCTAGTTATGTATGGCAATGATGTGGATGTTTCCAACAGGAACATCTAGTGATTCTTCACATAGAATTCACACTGTTGACAATGCATGACAGAGCTCTTCCTTGTGATCCATTTGGTTGCAGATTTAGTTGTGATTCATTCTGATTCATGAACCTTGTATGAAGTGAGTGCCTTTGCTATTTGAGGGTTTTTTTGGGGCCACATTTTGTCAAAAACGAACGAAAGGGCGGATTCAAACCTGCATGTTCAGCATGAGCACCCCAGCTCAACATTTCTGGACTATATGAATTACTAAGTCATGGCACCAATATATTTTCTCCTTCTTTTTCATGAAAATAAAGTTAAAATAAAATAAAAAATAATTATTATTACATTATAGAACGGCGGCAATAATAGATTTATTTTATTTTTGAGCAGTCTGAGCAAAGTTAAAACTGGTGTAATTAATTGTTATTTACTATGTAAATTAAACATTTAAATATTCATAAACAAAATTACATATTAACATAACAATATTCTGTAATAATAATAATTATTATTGTTATTGCATTATATAATGACAGTAATAAGTGTAATGTCATGAATTATTTTATTTACTATGTAAATTAAATACATTTAATATTTATAAATAACACATCAAATATAAAAACTAATAAAAATAATAAATTTGTTACAAACAGGGTGAAGGTTCAAAGATTGAATCCATCTCCATCTGGAATCCATGACTTCATACTACTGATATCAATAGACTTTTAAATCCTTCATTGAGAGAAGGGTCCATCTTTGAAGGGTCTTCTGATGAGAAGACGCTGTTTTAAATGAAGTCCACATAATAAATCAATATTTGAACCATCACCCTGTTAACCTCTGAAAGGTGGTTCACACCGAGCATAGCAGAAAACCAAAGTGTCAATAAGTGAATGAAACCCTTGAGGCATCATGACCTTCAGACCTGTGAAACTGCTCCTCTAATTCATCCTCTGCACAACTGACTCGTTCTAATAGAGCAGGAATACACGGCTATCTAGTCCAGACAGCTCATTACTTCCTGTAGCCCTTTAATTAAGAAAATGCTCTTGATGCTAAAAGCTGCCTGTGTCACAGTTCACAGAAAGTCATTAATACCATGAAATAAACTAGCACTGGAGGCTGATTTGGCTTTGCCTGCAGGAGGCTAATGTCTATACTTCTCTGTTTGTTGTGTTAGCATGTCTGCGCAAGACTAATACCGTGTGGCTTATTGCTAAGTGTTGAGGCAGTGATTTCAAACAGCACTTCGAGGAGAGAAACATCGTTAGGGAGACAAAAAAGCCTGCAATGGAGTGATTATCCTGCTGTGTGAGATTGTTAAGGATGCTTATAGTTGTCATGAAAGTAGCGATTTGTCTCGGTAAGAGAGAAGAATGTGTGATGAAACATGAGTGTGGATCACAGACAGGCTGTGATGGTACATGCACTCTTCATCCTTGCATTGTTTACTTGTCTACTGTTCCTTTGGTTTGTCATCTTTCTTCTCTTTTCCTTTCTTCTCTATCTTGAATATCATTGTACCTTACTTTCTTTCCCACCCTGAATCTCTTGTTTTCTTGTCCCTTCACTCTTCTTTTCTCCTTCCTCTTTCATTCCAATTCTGCTTTTTCATTTCCTTTTCTCTTTATTTTTTGTCGCTGTCTCCTTACACTTTAATTTCTTTTTCTTTTCCTCTTCCCTTTCCCATCTCATCCCTTTCCTTTCTTCTTTCACTGTCCCCTTACCTTTTATCTGTTCCCTTTCCTGTTCCATTTTCCCTTCTTGTACCTTCTCTTTTCCTCTTCCTCTTCTTTCTGTCACCTTTCTTTCCCCCTTCCTCTTTCATTTCCATTTGCCCTTTCTTGTTCCTTTTTCTGTTTCCCCTTTCCTTCAGTTTTAATTTCCCCTTCCCCTTTAATTTCCATTGCGCTTGAATTTCCCTTCTCACCCATTACCCCTTTTCTATCGTCTTTAATTTATTTTCATTACCTTTTCTTTTCTGATCCTTTCCATGTCCCCCTTCTTGTTCTTTGCCTTCTTTCTTTTACCTTTTCCTTCCCCTTTCATTTATTTTCCTCTTCCCCTTCTCTCCCATTCCTCGTTCATTCCCTTTCCATTTCTCTTTTCCTTGTTTCTCTTTTCCCTTTGCCCTTTGGTTTTATCTTCCACTTTTATCTTCCCTTTCCCCATGTTCCTACCCCCATTCATTTTTCCTTTTCCCCTTCCTTTGTCAACCTTTTTCTTTTTCTTTCACCTTCTCCTCCCTTTTTCATTTTTTTCTCTTCCCTTTTTCTTCCCATCCCTTCCATTTCCCTCTACATTTTTCCTTGTTACTTCCCTTTTTGCTTTCCTATTCCTTCCGATTATGTCCTTTCTTGTTCCTCTTCCTTTTCCATTCTCATACTTGCTACCATATTTCCCTTTCCCCTTTCCTTCCCCTCTCCTTTGCGTTTTACTCCCCTTTCCCATCCCTTTCATTTCTCAAACCATCATCATTTTCTCATTTCTTGTGACACATTTAAGGGCTTTAAGGCATTTCACAACACCATTGGTATTTTATGGAAGTACTATATTCAAGAAGCTGATTTGTTTACCGCACCAAAGGTTATATCACCTCATTTATCTCTCTATCACTTTATATCTCTCACTCTGTCATTTCTGAAATCACATAGCATCCGTGAATCTTTATCTGGTCTCCCACCTCAGGATTTCCCATGAGCTTCACTCCTCAGTAGCTTTCCTGACAGAACAAGTTATGAGAGAGACAGAATTCAGTAAAACAGAATATGGCTCACTTTAAAACACATACTCATAGATTCATGCAAGTCAATAACCCTTTCTCTCTCAAATACAGAGAGTGAGTATTCACCAAAAACGATCCAGAAACCTGAATTGACTCTTTAAAATGCAGAAAGAGTGAATGCATTGCTCTTTTTCAACATTTGATGAATAACTCGTTCCAGGATTAATAGAAATGTACACTAACATGTTTAATGCCTTATTACATAATCTAATAATGTAACTTGCGGCATACATATAGAATATATATAATCGACCAAATTTACTTAGAAAAGAAGCTATGTTTGCTCAGAAAAGGACAATAACGACTTAATGCAAATGCAGTGAAGGCCTTTTCAGCGCATTTAACACCTGCTATACTGGTTTGTTAGTGAATTTGTTTTGTGCTAAAATACTGTTTAGCGCTTTTGCCCCAGTATCGTTATTTTATTGTCATGCAGTTTCTTATTGCAGAGTCTTGTCAGAGTGGAATGACCTCTTGATTTACTGAGCAGAGGAAAAAAGCAGCCATGATAAACATTTCATTACTAATGCTCAATAAGATCATCCTTTCGCACACACACACACACTCATCCCATACACTCACGGGATACAAAAGCCACTTCACACATCACGCAGTAAATTAGACTGCAGGGGAAACGTGCATTCATGCTAATTGCTTTGAAATACCACTCTCATCCAAACACGTACAGCCACCTGTGACTAGATGAGAACAGGCTACGGAGGATGACAAGGCAAAGAAAGAGCGACAGAGATGCATACGAGGAATGTGCCCCAAATCATACCCGGGAGAAGGTTTCATGCTAAGGTGAGAGGCAGATATACAGAAAAGGAAACACGCAGAGAAGCAGCGGAAATATGAATGAGCTGTTCTGGGAAATGCAGTAGATGAAAAAAGCAGTTCTGTGAGCGTCACGGTGTAAAGGAGGATAGATATGGAGGGTAGCATAGATTACAGAGCCTGTTACACTGCAGCGATGTAGATTATTTTGAAGACCATGAACCTAAGACTCAAAACACAGCCTTCGACATCTTGGCCACTTTGTTAAAGAGCCGTGTTTGTCGTCTAAATAAATTAACAAGTGTTTTATTTGTATTGTAAAGTTTGGATTTAGTAAGATTTTAATGTTTTTAAAATGTGTCTCTTATGCTCAACCAGGCTGCATTTGTTTGAATCAAAATACAAGAAAAACAATAATATAGTGAAATAATATTATTATAGTTTAAAATAACTAGTGCTGTCAAACGATTAACCAAAATAAGTTTTTGTTTTCATAATATATGAGTGTGTACTGTGTACATTTATTGTGTGTATATATCAATACAAACACATGCATGTATATATTTAAGAAAAATATGTTGTTTTTATATATTAAATATATTTATATATATATATATATATATTCTAAATATATAAATGTATATACATGTAAATATTTTCAAAATGTATACTGTTTGTGTGTTTATTTATATATACATATTAAATAAACACAGTACACATACATATATTAGGTAAACAAAAACTTTTATTTTGGATGCGATTAATCACAATTAATTGTTTGACAACACTAAAAATAACTTTGTTTTTTTTAATAATAATTCTAATTTATTCCTGTGATGCAAAGCTGAATTCTCAGCATCATTACTCCAGTCTTCAATGTCACATGATCCTCCAGAAATCATTCTAATATGCTGATTTGCTGCTCAAAATATTTCTAATTATCAGTGTTGAAACAGGTGAAACTGCTTAATATTTTGGTGGAAACCATAATGCACTTTTTAAAATCATTTTATTTAAGTATGTATGTTTTTATTTATTTGTTTGTTTATTTGTTTTAATTGTTAACTTAAAATTATTTGATTTAAGAAAGGCAAATTGGTTAAATACTGCTTTTTTGCATTTTAGTTCTACTGTATCAGGGTTTTTTTCTGGTTTTATTTATATTTAAGACGGCTGCTGTAACACTGATGTTAGTAGTTTGCATTGTACACTTAAAAAATCAATTTCTTAATCATTGTAATCTTGTTTTCTTGTTAAAATATCTAAAAGTCCTTGACACAAGATGAATTTACTTGAGAAGTAACAATGCATAAGATAGCAAGACTTGTTTTCAGAGAATGTATCTTTAATATGAGTGTATTTGGTCTTATTGCATTGACTGATTTTTCAATTTGTTTTAAATATAAATAAATCTGCCGGTGCAGTAAAATAAAACACAGTTCATTTCACACGATGCAGTCCATGAAAACAAATTTTAAGATTATAAGCAGTGTTGCTTCAAGTAAAATCATCTTGTTTCAAGGATATTTAGATATTTTAACTGTATAAGTAAAGAAAAAAAGACTAACACCTTGGGGTTAAAATTAGTTTCAAAAGAGTAGTTGTAGATTAACTTGTTTGGAAAGCTACAGGGAAGTTTTAAAGTAACTCTCCACTAATTAAATTGAGACTGTGCTACCAAGCTTAAACCAGACCGAGTGACCCCTAGGTAGGGTGGACTGGATTAGAGAGAAGCACGATCCGTTAAGACTGCTTGTTTCACTGATCCGTCTCCAAATCGATCTGTTCTCGTCAGTCTGACTGTTTCGTGCAGCACTCGTTGTGGTTTGGACATGTAAAAGTATCCACTTAGTGGCTGTTCAATAGTGTGGTTTAATTGGGTTATATATATAAAATAACATTTAAAGGAAAGATTACTGTAAGAGGTAATTTGACATGTAAATACAAGGGCCAATGAAAATACATTTAAGATTAATTTCAGCGGTGTCATTCAAGCGGGTTATACAGTATTTTACCAATTATTAAAAAAAATGGCGTAGAAACAATTTTCACTCGGAAATTGCTACTAAATTTTAAAGAAATGGCACATAATTACGATTACGAAGAAACAGCTAGTAACACATCAAATAAAACATTTTTTTACTATTTTACTAAAATAGTATTTTCTTGTAAAACATACTCTTGTTTTATTTAGAACTGAAACATAGCTTTCACAGTGCAAATGAAAACCGATATTGATGCTGATGTATTGCTTCTAGGAACAAAGGAAAAGCAAAATCCTCACCTTTTTTTTTTTGGAACACAAATGCGTAGATAGTTTCTAAAGAGTCAAATCTGTGTCTAAAGCTTCTCCTGTGACCACAAATGGCCGTAAAACCCTATTTTTGAGAATCCTCCGACTCTCTAGACAGCAGCTGTGTGTGAAGATCATGAAGATCATCGGATCAGTTTCATAACCCGGAGCGGCGTTGAGAGCCATTGATCACACATTACTGCCCGCCAGGATGTAACATTAGGGGTTCTCGGACAGTTGTCATAATCAATAGTATTGTTCCTGTTTGCGGCCATTTGACTTTTCTGTCCGACCATGCAGTGTCCATCTAAACCTGCGCAAATCATTACGATCGCAAAGGGCAGAAGCATGACGAATCGAACAGCTCACTGGCTATTTATACATTACGCCTGACATGTAGCAGAAAATCAGGGACAGTTTTCACAGAAAGTCATCACCTACAGGGACCTGGGAGCTCTTGAAAAACAAGAGAGCGTTTCCATTTCCAGTAGCACCGGTGCCCCACCGAGGTCTCCAGAGACAAAACAGGCACTCATGGGTCACCCAGGGAAACATTTTTGTGTGCATTAATAAGATATTTTCCTCGCTTATAGAGAGAACGATGTGACTTGTTGAAGTTGGAAAGATTTGAGGGCTATAAAAAGGCACGGCATGTTTATTTAAAATGGGAAATACTATAATGTTTGTTTCATAGAGCTAAATCAGGAGCTTAAGTGCTTGCTTGACTGTATGTTTGTGTCTGTTTGTTCTTAATTTGAATAGGTTGCATTTTAAATAGCGGTTAAGAGACATCATGATTTAATCATATTTTAAACTTCTGCATGCACACCCAGGGCTTCTGTTCTGTTCGTGACCTCAAGCTGAAGCAAACTTGGGTTCTGCAGCAGGACAATGATCCAAAACACACCAGCAAATCCACCTCTGAATGGCTGAAGAAAAACAAAATGAAGACTTTGGAGTGGCCTTGTCAAAGTCCTGACCTGAATCCTATTGAGATGCTGTGGCATGACCTTAAAAAGGCGGTTCATGCTCGAAAACCCTCCAATGTGGCTGAATTACAACAATTCTACCAAGATGAGTGGGCCAAAATTCCTCCAAAGCGCTGTAACAGACTCATTTCCAGTTATCGCAAACGCTTGATTGCAGTTGTTGCTGCTAAGGGTGGCACAACCAGTTATTAGGTTTAGGGGGCAAGCACTTTTTCACACAGGGCCATGTGGGTTTGGATTTTGTTTTCCCTTCATAATAAAAAACTTCATTCAAAAACTGCATGTTGTGTTTACTTGTGTTATCTTTGATTAATAATTAAATGTGTTTGATGATCTGAAACATTAAAGTGTGACAAACATGCAAAAATATAAAAAAAAGGAAGGGGGCCAACACTTTTTCACACCACTGTATCTTTGTTGTTGTTTGTTATTTTGTTATGGTCAGTTCATGCTCTAAATGACAACATTTTTACTTAAAATTTGGAAGAAATGTCATCAGTATATGGAATAAAACAAAAAAAAACAAAAAAATTTACTCAAACGCATAACTATAAACTAAATCCAGAGAAACTGAGAAATTTCAAGTGGTCACTTATTTTTTAATTTTGATGATTAGACCTTGCAGCTTATGAAAGTCAAAAATCCAGTATCTCAAAATATTAGAATATTTCCTAAGATCAAAGAAAAAAAAAAGGATTTGCAAAACAGAAAAGTTCAATTTCTTTAAAGTAAGTTCATTTATACACTCAATACTTGGTCAGGGCTCCTTTAGCACAAACTCCAGCATCAGTGAGGAATGGCATGGAAGCGATCAGCCTGTGGAAGTGGCTTGGTAGCCCTTTTCCTGAAGACGTCTGAGCGTGGTGACTCTTGATGCACTGACTCCAGCTTCAGTCTAATCCTTGTGAATCTCTCCCAAGTGTTTGAATCAGCTTTGCTTGAAATAATTCTCAAGCTTGCAGTCATCCCTGTTGCTTGTGCACCTTTTCCTACCCAATTTCTTCCTTCCAGTCAACTTTGCATTTAATATGCTTTGATACAGCACTCTGTAAACAGCTACAACTTTCAGTAATGACCCTCTGTGACTTACCCTCTTTGTGGAGGGCGTCAATGTTCGTCTTCTGGATCATTGCCAAGTCAGCGGTCTTCCCCATTATTGTGGTTTCAAATAACAAGAGATACTCTGAATTTATACTGTAGGGATGGTCATTTATTGAAACTCAAATGTAAATATTCTAATATATTTTGAGATACAGATTTTTTGACTTCCAGGAGCTGTAAGGTCTAATCAAAATTAAAACAAAATACTTTTGAAATGACTGACACGCTGCGAGGATAAGATTAGGCTATTTACTCCTCAATTAAAATGTTTTTTTTAAAAGGTCTTTTAAAACAGGTCTATTAGGCTATAGGCTACGGCTACCTACAATGAGTTATAGTCCTACAATTAAAATATTAACACTGCAGTCATCAATAAAAAATCAATGAAATAAAAGCTTTTATTTTGAGCACCAATTTTCAAAAACAACCTGTTTAACATGAAATACGTTTCTTCTCTTTTTTTTTTTTTTTTAACTATGTACGGGCCACAAGAGAAATATTAAGGATATAAATGATAAAAGCTATAGACTATACCATTATCAGCATATGTTGAAATAGATTCAAGAGCTCCGTCATTCTGTTTTTACTTTCACTTTCTGCTTATAGTGAATTGACTGAGATTAAGACGATCACCAGCATAAATCTTGCACGTGTGCGAACGCGTGCTTGTGTGATATCCATTGGCTCGCCTTCATGGTTTAAAACAGAAATATTTCCAACATTGCGACGTAACCAATTGCCCCACCCGCCGTATCAAACGTACCGAACCGTTAAAATGCAGCTAAAGACCTCAGAAGCCAGCAGGGATCTCACCACCTGCATTAAAACACAGATATGAGAGCGAGAGAGAAAGACAAGTGCTAATTCAGTCTCACAGATCTGAGAACAAGACGTTAGAAGAAGCACACATCAGGAGTAATATGACAGATGTTATGTGTGAGGGAAAGGAGATTTCATTAAAACTGTAAGAAGTTAAAACAGGTGCCATAGTGAAAGTTTCAGTGTTGTTGTTGTATGGCTCACACAGATGCTTTAACTAGTTTGCTCTTTGACTGAAGACTTTATTCACTGTTTTGTGTGTGTGTGTGTGTGTGTGTCCGGGCTTTTGGGCAGAGTACAATCTGCGATTTTTAAAGATGAAGCATCATTTTGTAGCAGTCAGATGGTGGAGTTTGTCCCTGCTGAATACGCATCAGATGCCGCAATATCAGCTTTACCTGAAGCCTGTATATCTAATGCTGCATACAGGTTTTCTTAATTCATTGCAGTGCGTTTATTATGTCTGATATGACTGGATGAGGCATGGTTAAAGCAGTTTTAAAATGCTAATAAATGCACACCTGTGACTGCACACAGTAGCACTATAAAAAAGACATTATGAGTACTTTTATAATGCATTACAGGTTTCAAGTGGTACTGAAACGACCATTAATATATTCATGAACCATTACACCGTGTACTGAAGCAGTAGTTCCTTATGTGAAATGGTAGCATTAGCCAATCAAAATTTGATGATAATAATGTTATCACAATCACTTTTGAATGTGGTATGATCATGCATTATCATTTTGCTAGTACTGTCATAATATAGTATACATTTTAAATGTGTAGTAACAATCGATTTAATTACCAAGTACTAATTACAATACTAATTAAATTAAGTTATGCTTATAATTTATATGAATTACTATTTGTATCCAGTTAATAACTTTTTTTCAGTTTTGCTTCTCTGTGTGCATTTGACATCCATATGATATTAGAAATTTTATAGTAAAACTACATAGGATTAGGACAAAATTATTAGGATAAAACATTAGTTTAAATAATTGCACTGACCAAAAAAAAAAAAAAAAAAAAAAAAGCAGCATAGTACTGTTTTTTGTTATCTTTTTTATGTTATGTTAATAATATTTTTGGATGTTTTACAGTATTTTTTTTATTATTATTTATTAATATTATATTACAATATACTAGATTTTATTTTAAGCTTTATTTTTTATTAAGAGATTAATTTGGTCTCTAATTGTTATTTTATTTTATTTTATGTGGTCTGGTCTTTTATTTAATTGAATTAATTAATTTATTTGGCAAATTTAAACGGCACACTAATTTGAAGAGTCTGAAAGCATTGATTGTAAACAGTTTAATCTATAGTCAAACCTGTGATTGCACACCTTCTTAATAAGTACTGCATACTACACTGGATTCAATAGTATGTAGGGGTGGGGGAAAAAATCGATACAGCATAGTATCGCGATATTTTCCGTGGCAATACTGTATCGATACACGGATGCCAAGTTTCGATCTTTTATTATACTATTTAGTAGAATTACTATAAGATTTCTATTCAAACTGAAAGCATAATTCTAGGCTATTCGCTGCCATTTTCAAAGCACAATGCAAAAACGTGACATTTCATTCACTGTACGATCTTCTGTCGGAAGCGCTAAATCCAGGAGTGCATGTCCTTACTTGCCGGCAACCCACCAAAATAAAAGTTAGCTAATTTAGGGTTGAAAATGATGAAAATTCACATAAAAAAATTAAATATTATAATTTTATTTTTAAGTTTACTATAAAATAATTGTGTTTTTATTTAATACTCCCTTTTTATTTTAAAACATAATGGTTTTACCACACTTTATTATTTTGTTTATTTTATAAAAACTAAATAAAGTCCAATGATGTAAATAATGCAAAGCAGTCCTGCACCCTGAGAGTTTCTAGATAAATCTGTCCGCAGAAACCTTATTCTGTTCCGTAGAACTGTGTAACCGGCAGAGGATCCGCCCTTCCCCACACACCGTAGGACTTGTGCTGGGCAGCACTGCACAATAAAGAACTTTTTGTTGCTACATGATATCAGTGAAACCATAACTCAACGTGTGCTGCAATGCAGCAAGGGAATAAGACGAGGAGAGAGAGAAACAGAGAGAGAGATGAAGAGAGTTTTAAAGGCAAATAGACTGTCAGAGTGAAAATGGCTCTCTGCAGAGTGTAGCAGATGGATACTGTCTCAAAGGCAGTGTCCTCCTTCTGTGATGAGAAAGACAGGAGAATCCCTTCTCTCTTTCCTCCCTCCTTCCTTCCCCTCCCTCTCCATCTCTTCATCAAACGCGCGGCAGATGGGATGCAGGAGTGATTTAGGCCACTAAAGCTGTGCAGAGATTGTCGCTTACGCTGGCTTTCATGGCTTCGGGTTGTCCTCTAAAATGGCTGCAGACGCATCAGAAGAACAGAAAGCAGAGAGAGCTGTCACTTTGCTCTGGATCTATGATCCAACATTGAGAAGTGAAACACTGAGAGTGAAATAGGGACAAGAAGTGTGCTCTGAAGAAAGACCACTGGGTGAATTCAGAAACTTCAGTTTAGCTCTCAGCTGATCTCATCGATCACATTTTTGTGGAGAAATCAAAATAGATGCAAATGAGAAAAAATTGGTTGGCATACAATAAGAGTATAGAGATATATTACCATATTACATACAAGCAAATTGGATAATATAGCTCAGATAATATGGTCTTTAAAGCCCAAAACACACTGCACGATTTGTGGCTGTCCCAGACGAAAGACTAGCATTGTGAAGCAATCACGGTGATTTCTGATTCGCCACGATTATTTCACGATGCCAATCTTTCGTCTGGGACGGCCGAAAATCGTGCAGTGTGTCTTGGGCTTAAGAACGAGCTAATGCAACGTTTGATATGTCACTTCAGTACTGTAGTAATGTAGTACTACCATGTTTTTCATAATATTTACAAAAGTTGTTTGGCATCATAGTAAAACGTTTTTTTTGTTTACAGTATATTTTAAATTATTTATTATAATTGATTTACATCATTTGTTTTTAATATTATTTTATATACTTTAAATTTTATTTCAATTTATTTTATTTGTCTATGTGATATTATTATGGTCTGGTCTTTTGCTTTATTTTTTATTTTACTTTTTATAGTTTTTATTTTTTTTATTTTATGTGAGATTACTTTATTTTCTTTATTATTTGTTTATTCTGGTCTGGTTTATTTATTTTATATAAAAAAAAAATTGCCTTTATTTATTCATTAATTTTACGAGAAATTAATCTAGTCTGGTCTGTTTTATTTGATTGCTTTGAAGCTGCCTATTTAATTTCATTTAATATTTTACTTTTTATTATTTTATTTTATTTTATTTGAGATTACTCTATTTTCTTTATTTCTTGATGTATTTCATTAATCTAGTTTGGTTTATCTTATAAGTTGCCTTTATTTTATTTTGTTTTATTTTATGTGCAATTACTCTAGTCTGCTCTGTTTTCTTTGTTTTATTAGATTGCTTTGAAGCTGCCTATTTAATTAAATTTATTATTTCATTTTATGTGAAATTATTATTATTATTTTCTTTATTATTTTATTTGGTCACTCTGGTCTGGTTTATTTATTTTATAAGTTGCCTTTATTTTGCTTTACTCTACTCTACTCTACTCTCTCTGGTATCTATTTTCTTGTTTTTGTTTTACTTCTTATTACTTGGTTTGTTTCTCAGGAAAAAAAAAAAAAAGAGAGAAAAACAGTAGCCTGAAGCAAATGTCTCCATTTGCTCTATATGTAATCTCATTGCCATCCAGGGAAGAAAAAATAATAAGGGAAAAAATCTGATGTACACTAAAGATCTCGTTTATGATTTTTAGAAGTCTGAAAGTTTGCATGAAACTTGACTGATCATCCGCCCGGCATCTCTGTGTGACGCTGCAGAGCTCAAGTCCAAAAAAAAGAAAGCAAGCTGCCCGCTGCTGCATAGCATCATGAATAATCGGAAGCAAAATCTCTTCTCACTTTTAACCGCATTCTGAAATCAAAACTGTCATTTCCTGCAGGTGCTTGTGCGATTTACTTCTGACATTTCAACGCAGGCAACCAAAAAACACAATGTCTGAGTGGCCTTCTCACCTTCAGCTGCCAAACGATAGTGGAAATTGGCTCGCACCACCGAATGAATATTCAGGAGCTGTTGGAGAGATTTGTTCACAATGTAATTCGGTTGTATGAGTATCATTCCAGCCTGTCTCTGAGCGTGTGTGTGTGTGTGTGTGTGTAAGAGCTTTCATTGGTGAGCGTCTGATCTTTCTGAACTTTTATGTATATTTCATGATGTAGGCTGGGAGCGTTTGGCAGTCAGTGTACATACATTATTTGAGCGTTCACGAAAACATACAGAGCAGCACAGAAAGCAAACCTGTTAATATTTCTCACCTCCCCAAAAGCTTTTTCCAGTCCTGTTACTTTAAAGCTGTTTGTGTACCGTAAAATATGCATTTTCTAAGATTGTGTTAACAGACATAAACATCAAGGTTCTTCACACTTTCACACTACTTTTGGGTCTGTGATCTCATTAACATTTGCAGGTATTCATATGTACAGGAAACGCATTGGTGTATGTTTGGATAGACGAAGATCATTTTTACAAAATCAATATGGACAGCATCAAAAATGTAAACTCATAGCTGGACTTGATGTAGACAGTTTTTAATTGTTTTTTAGAGAAAAAAAAGTGATTCAATTTATATTATAACCAAATCATTTAATATTATTAATATTAATAATATTTTTGGGTATAATATATAGTTATATAATTTAATCATATACTTAATAATAATAATACTTATTATTATTATTATTCACTGATATATCATAATACTTTAATATTAAATAATCTTAAATATTTTTATAATATAAAATTGATCTTCTTGACAGTAAATAATCAGTAGACTACAAAAAAAAATATTTAAGTTAATGCTATATTGAAATATTTTTCATAATATTTATTTATTTATATGTTTGGGTTAAATATTAACCTTTAATACTGCACATTTTCACTGGAATATGTTTCTTGTTAAAAGCACAGTTGTCATCATTTGATTATATTTATCATAAACTTTTTTTTTATATAAGTAATATTTTATTTAAAAATTATTTAAAACTGTTTACATTTTATTTTGAAATTTCTTTCCTTAAATTTTTGTGGCATTTTCTTGTAGCTTTATGTCTGTATACTCTATACTTTTTAGTCATCCTAATGATAGAAAAGAGTTTAGTTGTGTAGTTGGGCGATATTCTTCAGAGACCCAACAAATCGTGCCATTTATAGGTTGATCCAATATTAAAAACCATTATTCAAATAAGTAGCATGCATTTCTTTAGAAGTAATGTCCAGTCTATGCCATAGTAATTGGTCTACTTCACTGTTAGAGCGATTACTTCTCCATCTGCCTGACAATGTGTTCTAACAGCGGTTATCATTAGTCTTTCTCTCTTCTGCCGTGGGCAGTTTGACCCTCCGTACCCTCCTCTCTCCTTCTGTAGTTTGATATCAGCAGAGGGTCCAGACTGAGAAATCGCAGCAGGTCATGAAAATACTCGCTCCAGGCAACTCAAGGCCTCATTCTCTTCCTCCTCCGTCTCATTTCTCTGCTCTGATGTTATCCACTCTCTCTACTCTTTGGTCTTACTTATTCTTATCGCTCTTCCTCCTTTTTGTAAATGTTGTAACATATATTTTATTGTCTTAAGCACAAATCGGACAGGTTTGCTAAATATCCACCTAAATATATGTCTTCTATTTCGATCGACCCGGGTTTGAATTCACCGTTTGGTGAACTTTTTTTCTCCCTTTTCAAATCACATCAGAAAAGCATTTATTTTTTAATAAAAATAAAGGAAATGATCAAAAAGTTGAAAATAAAGTATCGGTAGGTATAGGGAGGGCTTTTGTCCCAATAAGGCATCCATTTAATAATTTGAATTAAAATAAAAATTTTAACTCAAGTTATTGCATACTATTTTATAATGGAGATAATTGCCACTATTTGCAATAAGTAGAATCAAATTCTGCTATTTTAACAGTGTAAATATAATCTATAGCTATTTTCACTTAGTGTAAATAGCATCCATTGCTAAGAAAATATGCTATTTACACTTAGTGCAAATAGCCGCTGCCTTATTTAAAATCCCATTTGACTATGAATAACAACGTTTTTCAATTGTTCTTTTGATAAACTGTTCCAAACATTATGTTGCACTGCTGATATTCCAGTTTGTTGCTATAAATAATACAGATTTGGGAGCTGAACCCAATGCTGATATTGGAATCTAAACCATTATGACATGAAATGCGTGTCCTGCTGTTCTCTGATCAGACAGTAGAGAAAGTCTCCACCGCTGTATGAATGCCTCGCTACTGGAGACCAGCTGCCATTGATTGAACACAGCTGTGAGCCGTAACCAATGGCATGAGAGAAAAGAAAAGAGGGTGGAGGAGGGGGGATTGAAAGAGTGTTTTAATTATAATCAGCAATACAATCATTGCATCAGCACTCTGATTGAAGAGCAACTCAGGAGGTGCCGACACACACATACACACACACACATACACACACACCGGTTTAAATTCAGAGCATACCTTGTCAAATCCAGTCCAGAGGCTAATACCCCATAGCCTCACCTCAGAGAACAGCATCGCCGCGGGTAACGCCCATCGGTTCACCCAGGGCCATCTTGGCAATGTCTCTGGGATGCTTTTTATGTAGGTAATAGCCATACAGTACAGCCTCTATTTCAATGGGAAGAGATGGAAATCTCCAAAACTATTTGTCAAAATTCTACTTCAGTAGCCTGTCAAATCAACAGTGAGCAGTGGTATCATTTTTAAACTTATTTTATTTATTTACTTATTTTTTCATTTAATTAATTTTACATTAATACAATTTAAGTGATAGGCTGCACTTCAGTCACCATATTGATCATCATAATTTATAATAATTATATATATATATTAGTGCTGACAATCGATTAAAAAAAACAAAACGAATCACACATTTTTTCTGAAATTGCGATTAATCCCACCTAACAAGTTTTTAATTATACTTTTATATTGCAATAATTTCATATTCAATCTTTTTTATGTCTGAAGGCAGGTATCACTGATACCAGCTGATGTCTCTATGGATTTTGTTCCTAATATTTAACCATTGACTATAGCCATTCTGCATTACAGTATAATTGAGGGCTATTCAATTTAACAATTAAAATTAATGATATTTATTAAAAATGTAACATTTATTAGACTTTAAAAAAATAACTTCTAATTTAAGTGAACTTAAAACAATCTTCACATAAACCCATTATAATAAATGTCATATAGCCTATGTGCCCTTCATCAAGAAAATAACCTAACCTAATAAAGTTATCAAATACTAAATTCTAATTTAATTAAAGATAAAGCTTAAAACTACAGAAGTTATTGATTTCCTCTCTTTAATTCTGTTCTTTGATTAACAGATGTCACAGCAGCTGGTTATTAGGTTATTTTGGCTGCTACTTTAAAAACTGCCACTGCTGAACTTGATGCGGATCTGACACTGTTTAAAATGTGACTCATGAATAATAAATACTTGCATGCACAATTTTAAGGCAGCTGTAACTTATAACTTCATGACATAACTACAACATTGCATACTCGTAGTTTCATTTGGGTTTGAATATGATACAGCACTTTAATATAGCCTAATAGGCCTAAAGCCCAATCCGGCACATTTATGCGTGCACTTGAAGAGCACGCACTACGAGCCCAGTATAATGGCTGACAGGACAGGAAGATTCGTTTTACTGACATATGGCCTGACAACATCTCATCTGACCGCAGTTCACTGATGTTCTACTGAAGCTCCGCATCACCGGTATATGTATATGTGTGTATGTGTATATACAGTATATATATAAGGAATAATTGAATAAATAATCCTACTCACATACTACTCAATACCTCATGTTCATCATTCACTAAACATTGTATTATGTTGTATGAGTTTTTATGTATATTTATAAGTCTCCAGCATAACCCCACAGTTTGAGAACCACTGCATTGTCTGTTTATACATGCATGCAGTGCATGTTTGTGGACTTGTTTTGTTGAAGTGTTGTGAGCAGCTGATTGATTGAGTTCAGCACTTCGGACTGAAAGACGTGAGAATGTTTAGGTTCCCTCTCTGATGGAAGTCTTGGTATAACAACCGACTTTGTTTCTAGGCGTCACCGGTGACTAAATGCAAGCTGCGTTATTTCCTGAGTGAAGAGCTTACTCGAACATGAGGATTATCCAAGAATCCAGAACATATTTTAAGCTTAATCCATGTACATTTTTAAGGGGATTTCAACTGTTTACACTTTAAAGGATTTGATGCCAATGACAGTATTACAATCGGAAGCTTGCATGTCTCTGGTGGTGGTTAGTTAGTTGTTGGATGTTTATGTTGTCCTGAAATCAGTTGGCTTTAAAGAAACTTTTGGATGCATACACATTGAATATCTATATAAAATATATTTGCTGTAGATCTATTCATTGAGAATATCAATTAATGCATGTACAATGAAAAATACTGTGCTTTTTTTCTCAGAATTAGCTAGGAAATTTCATTTAATTACAGAGAAATAGCAAGTAAAAATTTAATTTTGATTTGATTTATAATTTTTATTATTATTATTTATTATTATTATTATTTTATTTTTTACAGGGTACATAATGTGTCCTTTTATATTAGTTAAGGCACTTAAACAACACTACAATCTCTGTTGGAGTTTGTTCATTAGTTGAACCAAAATTAAAATACAGATTTGAAGTGTAATTTGATCTTTATTGCTAATTGTAAATGTGTTGTTAACTCAGCTGTGGAGAATTTGGTCTTTGTTCATTCAATTGGATAAAATTTTAGCATCTTTCTCCTATATGTCTTTGCTGATTATATCCACATAGGGACTTCGGTCAGATTGCATTGCAGCTAGTTTTTGCAAATCCTTGAGATTTTAGTTTTCTTTTTTCTCCGGCATCTTTGAAACACATCTTTGAAATCACATTCTCTGATAATTTACAGAAAATTGGTAAATTGCAGGTGAGCTTAATATCACTAGCTATATGTAAGCATAGATATATTTAGTCAAGTCTACTTGCCGTGGTAATTGACAGGATGCAGAATTTCTCACACTTAATTATATTTTATAGCATTTCTGACCTTTTTAAACCTTGATGAGAGTGCTGTTGGTGCATAGAAGAGGGATTACCATTTCTGCATTCATTAAACTAAATATGCCGCTCGCAACTCCACACTATTTCATGATTAAATGTTTGTGTTCTGTTTATTACCAAAGCATGACTAAAGTGTCTTATGCTTGCTTGGTTTAGCAACCTTCTATATCACCAAGAACACTTGAAAATTTGTATTTCAGGTTACCCGAGCGCAACTCATCCTTCTGAGAGATAATCATTTTGCATTAGATATGGTTTTACATCTTCATATTAACTGCTGCTAATTTAGGATGAGGAACTATATTTGACTGCACTGTGAACGTGTTCTGTCTCCACCGCAGTCGCTGTAAATGACTGAATCCAAAGGTACTGCATTATGGCAAGCCTTGTTAAACAGCAAAATATTGATTATAACTAGGAGCTAATTAGTTACGGACTTACTGTGCCAAGCATCTGTTGTTTTGGGTCTCTGTGAGGAAATTTCATAAATTACTTCTTTTAATGGAATAGTTCACCCAAAAATGACAAATCTGTCTTCATTTACCCATCCTCACGTTGGTCGACTTTGATAAAAGAATGAAATGATTGAATCAATGAAATGGCATGAAGGAATGTCCATTCTACTCTTTTCCATTCAACTATGGTGGATGCTGAGAGTAAATGATGCCAAAAATTTTCATTTTGTTTGAATCTCCATGTAAATTGCCATTTTTTTCTTGAATAATGTAACATATTTTAGATTGAAAGGAAATATTAAATGGATAAAAATGGTAAAAAGTGGTTGTCTGACATTGCAGTGAAGCCACAGTAATTGTACATAGAAACTGACTAAAAAACTAATTGGGTATTGGTTAACATTATCAAGGGAAATTCATTTTGGAGCAAACCATTTCTCTTGGAATAACATGCATTGATGAATATTTTACAGTAAGATGCATTAGTAAAATAAACAGGGTCAATTTTGATCCCGTGTTGGCTTGAACATTAAGCAATGGTGCCATACTGGTAATTAAATGTCTTTTGAGATGTTTCCTTTCTTGTGGTATTTTGCAACCATATGAAACATTGAAATTGTTTGTCCATCTCATCTTTTCACAGGAGATTCAACATGGCCGCTGCTGTCATCTTACGTGTTTGTTGGATCCGGGCTTGAACACGCCTGCGTTCTTCCTCGAGTGCTCTTAGAGTGCATGATGTCAGTGCATTTCTGCTGCCTTTCCAAGATGAACGACTGAAATATGAACCTCATTCAAGCTTTCTGGACCTCCGGTCCAGCATCTGATTAAGTCAAGCCCCTCAAACGACCATCCGAGGGGGGAATAAAGAGGAGTAGGCGTGGCTGCTGGTTGGTGGTGGTGGAGGACGAGGAGGTGGCGGAGGCGGAGGGTTTGGAAGCCATCTTTATCTTTGGGAATATACCATTTGTGGAATACCACTGTGTGTTTGGAATATTGAAGCTGTAGTTTTTGGAATCCTTTCGGAATATTGGGAATTTGGCTCCTGTTCGCAGTCATGAAGGTGAACCCAAGCTCTTGTTTGTGTCCTGTACTTTTGTGCCTGTGTTTTCTGGAGAGGGGTTATGAGGCGAGCCATCACGGCCAAGCCAAAATCATTTCCAGGAGCCACAATGCAACTCACAACCACAACCAGACTAAGGATGGGGAAACAGAGGTCCACCATCGGCCCAAACGTGGATGGATATGGAACCAGTTCTTTGTCTTAGAGGAACACATTGGTACAGATGCACAATATGTAGGAAAGGTAAGCATGACATTTTCAGTTGTGGTTTGATAATCTGGTTTGCCTGGTCTAGTTTGCAGGGTTTTGGGCATTTGTCAGCTTGGCCTAACAGCTAAACCAGCGTCCCAATGCTGGCGGACCAGATTGACCAATTTACCAACTAATTAGTCCAATATAAGTTGGTCTACCTGGTTTGTGCAAAAAAAAAAAAATGTAATGCATGATATTCATTAATTCATTCATTCATTCTTTCATTGTTTTTTTGTTTTTTGTTTTTTTTTTGCTTTTTTCCATCAGTGGTGGAATTACTTCAATAGAAGAAAATCTGTGCATTTTCTTTTCCTGTGCTGTATTTTCTGTTGAAACAGAAAGTAGGGTCAGACATATGGAGAATTTTATTTTATTTTATTTTAAAACCATTAGGTTATTTTATGGCAATGAATAATGATTTACTGCCTGCTATTGGACAAAACATTGGCGTGCACAAGTCTTTGGTTTGTTTTCCTTCCTGAATTTAAACCAGCCTAAGGTAGGGTGACCATATTTTAGTTTTCAAAAAGAGGACAGTGGGGGCAGGATGCAGATGGGTGGGGGTGGTGTTGTGGGGTTGGAGGGGGGTTAAAGAAGTCCCCAAAGTAGCACAATGACCATATCCCAAATGTCAAAACTCAAAATATGTCATTTCCATTCCAAAAATACATATTTTACAGTGACTGTTATGCAGATTGATCTTAAACACAGCTAAAACCTTCCTACTAGTGGTCATCCTCCACAAAACTTAAAGGGATAGTTCACCCAAAAATGAAAATTTGATGTTTATCTGCTTACCCCAAGGACATCCAAGATGTAGGCGACTTTGTTTCTTCTGTAGAACAAAAACAAATATTTTTAACTCAAACCGTTGCAGTCTATCAGTCATATAATTTCAGTTAATGGGACACATTGCTTTTAGAGAAAAAAAAACATACACAGACAAAACCAAATTAAACCCTGTGGCTCGAGACAATACATTGAGGTCTTAAGACACAAAACGATTGATCTGTGCAAGAAACTGAACAGTATTTATATAGTTTTTTACCTCTGATCCGCCACACAACAGCGCGGTCACAACAGCCGACGCGTCTTCTTCGTCTTGCTTTACGGCGGATCGCAGACTTATAAGTGCATTAATGCCACCTATCTCTCAAATGGACCATTGACACTCCTAATTGAGATTGTAGATAGTGTCAGTGGTCCATTTGAGAGATAGGTGGCAGTAAAGCACTTATAATGCACTTTTTACCGTAAAAGTTTTAAATCAGCCCAATTCCGTGCAAAAAAATGCAGATTTGGCAACCCTGCATCCAACACGAGCTTCATCCAAAGCGATTTAAATACTCTGCAAATTGATAGCGGCTCCCTGATGCGCAAAAATTCTATTCAACATTAGAATGGTTGCGGGAGCTGACGGTAAAAGCCAGATATTCAGCGGGAGGGGGATTAAGAAAACAGTCCCGCACAGGGCTTTAGAACAAAAACGCACACAATGAATGGCAACCGTAGAAAGTAAAAGCTAAATCCTGGACATTTTGGGCAATTTAGAAATCCCTGCCGGATGCATTTTTGTAGGTCTAAAAAGGACATGTCTGGGGAAAAGAGGACGTATGGTCACCTTGGCCTGGTAGTCTTAGCTGAATTAAATTGGTTTTGGTTTCCTAGCCTCACCAGCTGATAAGTGTCCAAAACCCCTTTAAAACCATCAAATAGACCTGCCTGACCATGTTGGCTGCCTTTAAGACTGGCACATACATTGGGCTTGTTGATATTTTTAACATGGATATAACAGCAGTCTAATGTTGAAACATGCTAGACCCTCACGAACAACATCAATTTGTAAATCAAGCAAGTGACCTTTTGCTCTGTCTCTGACCTTATTCCATCACTTGTCTATACCCGCAGGCCTTGATCGATAACGTCTTTGCATGGAGTTAGCTTAGCACAGCAAAACAGCAGCTCAGGACTGCAGCTTGACTTATTGGTTCGTGTTTGAGATTTGACAGTCTTCATCATTTTGGCTAGAGTCATGCCGGTTCTCCTGTGTTTGCCTCACGGGCTTGTCGATCTTGTGAAACATGAATTTTGTGTCCATGCCAAGTCGCAAATAGGGCCATGAATCTATTAGTATTAGCAAGTCAGTCTGGAGTCAATGTGGAAACTTTTGCACTGACCACATTTGGGTGTATATTACTAAATTAATTGTATAGGCTACTTTGGATATTTCATGTTCATACATAAAGATATTTGTGTGGAATAAAGAAGTATTACTTTTATAATGACAACATTTCATTTTCAAATATCTTCTTTACTTTTATATTTACTGAAAATCTAATAGCTAATACAGACTAATGCCAGTCATTTGTTTCTCTTATATTTTATTTGATCTAATCGGGGTCATTGTGCTCATGAATTTAAAAATAAATAAATAAATAATAGTAGTGAAGTAAATAAATGTACACTATACATTTGCATTGTATTAATGTTTTAGAATAAATAAATAAACCATACATAAACACATACATAAATACATAAACAAACGTATACATTTAATATGCATTTGATTTCAAATCCATTTGTAACATATAAACATATATTCATCATCACCCGTACCTTTTCACGTAACAGTAACAGTTCAATGAAAGACACATCGTCCCTGTCCTTGAACTCCCCAGTACTCAAAAACTGCATTAGGCATTGTAAATTGATTCAATAAGCGTTGTTTAATGGGTACTGGGAGACTGTTAGCGGGGGGCGCTGCTCCATCCCAGTGTCCTCCTTTTATTCTCTTTGTGTATCTTCTCTCTCTCTCTTTCTGAAGTGGAGATTGATTCAGCAGGTCATGTCCGTTTGCTTTACGTCTCTTTACTGAAGCGTCACACAATAAGGCCGCAGGAAGCTGGTTAAGTTGTCTGTGTGCAGATTGACTTCTCTTATCTTCAGAAATATGGAAATGTATGGTGGTTGATCATTATTCAGGGTACTCAAGCATAAGGTAATGCAGGGAAAAAGTGACAGACGTGCAGACAGAGAAAGAGAGAAAAGAGACAGACACTATTTCTCACTTACTGCTTCAAATCATGTTGGAATGATTATGAGGTGAGCGGTCAAGAAGGGCATTATATGTTGGAAAATGAGCAGGTTTATGATAGATAGACCTGGAGAAAGATATCCGTTAGCATTCCCATGCATCTTTATGGCAGCTTCTTGCAGGAAGTATGCAATTTGAAATGTCTTTTTATATTTTGGGTGTATCATTTGTTATGTTGAATTTTCTTTTTTTTTTTTTTTTTAAAGAAGCATGACATCATATGACGGCCATTGCAATGTTTAAAGATATTTTGCACGCTCAAAGTCTAGTGTGACCTAGATTTTATATGATCATAGCTGCAGAAATATATACTATATTATAATGAAATATTTTCAATTAAAGTGTTGCTTGCAAAAATAAAACATGTTTTGTATAAATATACAGCCACTTACTTGATCAGTAGAATTTAAATGGAATTACGAAACCATGATAGATGAAGCAAGTTGTTTTTAATCATAAGTTCTAATTATTTAAGTACATTTAAGTGTATTAAAATTTGTACATTAAAAATGTCAGATAAATTTAAATGAGAAATGTTGCCTTGGGAGTGATATTTTATATTGATATTTTCAATCAATTTTTTTTTTCATTTTTATTTTAATTTTAGTTAAAGTTTGAGTTTTGTTTGTCTTTTTAAGCAGTTTTTGCTTTGTATGTCCATATAGTTTTTATGCATTATTTTAGTTTTAGTTTTATTTATTTTAGTATATTGTTAATACATAAAAAGTATCAACTAAATAATGAGAAACATTGCTAAATTAAACTAATTAAACTAAAACAAAAATCTTTTTTTTTTTTTTTTGAGGGGGGGTGTTTGGTTTTACTTTTATTTCACATTTTAGTTTAGATAACTATAATGAATGACCCTGACTCTTGGAGAAGATTAGTTATAAAAACAAAATACATTTTATGACAACATTTCCCATCATTCTCTGCGCTTGAATTATTTTTACCAAGCATAAAATACAAATCAAGCATGAATTAGTCCCCAAACATCCCTTTTCCCCACCTAAATTAGAATACACTTCTCAGCATAATTCTAACTTCTGAGCTCCTAAATACAAACTTCCCAAGAGAACTTGAAGGCAACAATGGAAAATTGCCTCTGTGAGAGAAAATAGAGTACAAAAAATGCATCTGTGTGACAATGAGATGAGAAAAAAGGTTTATATTCACATCTTTTAGCTGTAAGCACGCCAGGCAAAATGAATTCAAAAGCCTTCCTGAGCTTTTTTTTTTTTTATTGAATAAAAAAATATTTTGTGTGTTCAGACAGATGGCGATATTAGTGAGGTTTCTTTTCATGTGGCCTGACATTGTAACTGGAATGCTACATGGGTATTAAACCGATGGCAGTGATTTAGAATTGCATTACTTCAAAACTGAGCCTTATCAGGTTGCTAATTGCATGCAATAGTAATTACTTTTTGTCTTCCTTTATTAGCATGTCCGCGCAACCGCTTCAGAAGAGCTCTGATAGGTCAGCTGGCTCCGGCAGGTTGGATTAAGAAGCCCTGAAGCCCTCTGGCCACCGCTGCGCTCTGTACTCTGTACAGTTTACAAAAATTGAACCGAGTTTACAGCATCGACAGAATATGCTAATCCTCAACGATAAAATGCCATTAAGAGCAAGCTGTTATGAGGGATTTAATTTGACATGCGCATGCAAAATGCAAGGTCCCAAGATCGTTAGTGCGGCTAACTCCCTCATATTTAATTACCGCCTCTATCACAGGGGCTGGTAAAATATGGCCGTGATGCGAAATGACCCTTAATTAGATCGGCAAAGACTCTAGACAATTAATCCTTCAGCCCCTTCATTTGTGTGTATGTGTGAGTGGATGTGTTTATTCTGAGGCTTTGCTTAATTAAAACTTGCAGACGCTTGCAGTAGCACAGAAAATGTTCCCGTGAGGGACAAACTGAGATGGTAGACCCTTCCTTCCTACTGCTCTTTATTTTCTGGCATTCGTGCGGTTGAGTGCCTTACTGGTGGCATCCTTATCCTCAAAGACAAATGAAAGCGACTGGAAAAGCAGTTTCGTCAAGAGACTTGCGCTGTCTTTAGGGGTCAAGTCACCTTTATTTATATAGTGCTTTTAACAATGTAAATTGTGTCAAAGCAACTGCACAATATCAAAAAAGGAAAATAGTGTGTCAATATAGTAAAATTAAATGATTAAAAAATTATTTTCAGTTAAAGGCATTTCATTATTGAATTCAGTGATGTCATCATCCAGCTCAGTTCAGTTTAAATAGTGTCTTTGCAATCAGGTCGACGATATCGCTGGAAATGAAGTGTCCCCAACTAAGCAAGCCAGAGGCGACAGCGGCAAGGAACCAAAACTCCATCGGTGACAGAATGGAGAAAAAAACTTTGGAAGAGACCAGGCTCAGTCGGGGGGCCAGTTCTCCTCTGGCCAAATGAACCAGCAGTTCAATTCCAACTGCAGCAAAGTCAGATTGTAAGTGGCGGGGTCCTCACTGGGGATCTGTCTCTGGCGCTCATCTCGGTGTCTTGGTCTCCGCTGACCGAAATCCGTTTTATTTTCAAATTCAGTTGTGTTAAATTTGATTAATCAAAAAGCCTGTCTAATTAATTGAGTTTTACAGTTTTATCTTTACCAAATTATGTTTTCCATTATTTCTGGATTCCATTTTAATTGTTCCATTAAATTTTAATATTAAAAAGCATCTCCAATTAATTGATTTTATATTTTAAAAAAGTATTTTTTCAGAAATACTGCACATTAAAATTTTCAAATTTAATTTTTTTAGAACACGTGGATATGTTGTCATTCTCACACTATAAATGATTTGGACTATGAGATGGACACTTGCTTCTTGCACTCTATGTTGCACTTCACTTTTGCTTTAAAAAAGGATTTCATAGAAATTTGGATTTCATTTGGTATAATAAAATATTTTTAAGTAAAATAGATTTTTTTTTTTTTTGCGGGAAATTAGCCGATTCGATTAATCGAAAAATTAGTCGTTAAATTAATCGAAATAAAAATAGCCGTTAGTGGCAGCCCTAGTTTGATAGATAATACCAGAAATATGGTGGGAATTAAGGTATATATTATCACTTTAAACAACAGAGAGTGAAAGTAAGGTAAAGATTCAATAAAAAAGCAGAGCTACAAACGCAAACCTCTCAGCAGCACAACAGACAGGGACAGACTGAGTGGTATGTGATTAGAGTCAAAGTGGTATGTGATTAGAGTAATCACCTCATCAGCGGTCTCAGAACGTGTTATGAGTAAACAACCCATTAGAGTTTTGCAATACCAGAAGTACAATATTACCATTTTCAACAACAAACAGCAAAATCAAATATGTATGGAAATTCATATCTTATTTCATATCTCACAATCGTGACTATTTCTCGTTTATCTGAGGCAGAAACAGGCTTTCATAAACTGAGCTGGGTAGGAACTGATCACATGTAGTCTGGATTACGTGATTAGATTCTGTAATTAGAAAATACTTGTAATCAGACTACAGTTACCTTTAGATTGATTACATATTCACACTGTAGCAATAAATTATGCATAATTCACTTCACGTTGTTAATAACAATGAACGGAATATACAGTAGCCTATATTTTGTTAGTCTTTGATTTAAATGGGATAATCGAGTACCATATTGATATAAATACAATGTAATAAATGACTTAGCACAAAAGTGATCTAAAAGTAATAAAAAAGTAGTCTGATTACATTACCAAAAAAGTGTAATGTAATGAATTGCGTTAATAACTTCAATTTTTGTCATGTGATTTGGAATCAGTAACTGGCTTAAATTTCTAAGTAATCTATCCTATATATGTGTGTGTGTGTGTGTGTGTGTGTGTATATATATATATATATATATTTCAATTCATGTTTTTGTATAGCTCTTCTCACGATACAAAACGATACAGCTTTACAGAAAATTAAAGTTTCTACATTATCTTTAATAGCTTATAAGTGGTGACCATCTCAAGTTGATGTCCATATGGCAGAAATTTACGGTAAAAATCAAGCAGTTATTTAATGACATGTAATCAAACAGACGATGAACACTATTAACAGCAATGATTATAAGTTTGGTAGTTTTGTATATTGTCTGAGGGTTGGCATCATTTGAGGTCTTCTGAGGGGTTTGCATCATCTCTTCTCAGGTGTTCTGTCATCTCAGGTCTTTGTAAGGGCTGGATCCAGACTGAAGGTTCTGTAATTCCTAGTGGCAGAAGCAGACATATGCATATATGTATATACAGTAATATAGATGTGTGTGTGTGTAATCTATGCACATGTCATGTATACAGAGCTATACATATAAGCAAATATATCTATATGCAAATGCATATACAGCTATATCTGCATACATGTGCATGTATGCTCACAACAAGCATATAGAGCTATAGCTACATTAATATGCATGCATCTACATACATACACATTATGTCTATATGCATGAGTTGAGTTTCTGCATGACTGGCTTACTACATGGCGACACTCCATCGGTGACAGAATGGAGAAAAAAACTTTTGAAGAGACCAGGCTCAGTCGGGGGGCCAGTTCTCCTCTGGCCAAACGAACCAGCAGTTCAATTCCAACTGCAGCAAAGTCAGATTGTAAGTGGCGGGGTCCTCACTGGGGATCTGTCTCTGGCGCTCATCTCGGTGTCTTGGTCTCCGCTGACCGAAATCCGAAGATTTGTAATCTATTCAAATTAAAATTGATCTTAAAATGTATATCAATGTGTGCATTCATTTGTGTACTAATATGAATATTACCATGCATGAACAGTAATACAAATTTAAATTAGTATATTAGTATTAGTATTATGTAAATAATGCATATAAATATTAAATGCATGTAAAATAATTTAAATAATACTATTACAGTTTTGCACTTATTTCTCAATTAAGTAACAGAATCTAGGTTCCAAATTCCAAACTGTAGACACTTTTTTTTAATGCTTTTATTTATTTTTGCTTTTTTTTCTCATATTAAAGTACCAGTGTTTCTGACTTCTTTAACTTAACCAAGCACGAATAGGAATTTACACAAACACTTTCCTACAAGGTCCTTGACTGCAGTAGTAACTCATACTCGGCATTGGGAGAGTCTAATTCCTCATGCTCCGCATCATGACACATATGTAACATGTATGATATATAATGTTTGTGCAGGTGACGGAATATTTAAGGCAGTGCAGCTTTATATATCGTCAGACCTTGAAAGGGAAACAGTGCAGTTCTGGCTCCTGTCATGCAGCGTCTCTTTTTGCAGAAGGGTCCTTGAAAAACTTCAGGCTTGGTCTGTGTGACACTCATACATTACCCAAGAGGAAGAAGAGACAGAAACTCTGAGAGTCCTGTGATCCTCTCTTTAGCCGTACAAGCAAAAATCCTTCTCAGATTCCATAATCTTGCATTTTTAATCTTGTGATTCTTCGGTAGGAACCAAGACTGGATTTGTGTCTTGAGAGATCATCTAATTTTGGAGTGTCTGGAGTGTCGTCATGTAGTAAGCCAGTCATGCAGAAACTCATGCATATACACATAATGTGTATGTAGATGCATGCATATTAATGTAGCTATAGCTCTATATGCTTGTTGTGAGCATACATGCACATGTATGTAGATATAGCTGTATATGCATTTGCATATAGATATATTTGCTTATATGTATAGCTCTGTATACATGACATGTGCATATGTGACCCTAGATCACAAAACCAGTCTTAAGTCGCTGGGCTATATTTGTAGCAATAGCCAAAAATACATTGTATGGGTCAAAATGATCGATTTTTCTTTTATGCCAAAAATCATTAGGATATTAAGTAAAGATCATGTTCCATGAAGATATTTTGTAAATTTCTTACCGTAAATATATCAAAACTTCATTTTTGATTAGTAATATGCTTTGCTAAGGACTTCATTTGGACAACTTTAAAAGCGATTTTCTGAGTGTTTTGATTTTTTGCACCCTCAGATTCCAGATTTTCAAATAGTTTTATATCGGCCAAATATTGTCCGATCCTAACAAACCATACATCAATGGAAAGCCTATTTTGAAAAATTGACACTTAAGACTGGTTTTGTGGTCCAGGGTCATACATAATATTACACTTACGCCTTAATAATTAGTTATTAAGATCCAAAATTGGCTTAAGAGAAAACAAGCAGATAGCCGAAGAACAATGGCAAATGTGCATTTTTCCATTCGTAACTGGCTATCAGTTTTTTGCCTCTGAAGGTCTTTTACTACCTTTACACAAATGGTTTGAGCATATTTCAACATAATGTGTCCAAAAAACCCTCTAGCCTCCAATGTGTCTGTTCTGCTCTGTCAGCGTTACAGGTCTAGACATCCTCTGATACAAAAGGTGTTTGGATGTTTTATTCATATGGTTATATATTGATAGGGCCCTGGCAGAATCAAGGAACCGTTTCCACTTTGAGTAGCACAGGATGGGGAAGTGAAAGTGTTCAAGGCTAAACTTCAGTCTTCCTTCATGCAGTTTGAGCTAAAATGCTAACAGTTGAGAGATTACAAAATATCCTTTGTGTTTTTTCTTCCCTACTTGAGAGAGTTTATTTATTTATAATTTTAATACATTATTTATTTTACTTTTTTAATTTTTTTATATAGAGTTTCTATCCAGCTGTTTCCTGTGTTTTGAGTCAAACTGGCTCACAATTTGCCAAAACTTGTCACTATGAAAAACACTAAAAATTAATGAAAACTGTTTTTCAAAGTGTTAATTTGTGGCAAATTGCATGAAAACCAATGGAGATCAATTTGACCCCACCAGAGAATTTGTCACTTTTTTTTTTCCCAAAGCACATTTACATGTCAAAACGAAGCATACACATTCATGACCCTAAATTAGAAATATACACCAAATCCCAATAAGAGATCAATAGTTTAACCAGTATTTTGAGAAGTTTGAAAATCAAACATGAGTCAAATTGACCCCAACACAATAGGAAGTTAAATGTTGATTTCAATTTTGATTCTAGAGTCAACAATGAGCTCATTTGTGTCTAATTTTATATTTAGAGAACAAGTGTGTACTACTTAACCAAATGAAATATGAAACAGTATCCTGCGCTATATATAAAAGAGCAGCTTCTTAGAAATATAATTTTCATCCAGGCAGTGGCTGCAGTAAAGGGATTTTTTTTGGTGTGCAGTTTTGACCAAATGTACGTGATTAGAAAAGTGAAGGTTGGAGAAAATTAAGCGATTATTGAACCACTAACAAAGGCACTGACACACACACATACACACTGATTAAAGCTCTTCAGAGGAAAAAAGGATAAGTTTAATCAGAGACAAGTCCACCTTACTAATTGTGAATATAAAGCTCGGTGGTGATTGATGAGTTTATTTTACTCTTTGACCTCATTCTCCTTCGCTGCTCCTCTTACTCCCTCCATCTCCCTCTCCTTCATTCTGCCTCCCTTCTGCATCTCAAAGACTTTGTCATGTCATTGAGGCTTTTTTTCTATCCCACACTCCATCCATCCTCACTCACACTTAATGAGACTCGTCTTCACTCAATTTGCTTCTAAATTTTACAACAATTTGGAGTGATTTTACTCCAGGTAATATGATTGCAAACATCTTATGAGTAATAGACACATTAAGTGAATCATAATTAAATGCGAAGAGTTGGTAATTACTTTTCAAAAAAATATACTTTTAATTAAATATATATATATATATATATATATAATTAAGTCAGTGGTAATGTAGGCTTAGCAATTGCTTAGAAATGTGTGAATCAAATACAATACTGTATTCTTTATAGGACCTTTATTAAAAAAAATTAACTCGCACTATGCATGAGACTCTCTCTCTCTCTCTTCAGAAAGAGTTTGTTAAAGTGGAGGAGATGTTTCTTCTCACAATGTTCTTAGTGTCAAACCTGCTTTGCCTTTTAATATTTTAGCTTCATTGGTTTGGTGGGCTTGAAATAGTTGATATACAGATGGGATTCAGTTTTATATGTGGCACTTAAATTTATTTGATAAATTGAATACATTGCACTCTGTTATCACTCCAGGAATGATGGCCCACCCTGTGTTTTAGCTGGCTGGTCTTGGCTCTATTGACCCAGTGCCACTTTTATTTCCTGCCATTACTGAGGGCTTGACTGAGCGTCAGTGGAGCCACTGCAGAGACAGAGTGTGATATATTAGCCTGTGCCCAGCTAAGTCAGTGGCCAAATTAGAAGCCTGACTGCAGGTTAAGTGAAATTTATGTTCCCTTGGTAGCTGGGACCAAATATGGAAGCAGCAGAGCCGGAGTGTAAAAGGAATGGGGTTGGGTTCAGCAGTCCTGATGGTGTAGCATTTGGGATTTCACAAATGAATCCGGTTTCATTTGTCATGGTGTGTGTATGTGTGTGTAGTCCCAACAGCACCCATTATCACAATGGTTCGTTCGTTCATTCGTTCATTCAATTAATTTTAAGATATGGCATTTATTTTACATATATAGTACTTCAAAATGTTTGTGGTAAGATATTTTATTTATTTTTATTTATTTATTTATTTAATGGGGGTCAATCTTGATTTCCACAAGAATATTAAGCTGCACAACATTTTCAATATAATAATAATATGGATGATGATGATGATGATGATGATGAAGATAATAATAATAATAGTTCGTTGAGCATTAAATCTGCAAATTAAAATTATTTCTGAAGGATCATGTGACACATACGACTCAAGTAATGATGCTGAAAATGTAGTTTTTCCTTTAAAGGAATAGATTACTTTTTTAAATTTTAAAAAGCTAAGGTTATAACTGAATAAAAATACATGGGTATATACAATATTGTAAAATGTTTCAATATTGTTTTTAATAAAAGCTTCTCAGATATTTAGCTAATATTTAGTTCTATAAAATTATACGTATGAAATAACAGCCATTTTAGTTCAATTTTGGTCTGAAATGCAGGTTCCTCAGTTATTTAGTACAGCAGCACTCTTGCTTAGGCTTAATTGTAAATGTATTATTCTAAACCCCCTTTTTTCCATCTGACTGAGGTACATTTAAAAAATGCTGGTTATTTTTAGAGAAGATAATGTAGAATAATTGTTGCAGATTCACTGTGTCTGCAACTGATTTTGTTTATAGGCTTCTACCATAAAGTCTCATTAACTTGTCTTCTGATTGGAGAGGTTCTATGCAGAGTGTGAGCTCTGACCGCTCAGCTTATTACTGACTGCTCGTCTGAGTGCTCTGTGTACTGACAGAAACGGACAGTTCACTCCCGCCGACGACCCGGCTGTGCAATCAGCCCACGCTCTCCTTTAATTACGAATTAATTTCAGCATCGCTGTTTGTATTACCAGCCATGGTTTGCACAATTCTTGGCCTCAAACAGTCAAATAACCCGGGGAATGATTTTCACCCCTTCATGTGATGGTGTGATTGAAGAGTCTAATGTCTTTTGTGCCATTCTTCTGTGGTAATTTCCACTGACTGGGCTGCCAAGACAAATACATTTTTATCAGATTATAACTTCAAAAACGATGACTGAGATCTTATTTGTGCTCTCTAATGTATTTACAGTGTTTCATTTGTGTTGTGTTAGCTACTTGTAGTTTTAGAAAATGCCTTGAATAATTATTAGGCCAGGTGAGATTTGACTCAAAAAAAAAAAAAAAATGCCACATACAATATAAAGATTAAATGAAGGGAATGCTTATTTTATTCAAACTGCCCTTTTCCTCACATATCTGAGCCCAGAGGAAAATTTGCTTGGTCAAAGATTGTTCTTTTATATAAATTGAATTCATGTTTAAGTAACTTTATCTCAGATTTTTCTCCTAAATGTCTTTAGGAAATAAAAAGAGAGTGATTGAGAGAGAGAAAGTCTAGGAACTACTACTACCATTCTAAACAGTAATAAATTAATTATTTTATTTTTGTTTTGTTAGTAATCCATGAATATTAGTGATATTTATGATATTAGTATTTGTTTGTTTGTTTGCCTATTTATTTGTTTGTTTGTTTATGGGATGCACAATATGACATTTTAAATATTTTTTACATGTACACTACCATTCAAAACTTTGGGGTCAGTAAAAAAAAAAAAAAAAATGATCCAAAGTGACAGTATAGATTTTGTATTGCCAAATTCTGGGGGGAAATTATATAATCACGGTTTCCACAAAAATATTAAGCAGCACAATAGATTTCAATATCGATAATCTGTTTCTTGAGCATCATTAAGTTCAGTGGAATTGAATTGGAATTGATTGGATCATTGGAAAAGTTAATGTTTCATACCTGAGAGAATCCAGAATGCATGTTGGCTATAACAGTGTCCAAAAGCCATTCGGCTACCAGTTAACATAATAATTTCTGCACTGATAATTCATGCACATTAATGTTTATAAAGCAAGTAAATTGGTTCGGCGTTGAATCCCTGTGCTTGCATGGCTCAAGGAATAAGCTTTTATTTGCTTTAGTCTGTGCTCGAGTCATTAAACTGAGTTTGAGTGGATCACAATCTGACACTTATTGGATAGTGACAATAAAACACTCAGGAGAACCAGAGCTTTCAGTGCTTTGAGTGTTCTGTCAATGTTTTGCCTTATCACAAAACCAATGAGCCTTGAGACACCATGCATTGAGCAGACTACTTGTTGTGAGCAGAGCTCAGACAGCAGGTATCCCATGGGTTCACATTACGCCTTCCTGAAACATTAACCGCTCTTGTCATTTCTCTCCATGCTTTGGGAATGACAGTATTGTTATTTAGATAATAATTATTATCTCATGCATCGAGAGGGTGTGCAGTGCAGTCAGACATCCTCCACAACATGTGCCAGTTCGACATCTGATAATTCTGTTCCCAAAGAGAGGTAACTAACTGTAAGAGCAAAGACTCAAAGAAGTCTTGAAAGTGCAGATGGTATTTAGGTGTGTGAATCTTATGAAAGCTTTAAGCAATGTATCGAGGTCAGACTTCACTCCCAAATCAACAGAAGAATAAGACATTTTATTTGTGCATGAAGAAAATTAAGCATATTTTGTAGGATCATTAAGAGTTTTGGAATCGGGACTTTGTTTTAATGACAATTAAGCAGATTTTTGTATCATCACCGTACTGCAAACAAACAAACAAACAAACAAACAAATAAAAAGTTTTGATAAGTTTGCCTTTTATTTTCTTTGTTTGGAGTCACAACAACAATACTTGTCAAGTGTCTTTGATGTAGTCAATGCAAATTTCAGATATGTGATAATTATCCAGTGAAAACAATGTTTCTATTTGGGGTCAGTGAAAACACATTATACAATTATTAAATAATAATAATAATAATAATTATTATTATTATTACGGTAGTAATAATAATAATAATAATTATTATTATTATTATTAATACTAATATTTAAATACATATTTACTACTACTACCAATAATAATAATCATCATCATCATAATAAAACATTTGTACGTGTATGTTATTACATTATAATAATGAAAAAATCACTATCCGACAATAATGATAAAATATGTAGGAAATGAGAAACTAAATAACATCCAGACACATTAGGGTCAATGTTCCCTATAATTTTTTTTAATTGTGATTTGTTGCTGAGCAAAACTTTTTCTGTATTGGGTGGACATTTCGGTCACCTGAGCAAAAACATTTTGTTATAGCAGATCTGTAGAGCGACACACACAACTTTATTGTGCTATTTATATTTGATTTGACCCTTGATTTAACTAAATAATGCATGTTTTAGGTTATCTGAGATTTTTTTTTACACTGCTGCGTTACCAAGAAATTATATTAAAAATAATAAAACAAAAAAAAAAATCACGCAAAACACGCAATTCTTTATTATTAATAATAATATTATATTATACTGTATAACAAAATGATAATATCAAAAAAATCTCATGAATAATTTTTTTGTGGTATATCATTTATTTATTAGGATTATATTAAAATAGAATAGAATTGAATAGAAAACAAACTGAAGCATTTAAACTGATCTGTAAGCTAAATTTATTCAAATGTGAATTATTTTACAGTTATCTAAAACATCTGGAACATAGATTTTGCACACTACTACACCTGTGTGTAAATAAATGTTTCTGAGTTTTGCTACCATTCTGTGCCCATCATCTGCTATTTCCACCACTCTTCTTTAAAGCATGATGACGTTTTATTTCACGTCATTGCATTTTTGTTGGCTCTCATGTTGAGTTATTTTATCTGCACTTGTTAAAGTATTTGATTTCTACAGCAACTCATTTGACGCACATCATTCTCTTTCTATGAAACCTTTAAACCGCATTCTCCAGTTCTACCACTGTAGCAACACCAACTCTGTAGTGGTTTGCCCGAGGATTGCAGCAGGGTTTTTTGTGTTATTTCTTCTGCGCAGCCGTGTACGCGTGCAGCTTAGAGGGGACATAGATTTGGGTAATGAAAATTCATGTATAAATGTGCGTACAAAAGTTTGTTAAATTCGCTAAGGTTGAGTCTCTAGGTATCATTATGTTGGATTATTTATTTTGTAAATGTCTTGTATTTGTCATAAGCTTTAAAAGTTTTGAGATGGTAGCCATAGGCAGGAGAGCCGTGAGTAATCCTCTTTCTATCAATTAAGCAGGTTTTTTGGCTTGCATCCCCTCTCTCTCTTTTTGTCGACATTGCAGTAGGGTAAGACCTCATGTCAACACCGAATGATCTGAGATTTCACATCTCAGAGGATGAACCTGCAGTCAAAATGCAAATACATAGTTCAACATACAGTACTGCATCCTCCTTTTCTATATAAAATCACTTTAACGGTGATATGTATAGGAGAAATTCCTTCTCTTGTTCCGGTTTAATGTGCAGAAACAGTTGTATGAAAATTATAGGTTGACTTCCTGAAAAGTATTTACCTAGCAACCACAGAAAGCACCCTAGCATCACTGCATAGGCAAAGACCACTCACATTTTAAATGTAATAGATGTACTAATTTTGGCATATCAGGTACATAAAAGGTTTCTAGCTTAAGGGTTTGTTGGATGATTACGTGCTTAATGAGCCCTGGTTATTGAATATATTGTAAAATATTGATTCATATTTGTAGTCACACACCAATGTTTCTTTGTCTCTCATTTCAGCTACATTCTAATTCAGACAAAGGCGATGGTTTGGTCAGGTACATCCTTAGCGGTGAAGGAGCAGGGAATATCTTCATCATCAACGAGGTAACGGGAGACATCCACGCCACCAAAAGTCTGGACCGGGAAAAGAAATCACATTATGTTCTTCACGCGCAGGCCATCGACCTCAACACCAACAAACCCCTGGAGCCAGAGTCAGAGTTCATTATAAAAGTTCAGGATATTAATGACAACGCCCCCAAATTCCCAGACGGACCCTTTGTCACAACTGTGCCTGAGATGTCAGAAGTTGGTGAGATTTTCTTGTTTTCTTATTATCTTTTTTTTTTTGTGCAGAACACAATTTTCTTTTCTTTTTTTATTGTAAAATGCTATTTTCTTTCAAGTGTATTATGTAAGTCTGTGGTCTTTTTTATAAACATTCTTTGTCATCTTTTGATGAAATTGATAATATATTACTCTTAACATGTATTATAATATTTAAAGTTAAAATGTCTAAATATATTTAAAGCAGGATAAAAGTCTTACTGTATAGGACATCTATTAATAGAAAGTATATTTAATGCAAGTGTATTTTTTCTTACTGCTCTGGCAGATTTATTTTACTTTTTCTTAAGTATAAACATGCTAAAGTCAAGTTGAAAAAAATTCATCAGTTCAGTAAGACAAAATAGTTATATTCAAGATATAATCCATGAGAACAAGTCGGAGTGTCTTAGTGTTCCTTCTAAAGTGAATCCATTTTTAGATTTTTTATGACTGGATTTTACTTAAAAAAACATTGTTAAAAACTCATTAATGCATTTTTTTCCCAATCTGTTTTAAGAATAAACAAGTTAAAATCAAGTGGGAAAAAATCCACCAGTACAGTAAGACAAAATATTCAAGAAACTCTCAATGAAAACAAGTCAAGGTATCTTAGTATTTCAGTTCATATTGTTTATTAAAGGATTTTTAGATATTTGTACTGAAAATTAAGTAAAACATTTGCAATGTTGCTCTAATGTAGTGATTTGAACTCTTTAACTGTTATGTATGTCAGCATGAAAACAAACCTGACCCTATTTACTTCAATATTGCATGTTCAAATTATGGAAGTAAAATTATTTTTGAGAATCATTTCATTTTGACTTTCGCATGTAACTCGTCCAGCACCATTTGTACTACAGATCTAAACGAAAGCTGCCGCAAATCACAAGGTCTCCCCCTCAGAACACCTTAGAAACCACATAGCGACCGTGCTGCTCTGAGCAAATGTTGCTCTGCGTGTCCAAACCCATGATATTGTTTCTCTCTTTTCTCTGAGCAGAAGTGAATAGTTTACTGCTCAACTTGTCTTCAATGTTTATCTCAGGTTCGGGTGATTCAGTCCATTCCCGTCTGTGTGCAAAGGTGAAAATAGAAATGGCTTTTAAAAACGTAGCTGTCAAAAAACTATTTTAACCAGAGGCATGTGCTGGTGCAAACTCATAAGCTGTCACTCTCTAAGATCCATCACTTCTAATTCAGATCTCCCAGATTCACTCCAACTGGCTTTTTTCTGTCCAACCCATGGCTTTAATGCTTTTGTTTTGCGGCTGGAGTTCCCTCAGGAGCCCGACAGCTCTTAGAGAGCACTATGTGCTCATGCTTTCTCCAGAATGCTCCACTTCCACACTTCCACTAGGAGAAACAGTGAAAATATGTACAGAGAGAGAGAGAGAGATTCCCTTACAGCAGGGTTTCCCCAGGGTTTGTAAACCCCTAGGGGTTTGTGATGGAACTGCAGGGGGTTTATGAGATTGTGATAGAAATATTAATGTGGAATAAATTAATACATTAACTTATGAGCTCATTGAACACCACACAATTGTACACATTTAACTTAATTTTGCATTTAACCCTGTGTTGCTTCTGTGTAAAAATCCAGCTTTCTTCACATGTCCTCCAAAATTATACTTTACACATTAAAGATGATTTACACATTTTATTAACCTATATATACATAATAAGGTATATGCAATTTTGCTGATAAGTACATGAAAAAAATTAAAAATAAATATATATATATATATATATGTATATATATATGTATATATATATATATATATATATATATATATATATATATATATATATATATGTATATATATATGTATATATATATATGTATATATTAATATAATCATTCATATTTAAATTTTGCTGATTTATGTCAAGGTTGGTGTAGTGAATGCATTAAGTCTGGAGTTTAGTTTATGCATCTTTTCTTTTCTTTTTTTCCCCTGAAAAGTTTGATGAATTATAATGCAACATACTTTTGAATTCCAAAGTTTAAATTATGAAATGCTGTGTATTCAAGTGATTTTGTAAATGGATGCATTGAGTATTTTTTATATTTCTTGCTTTCTAAAAGTAAAACATTACTTTTATAAATTTGTTTATGTATTTTATCCTCCTTGAAGAGTAGTTTTATGACACAAGGCGTCTTGTATTCAGATCAAAAGAGGTTATGAAACCACTGCTTTAGAGAAACCTTTCTCCTGTAAACTCACTTCCAGCCCACACACACTATGTCACTTTTGATTTCCAGAAAATGCCTATTATATTATTGATATATCAGAAGCGAAAGATTTAGTGTCATATGCACAGCATGTCGCTGCAGCACATGTTCTCACTCTCAGCCGTGCCAGATACATTTTTTGATCTCTCTGGGAGTCTTGAAGGCTATATTACTGGCTCACATGTAGAAATGAAATATTTCTCTTTATTTTGGCTGCGTGAAACACTTCTCGGTGGAGATTATGGCTTGTGGGTTTAGAAATCTTTGTTTATTTAGGTCCCAATTGGCTGTTGCCGTAGCAACTGAAGCCCATACAATGATCTATGGTATCGTAAGATTTGAGTACCAGCTGCAATCAGTGTTGAAGGAGTCTATTATTGCCTGGCTGTTGTCCATTACTGTTGGCGATTCATGCGCAGAGTGGGTTCAAAATCCCAATTACAGATGTCTTGGAGAAGATGCCGCTGGACTGTCCACTTCGCCATCACAGATGAGTTTTCTCTCGAGGTGATGCTCTGCCTTTATAAGATGTTAGTGGCATCTGATAGATTTGTTCCTCTTGTAATTACAACATTTGAAAACCAGATGAATCCGGCATACTGGCTTTTGGCTTAGATTTGAGTTGAGATGGTGGCTGTAAATTCAAAGTATGGCTCCAAATTATGACCTGCATTAGCCAGGCTGATTTGAATTTTGAAATTTGAATTTTGATACAAATTGCTTTTTTTTTTTTTTTCTTGTTGTAAGCATAAATGTAACTAAATAAATATAATATACATTTTCATATTTATAAATAGTAATAAAGTTTGAGACGTTATGATTTTGTGTAAAAGTTATTAGTAATTGCATAAATTGTAATCATTTTAATGTAAAATAAAAAAATAAAGTCAAAAGCACAGCTACATTGTAAAATATTATTGCAATTGAAAATTATTTGTCTCAATTGTGTCATTGCAAATTTAAAATATTATGATGCCAAACTTCTAAAGTCATTTTTATTTTTAGTTATAATTTGTATATTCAAGATATTGTATATGCATATGTATATGATCAAAAATATGTAATAATACGAAAAAATTATAACAGTTTAAAAATGTTTAAAATCATAATATTCCAAAACCACTTTAAAATTATAACCATTTATAAAAGTATTTTACAGTTAAATTGTATGTATCTAAATACGTTTAGTTTAGGATCTGGAAGATTGTTTGGTAACACTTTACAATAAGGTGTGATTTATTAACATTAGTTAATGTATTAACTAACATGAACGAACAATGATCAACACATTTATTACAGTATGTATTAATCTGTGTTAATGTTAGGTAATGAAAATAGTCGTTCATTGTTAGTTCATGTTAATTCACGGTGCATTAACTAATGTTAACAAGCACAACTTGTGATTTTAATAATGCATTAATAAATGCTTTTAAAATTATTTTACATTACATACCACCAGAAACGGTAATATTGTAAATAATTATTGCAATAAAAAAATAACTATTTAAAATATTTAATAATTAATATTTAATTAATATTTATTATTACTTGCATTGCAGTACATACAATTTTCAGTTGTAAAATTTTACAATGATACTGTGTTTTTTACAGTATTTTTAATCAAATTATTATATAAACATTATAATATCTTAGTTTAGGTATGATGATTTTTGTTTTGCAGTGCACACAGATTCAAGGGCACATATACCACAGAAGGTGCACTGTTCACTGTTAATTAACTCATCTCCAGATTCACTGTGGGGTTTTATTTCAGTATTTTTGTTTTGGTAAACATGTTCATTTAGAATGTATACATTCACACTGGGATTAGCACTCAATATGTTTCCACAGGGGTATAAGCTATCAGTGCATTTGGAAATGTAAGACTAGTAACCAGATAAGCCAGAGTTGGTCCAGAAGCACAGCATCACCTCAGCTGGCAGTTTGAGCTGGAGGAACACATGCTCAATTGATTAGTATTGACGGGATACATGGAGAAGAGATGCTGTGGTAACAAGGATCAGCAGAAAAAGAGGGAAATTAATAATTAGTCTTGTTTCCTCTTATTCTGAGGTTGAGTGTTTGGAGGCGTTTATTTGTAAGCATCTGTGAGCAGACTGAGTCCGTCTGGATGCTCACACTTCTGCCCCCACGCAGCACTAGTCCAGCTCTGTCAATATTCCCTGTGTGTTCGAGTGCTCTGGATCTAATTGTGTGTTGATGGTTGGTCTCTGCCAGTCTGAATTGATTGACTGGATTTGAGCCAGACCTTCAGCTCTGAGAGACTGATAACAAGAGCTGTGAAAGAACCATATACATGTCTGTCTGTCTGTTGGTCGGTTGTTCTATCTATCCTATTGTTCCATCCATCCAGTATTTATATGATCAAAAGTTATTTTTAAACTAATTCCTTGTCTTTTATATGCATTTTATTTTTGTGGTATGTAGGCAAATGTTAAAGGTTAAAAAAGGTCCAGGTCAAATATTTAAAAATAACTTAACTGCATGAGATGTTAATACTTGTATTCAGAAATTATATATTGAATATCAGTGTATGTTTTTACATTTCAAATATAACCTAGTGAATAATTTCACAAATGCAGTAAGGCAAAATACACTTACATTGATGATAGATATAAACAGTAAGAGATCTATGAAAGTAAATCTTATTATCTTAGGATTTGTAAATGTGTATTTTGAGACTTTAACTGGAAAACAATTCAAGTAGAAACAAGACTAGTAGAAAGATTTGCACCAAAGCCAGCATAAGCCAGCTTGGAAATTCATGCTGGTGTCAGCTGGACTTTTTCAGCAGGGATACCTAATAAAGTGGCTGCTGAGTGTGTAAAGCCATGTTAAACAGCAGAAGATCAGTATTGACTTTTAAATATTACCCAGCTTCCCACTTAGCAGCCGCTGCTTACATTGCAATTTTACTGTAATTTTATTTATTACTCAATATCTTTATTAGTGGTGCAGAAACATTACTCCCTCAACACACACACACACACACACACACACACACTTCATCTGCTGGTCCTGAGAGACACTTGTCAGAAAATTCTAGACAAGCTGTTTCAGCAACTTTCCAGCTGCTGCTAGAGTCTGATAGAAATGTTTTCTGAAGAGCTGAGAGCTGGATAGGGTACAGAGAGGGGTGAGATAATTCATTTTAACCCACTGAAGTCTCAGGATTAGAACCAAAATTACACTTATCTGAAGTTATAATTGCGGCTATCAGGTCTTTATGCTGTTGAACTATGCAGAAAGCAGTGAACGTTGTCTCTCTCGTGTGTATTACGCTGAGTGATGACCGTAATTGAAAAGCTTTTGAAAGTCTTTGTGGGAGAACACAGCTTTTTGACTTTACTCTGGCTGGGTCTCACCACAAGAGAGCACTGCAGAAAATAATTTTAATAATAATTTTTAGTCTTATTTTCCATTAAAAATACTTTTGTTTAGACAGTGTATATTGTAATAATATTGTTATTTTTTGTTGTTTGTTTGTGTTTTCACCTCGTTGGTATTTTATTTTACTATTAGTTTTTTAATCATAATCCTCACTAAATTGTTAGATTTATGTGTAATACAATAAACAAAATCGCCAATAGGGTAAGAAAAATGAACAATGCATTAACGATATTAACACTAAATATGTTATTTTATTTTTAATGTCCTTCCCGACTGTTTCAGTAAGATACATACTGTAAATACAGAACAGAAAATAAAAAAAAAATACTCGAAAAGGCAAGAATAATGATTTTCATTCTCTCTTCTTTAGTAAAGCGAGACAATTTACCACTGCAAGGAGACTGAGAAAGATAAAGAAGGAAATTCAAGATTTTGCCTCCATAATCCTATTTTACGGCTCAGCCCTCAAAACTGCATGAAATGCTTTGTGTTGTTTGCAGTAAGTCAGCATCAGACAATGCAGATGGATGGATTGAACCCGGTGAGCTGTGATGAAAGTGAGCAAGAACAAGTGCAGATGAGAAATGCGACCCGAGCCAGTGTGAGAAATGAGAGATCTACTGTCAGCTGGAAAAAAATGAATGCAAGACAGACAGACTGTAAGCGGATGGCTGAAATGAAGAAAGACAGAGCAGGGAATGAGAGGGCTTAAAAGACACAGAGAGAGATTACAAAGCACACAACTGCATTTCCAGCCTGTCTTTAATCATTGTTGATTTAGTCTGGGTAGAAACAGTGGAGAAACTCTCCTGGTTTGTTTAGGGACTTGTCTCCATGAAGACGAAGTGATAGTGTTTGATGAATTGTTCTGGAAGTCCTCTTGTGTTGTGTTTAATTTAACATTTTTCCCTACACACACAAAAGGCATAGTTCACGTAAAAATATTTGCTGAAAATGAAGAAGTTAGTGTTATGTCATGTAGCAAATTTTAGCTCAAAAGGGAATTGGGGGATGTGTTCGCCCAAAATCAGATTAATTTAGTCTGGTATCTGGTATTAAAGGTTTGATGGTGTTGGAGTTCTTCAAGTTCTTCTGGTTTAAAGGGTGATGAACTCCAAAAGATGTTATTCTGGCTCGGTGGTAATTGGGAGTTTCTTCCCAGGTAGAAACGGGGGGAAATCTATCGTAAGCATGCATAAAACCGTATACAATACACAAAAACATATACAAGAACAGTAATAATATACACAGGGACCTGAGGATATGTGTGTTCATTCAAAGAAAGGTTTTTCTATGAATTAATTGGAGAAGAGTCCATTTTTATGACATAATGTCTTTTTCCTAAGGGGAAATGAAGTGAGTTGCTCTGCCCGCATTCCTTTGAGCAATAAAACAAATGTTATCAGATGGGTTGCCATGGAACCAGATGCCTGTTCTGCCTTTCTTAGGTGTTAGATGCATTTTGGGGGAAGGGTCCACAGACCCTCATAGTAGGCCCTTTGGTTAAGTGAGGGGGCATAAGAGATTATTTGTTAAATATAACAAATAGTTGTGTGTCTGATTGGTCCACTTGGTCACCAGTGGATCCTCTGCAGTGAATGGGTGCCATCTGAATGAGAGTCCAAACAGTTGATAAAATCATGACAGTGATCCACATGACTTCAGTCCATTAATTGTCTTGTGTTTATAATAAACAAATCCATCAAGTCTTCTATCCATAATATTCTTTTCTTCAGTGGAAAAGTTGTTACCATCTGAATCAGGAGAGAAATATGCACAGGTAAAGCACTGTTTACAAGTGAAAACACGTCCAAAACAAATACTTGGGTGGATTTTGATGTGAGAGGACAACAGGATGGACTTTCTCGCTGGAGGAAGCATTATTATGGATTATGGACTTTGGCCAGAAACAACGGTTTAAAGTTAAAATGTTTTAATAATGTATTTTTTCCTAACAGACATGCAGCTCTTTTGCTTCGCAAGTTGTTAATTTATGTACTGGAGTGGTGTGGATTACTTGCGGATTATTGTGATGTTTTTATCAGCTGTTTGGACTCTCATTTTGACGGCACCCATTCACTGCAAAGGATCCCATTGGTGAGTGAGTGATGATATGCTAAATTCCTCCAAGTCTGTTCTGATGAAGAGAAACAAACTTATCTAAATCTTGGATGTACATTTTCATCAGATTTAAAATTTTGGCCACGCTATTCATTTAGGTGCATTCGTACCACTCTTTAAACACAAAGTACCAATGCTTTGCTCTCTTTCTCTCTTTCTGCAGGTACATCAGTTTTTCAAGTCACAGCGACAGATGCAGACGACCCTACATATGGAAACAGTGCGCGGGTGGTGTACAGCGTTCTGCATGGACAGCCATACTTCTCCGTCGACCCCAAAAGTGGTAAATTCGTGACTTCTTTTCAGCGTGTGTATGTGAAGGCGAAACAAAAGTCCTTTTATTGCTTGCATTTTTAAATCAAGTAAGTGTACAATTAAAAACTACACTCCTTAGCTTTTCATATGAGTTGTTCATATTAGACTGTGAAGTTTGTTTCTCAGAAAACAGCTGTGAGCAATACAATACACCACCGGCACCCTTCACTGTTCAGAAATAGAGCTACATGCGTGCTGTATTGTTTGGATCTCGGCTCTATAATGGAAAGCATCCCTGGAGAATGAGGTGGAGAGAACATTGTGTAAAGGCTTTCAGGGAGAAAGACAGACGGTTGGAGAGAGAACGAGATTCAGAGTGCTTTGAGATGGATTTGGTGTTCATTAGAGGTGGACATTATTTGAGGGTTTTTACAAGGAACCATTAAATGTTAATGGAGACACAGTTTGTTTTGTGTCAAGAAGCGAAAGTTAAGATAGCGAGAAGGACAAAAGAAAGACAAAGGGGGATGGAAGGCGGAAGGAAAGACGGATGAAGGAGTCATATAAGAAGGACAGATAAAAGGACAGAAAGAAAGAAAGAAAGGAGAAAGAAAGGAAAATAAAAAAGGAAAGACAAAAATAAGGAATTGGAGATAAAAGAAAATAGGAAAAACAAAGAAAAAGGACAGAAGGCAAGATAGAAAGAAGGGGGAAAATGGAGGAAAAAAGACAAAGGAAAATGGATTTGGGAAGGAGGAAAGGAAAGAAGCAAGGACAAATATAGGAAGGAAGGACAGAAAAAAGCAAGGAAGAAAAGAAGGATGAAAGACAGAAATATAATAATGAAGGAATGAGAAAGACAGACAATAAGGAATAAAAGAGAAAAGTAAGGGGGAAATGAGGAGCGAAGAAAAAGAAGGCAAAAGGGAACATGGGAAGGAATGAAAAAGAAAAGGAAAATGGAAATACAGGAAGGAAGGAAGGAAAGAAGGATAGAAGGATGGACAAATAAGTAAGGACAGAAAAAAGAAAGGAAGGGAGAAAGGAAATAACTATAGTAGGGAAGTAATAGGGAAGAAAAAAGAAAGACTGGGAAAAGAAAAAAGGATTGGGAAAATTGATTGGGTAGGAAGAAAGTGAAGTGGAAGGAAGAAAGCAAGCAAGAAGCAAAAAATAAAAAAATGAATGAAGGAAGGATTAAAAAAGAAAAGGGGAAAGGATGGAAAGAAAGAAAAGTAACGGAAGGTAAGTGAGAAGGAAGGAAGGAATGGACAAATTAAGGAAGAAGAACAAAATGAAGGAAGTGTCTGAATAAGAAGGAAGTGGTAGTAAGGCAGGATTAGAAAAACAAAAGAAAAATGGATGGAGGGAAAGATAGGAAAGGGAAGGGAGAAGGAAAAGGCAAAATGAAGGAAAGAATGAAAAAGAAAGGAAGGTATGTAGAAGGATTGTAAACCAACCAATTCTCAAAAGATGAAATTACATCCTGATTTGAATGTGAAAGGAATAGTCTCTCACCTGGATATGTCATCTTAAGGAGGTAAAATTGTTTGCAAGCACATTGACCTTAAAGCAAGAAACATTTACACACAACCTCTGACATTATGCATGTCAAATCTTCAAGTAGTTTCAGCTAACAAGCTATTGATTGTCCTCCATTTGTCATAGAGGTAATATATTCCACTGTCCATGGTGCTGAAATGCCTTCCTTTATCATAATTTCTGGTGCTGTCCATGGTGCTGAATCACCCCACACTTCACTGCTTTACCTCTCTCTCACACACACACACAATGCATAGTCATGACCACAATATAATGCTTATTTTGAGAAATACTGCTAGAAAAGCATAAAATAAGTTGTTTATGATAATCGCTAGACACCTCACAGCCTTCACACAGGCTCTCGCAAAGCCCATCCATCAGTACTGGCAGGCTAGTGCTTTGATAATGCAGTCCATCCAGATTTGTAAACGTTCGGCCTTTAGTAAACACTAATGCAGCATTTTGCAGGGGAACTGTGAAGAATTTTGTTTTGCACAGTTGTCAAGAGCATGCAGGCATATCGATGACTTTGGTGAGAGTTTTTAGACATGAAAAGCTTAATGGAATTGTGGCCAGAGACAGTATCAGTTTTGCCAGACTGGGTTTATTTTAGACAGTGTACAAGGACTTAATGCATTCAGACAGGAGACATGAGAACCGATTGAGGGTATTGTGTGAGAAAGAGAAAAAGACAAGAAAGATTGACTTAGCCTTGCTTTACTGTATTGTCTGTTAGTGATACTTCACTTTCAATCTCTCACAAATTATCTTTCAGGACATTTAATACTGTAGTGTACACAAATATCCCATTTGGAATTGTATAAAATGAATATACTGAGATGTGCCAGCACTTATCTTGAGTACCTTGAAAGTGACAGAGAATAAAAATTTGCTCTTTTTTTTTCTATCTCAAGGCACATGTTTTGTCGTATTGTTAGATGTCTTCATAATCTTTTTTTTCATATATATGTGTGTGTGTGTGTGTGTGTGTGTACATATATATATGTGTGTGTGTGTGTGTGTGTGCGTATGTGTGTGTGTGTACATATGTATATATGTGTATGTATATATATATATATACTGTATATGTGTGTGCATGTATGTGTCTCAAAAATATATTATGAAACTACTATAAATATACATTACATTTATTTTTATATATTCAATATATACCATATTCAATATACACACATTACAAAAGGGACTAAAATAATAATAATTAATAATAATAATCATAGATGTTATATACAGTATGTGTGTGTGTTTACTTATACATATACATATTTGTATACTTATTATTTAGATTTTTTTTTTTTTACAGTGTATCAAAGCATTATCATTTAGATTTTGCATTGCAAGTCTAGGAACTCCATTCTTATGGCACTTTGCTCTCAGCCTAGGCAAAATCTCTGTAAACTTCTTAAAGTATTTCAAACCAGAGAAGCATTTGCTAATGACAACTGTAACAGTTCTCAATGTCACACTTTTTATCAGATGGAAGAGTTATCGTTCCATTGTCTCTCTCTGTAGGAACTGATGCCTGTCACTGACATCTGATTTACAGTCTCTGACAACTGTAAAAATTCAAAGTGTGCGAGGTGCATAGATGAGAGAGTAGATGTATTATATTGAGAAAGCATTTTGCTTCTGACGTGCATGTCAAGAGTTTGTTCCGGTGCTGTTCTGCTGAAGCCATGACCCAGTGATGTGGGTGTATATGCAAATTCTAACATGTATTTAAAGAAGGTAATGAAAAGTTTTATGCATGATGCCTGAGGTCATGTTAACAAGACTTTCTAGAGATGTTTCTTTCGTATATCAGTCCCCAATCTGCATCTTGTTAATATATTCTGAACGCCATTGGAGTAACATTGCTTTTCATATAATATGTTTAATATATGTTTTCTGTTGTGAACAGCTGTATCAGGTGTGTTTGTGGATCTCTTTTTATTTTCAGTGTTCTCTGTAATCATATTACAGCATAGTGATGAAAAGCTTTTATGCTTTTAGTAAAACCCAACCTTCATGTTATATTTATTTTTAAAATGCGATTACCAATGTTGACCTCTGTTTAGCTGTTCGATCTCTGTGCATTCTGTCTTTTCACACACAGAACCTCACAAGGCATATGAATGAATTTTAGCATTCATTTTGGCAGAATCTGGTATGATTGAGTTCGACAGATGGCATGATGAATGTTTGAATGTAATGTTTGTCATATGATGTCATATGATGTTGGTCAATTCTGATGAAGTACATTTTGAAAGCTGAAACTTAAATATAATTGGGGGGGTGGGGGGTGTTATATATAAAGGATGCAGAGGAGACATGAACTGATTACAATGTAAAACGATATTTTAGTTTTAATTTGGTTAAAGAAAAAAAATTTAACATTTACAATACTTTATTAAAAAACAAAACATTTTTTATAAATTGTCAGTTTTGCATTTTCAACATTTGCTCAAAATGTTATACTTATACAGCACAAAGGTTTGGAGTCTGGAAGTTTTTAGAAAGATGTTTCTTGTGCTCGACAAGATTTTAAAAAATCCAGAAAACCTGTAATATTGTGAAATATTCTTACCATTTAAAAGACTTTTTGAATATATTTTAAAGTTACATTTTTCCTGTGATGCAAAGCGGATTTTTAGCATCATTACTCCAGTCTTCAGTGTCACATGATCCTTCAGAAATCATTCTAATATGATAATAAATGCTCAAGAAGCATTTCTCTTTATTATCAATGATGAAAAGTGTTATACTGCTTAATAATTGAATGGAAAAGTTGTTAAAAAAAATTTCAGGAGTCTTTGATAAATAGGAAGTTTACACATTTCTGTACTGTCACTTTTGATCAATTTAATTCGTTCTTGCCGGATAAAAGCATTCATTTCTTGAAAATATATATCATATAATATATTTTATTTATGTACATATTGTGTAAATATAATATTTAATAAATATTTTATTACATATTTTATTTATTTATTTTATTATTATTATTATTTTATTTATTTGGTTGTCTGTTTTATCCAAAATATAAATGCACAGTTATATAAAATGTTTTAGTAAAACAATTGTGAAAATTGTGGACAGGTTAAGAGTCCTGATTATTGCTTTCCGTGTACAGTTTACAAGATGTTTGACGTCCAATCAGAAAACTCACAATTAGGACGTAAAACACTGCTCATTTTCAACACACCTAATGTGAACTCAGAGCTGCAGGCGAACTCAAATCATCTCTTGGAAATGAGATGATATCACCTTACGCCCTTTAATGTGCTGTTGAATGGCTTCACTTGTAATTGACGATTAAATGCGTTCTCTCAGGATGGATTAAAAACACAAATATAGATGACGAGTGGGATTAAAAACTTTAGATAAAGCACCATAGGAGATAGAAGAGAAGCCTGCATGAATCAATTCAACCGAGAGAGCGCTGGTCAATAGTCAATCTTGCTTTGATTATATGGTAAGCGCAGCCGTATTGTTTTGAGGTGGATGAGATGATTGTGGTCATTAGGTCAGCAGATGCACCCAGAAAGAATAACAAAGTCATGGCCAGAAAAGGCATGTCATTTAGGAGGAGAGTGCTGTACTAGTAATATACAGTTTAATTTAGTTCAGCTCTAACTGGTGGCAGTTACAGAGGCACCGTAAGCAAGTTTAATGCCATGGTTATGGCTTTGTGCTCAACATTCCTCTGCAATGCAATAAATAGCAGTTAACTAAAAGCAATGGCTTTATTTCTTTATTTGATTAGTTGATTTCCATTCGAACAGAGGAGATATTAATGTCAGGTGCTGGGATTTATTCTGCTCATATAAACTAACAGTTAACAAGCATTGTGATGCATTCTAATGAATAATTTGAATAATTAATTTGATGAAAGGCTAAAGTGAGTGGTGTTTGCTGGAGCAAAACTTAACATGATGTTTCCGGCATTGTAATGCGGTTGATAAGATGTTCTGGATGATTCCTTGGGAATTTTTCCATCATTTTAATCATCTGTCCATTTATTTGTCCAATTATAAGTATTATTCATTCGTTTTATTCAGTTTTATTTATTTATTTATTTATTGAAGGAAATCAATTCATTTATTTAGCAAAGTAAGCTTAATTAACATTTAAAAACTTTCAAAAAAATCTTGAAAATATGTATCACGGCTTCTGCAAAAAATAGAAAGTAATATAACAATAAATAATAAATTAAGCAGAACAACTGTTTTCAACATTGACAATAATAAATGGTTTTCCAGTGGATGGAAGCTTTCTAGATATTTTTTTATTTATTTAAGGAAATCTAATGATTTATTCAGCAAGTATGCATTCAAGTTATAAGAAGTGGGATTTAAACTTTCTGAAAAAAAAAAAATGTATCACAGTTTCCAAAAAAATATTAAGTAGCAGAACTGTTTTCAACATTGATAATAAGAAATGTTTCTTAAACAACAAATTATCATATTTTTCATGGTTTCTAATAGATCTTGTGACTGAAGACTGCAGTGATGATGCTGAAAAATATTCAGCTTTGCATCACAGGAATAAATTACATTTTAACATATATTCAATGATAATAACTTTTCACAATATTTTTATATTAGATGCAGCCTCGGTGAGCATAATAGACTTCTTTCAAAAACATTTAAAAAGCAAGCTTTGAACAGTGTAGTGTACCTTTCCTAGCAAGCTGTGCAAATTGAGGTATTATTAATGTCTGTAGCACAAACAGTTTTTTCAATCAATAACCTAAACTATGAGCAACAGTGATAGTGATGTTCTTGTTTTTTCCTTGTAAACAATGCTAATAATTGTCACAAACTTAGCAAGTTTGCATCCTCCTGTTGATCTGTGATTTGAAACGGAACATATTCTTTTGAAATAAAGCCAGCATTGTTCTGTGAAGACAGCTCATTATCAGCTAGTGGCAATGCAGAGGCCCAACACGTCCCGCTCACTGGCACACATAAAGCCAGATGCTAAGCTTGTTAATAAGCGAGGTCGGATCTTCGTCTTCTCCTTTTCTTGTAAGAGGTTCCAGGGAGTAATCAGGATTGCCGATTTCAGAGTCCTCGATGATGGGTAAAGCGTAGCAATCTCTCTTTCTCATACGCTCACACACACACACACACATACTCTCAGTTAAGTAGGCTAATTTCTCTGCTGATCAGGGAGTCTAGAGGGCTTGAGCGTGTGAGCTTCGAGCTTCTCTGACACATATCAGGGACTCTCTAAAAGGAAGGATTAGTGCAACTTCCTGTTCTGATCAAATTAGAAAAGCATGCCAGTTTGTCGAGGCCTTCCCCAGCCGCTAATGCTTTCCAACATATCACCAAGTCCTCCTGTGCTATTTTTACCTCCAGATACAAAAGAGCATATATTTATCACCGACAGATTTTGCTCAGTATGTTCTATGCAGTATGTTTTCATTTAAACTCTTTGAATTGGATGCAGTTGTTCTTTTTGAATCTACGTGTTCATCTAGAATGTAAAAGTTCAGCAGTTTGCTGTCTACCGTTCGCACGAGAAGTCAGCTTGAAATCAAAATCGGTCTTGTTGTGCACGATTCATGCATGTTATTCTAAACTATAAGTACTATAACATTTCTATATAAAAAAATATATTTTTTTTCAAAATGCCTCTTTTGAATCTTTTAAAAAATAATTTTTATAAAACTTTTTTTTACCCTTTTTTAATACACAATAACACGTTTCATCTAATCAGATCCTGATTAACAAAAATAAAGGGATAGTTTGCCCAAAAATGAAAATAACTCATTCATGTGCAATGTAATTTTAATATTATTTATTTACTATTATAGGATTTATTAGTATGTAGACTTAAATATATATATATATAGAGAGAGAGAGAGAGAGAGAGAGAGAGAGAGAGATTGTAGAATCATTCTTATATTTTTAGCTTTCGTGTGTGTGTTATATATATATATATATATATATATATATATATATATATATATATGCATACACACACACACATATATATATATAATTATAAACATAGATATACATTCGTGAAGGCTAAAAATATAAGATTGATTCTAGATTTTATTTTATTTTTTAACAATAACACTGCCTTAAGGTTTTTTTTTGTTTGTTTGTTTTTTGTTTTTTAAATCTGAATATTTTTTGTCAATATTGTTTAAAACATTGGACTCTGGTGACTTTCATTGTATGGACAAAAAATAAATGAAATATAAATTTAAATTTGCATACATACTGTACATACCTACATACATGAATACATGATACATACATACATACTGTACATACATGAATAAAATATTTCCCCCACAGATGAAAGTTAGAAATGACACAAGCATGAATAAATGATGACAGAGCTGAGTGAAAATTTGGGTGCAGACTAATCCCAAATGTTAAAAACCACCAGATTAGAGAAGTAAACTGCACAACATCCTGTGTGAACTGCTCTTAGCGCTAGACCAGGTCAAAGGTAATGTCCCATAATCCCCATTGCTCACCTAGACTGACCTTCTCTATAAAAGCACAGGCTGTGAAAAGCGAGGGAGCGAGAGGTAATAAGACGGAGCGATAGGAGATTCCAGACAGTGTGAGGAGGAGGCTTAAACCAGTTTTGCTCACTCAGGTAGCCCTGGGTCAGACTCGCCACTTGTTTCTTGTTCCTCGCTGGTTTCCATAGAGATCTTCTCCCAGTAAAGGGAGAATACTATGGGATTCTTAATGGTTCTGGTCTAAAGTGCCCTCTGATGGAAGGATGGATGGGGTTTCATGGGGGTTTTCTTTATTCGGGGGCTTCCTGGAAGCCTTCTTGTACATCCTAATAACAAATACTACACTCTCCCTCATTTACAGCAAGCCTGTTTCATATTTCCTCAAGAGCACTTACCAATCCCACACAATAAACTTGAGTGATAGCTGCGGAGAGACACTCCCTCGCCCCTGATGGATGAAGAAAAGGTCACAACATTAGTCTTTTTGTTGTTTTAATGGACTGAGTGGCTGTGTGCCAGAGTCTTGTGTTGCCTTAGGAGCCTAGGTTAAGTAATGCTGCAGCTTGGGTAATATCTCTGCTACGCCGCCGGGGCTCGAGCGTGGCAAAGTTTACAAACCTCTTTTTGTACCCATGTGCTGGGCTTTTGTTCGCTTAGATGCATTCTGGGAAATCTTCCAGCGTACGCTTTCGTATTAGAAGACAATTTGGATGCGTTTATGACATTGTTTATTTCATGCCTCTTCTCATCTGTAAATTATCAGCTCCCAGAACAAGGGTTGGTGACAGAGCCAACAGGTTTGACGGGTGGGACGGGGACGGACCACTTGGGTTGGGATGTTGGGATTCACAGAAGATGACGCATAAATGAAAGAGTGCATTAAACAACAAATGCAGCCGAGCTGGATTACTCAAACCTTCATCTATGATGTTTTGTAAACGGCAAGTGCCGAATGTCACAGGTTTTCTCGGTTGTGATGGGTGCAATCCTGGGTTATTATTGGTAACTACAATTAAAACCATTTCTTATCAGTTTAAATAAAATAAAAATATTAAAAATATTTTTTTTGTAAGTTGGAGTACTATAATAACTGCAATTAAATAAAAAAAACTATAAACATATATTTAAAAAATAAACAGGACAGAAACAAACAGCATTTCTAAAACTTTAACTGAAATTAAATGACATTAAACAAGAACAGAAAATATTAAAATGAAATCTGCTTTAAAATATTAAGAAAAGTTTTATGTATTTTTTGTTAAATTGTCAAATTGTTTTTATATTTATTCATAATTGTAATCTATGTCATTCATTTATTTGTGTGTTTGTACTTGTATTATTTTATTATTTTTGAAAAGTTCACGTTTAATTTTTTTTTTTTTTTTTTTTACTATTAATAGTGTATGATGATTCAATAAACTCTCAGAAAAAATGACAAAAACATTAGTTCGGTAACACTTTATTTTAAGGTGTCATAATACAGAGTAATTACCTAGTTAAGTACTTAGTAGTAGTCGTTGTACTTACATGAAATAAAATGTACTTACCATGTACTAAGTTATGAAATTGCCTGTACATACAGTTTGTAATTATGTAGATGTAATAGGCAGCTACTGTTACACATGTAACAGGCTGTTACACAGCTACTTATGTAACCAAAAGATTATTACATATGTATTGCAGACTTTATACAGCGTAATTATAAATGTAAGTACACAGACATAAGATACTTAAGCGTACTTCATGTGTATCTATACTGTACACCTTATCCAGCTGCAATAATGTTGCCATTACATAATATTACACAAACATAAGCTACTTAAAATAAAGTGTATCAAGATTATACTTAAATGTACAAGTAGCTGTGTAACAGACTCGGTCTGTTACATATGTGCTATTACATCTACATAATTACAAACTGTAAGTGCAGACTGTTCTATAACTTAGTTACATGGTAAGTACATTTTGTTTCAAGTACAACGGCTACTACTAAGTATTTAATTAGGTAATATGTATTATGACACCTTCAAATAAAGTGTTACCATTAGTTCTTATTGGAACCTTTTAAAAGGTACTAATATGTACAATTTAGGTACTATACGTATATTTTGGGTACTAATATGCACCCTAAAGGGTTAAATGAGGTTTAAAAGGGTACCGTTGCAGTGACAGTTTGTTTGTTATTTTTTCTCTCTGAGAGTGAAATAACTGAGGTGTGATCTGGTTTTCTTGCATCACTGCACTCACTTTCAGTGCAGATTGAGTATAATGACTTTCCTTCTCAACCTTTTGATGTCAACAATCCCCTTTGACTAAAGTGCTAATGAGTTTCCTAATAAATATTGTAAATTTATGTGCAACCCTGAGGAAAAGATCAGCATATGTTGTTTTGGATGCTGATCCTTGGCATGTGTACCCATCAGGTATCAGAACTACAGTAGCTTGACCACCAACGGCTTAACTAGAAAAAAAAGGAAGAAAAAGAAACCAGCTTTGACCTGCATTAACTAGCATAAACTAGCTTCCACACTGCTCTAAGCTATTTTGCAAGCAAAGAAGAGTTAGTTCAATCCTGGTGCAATGCACTTTGTATTTGCACTGGTGTAATTTGTATTTGATATGATAAACTAAATTAGACTACATGCATTTGATTACAAAAACTTGTTTTTGTAAAGTTTGACTTCATGGGGATAATGCTTTTAATTTATCTATCTGTTTGTTCTTTTATTATTCTATATATAAATATAAAATAAATTATATATAATATAATATAATAAAATAAAATAAAAATATTTGATAACTGGACTTTCCAAATCAATATAAACAGGAAAAATAAAATAAATACATAAATAAAGAACAAAAGAGCAAAAGACAGACAGACGGATAGCAAATAAATAAATGGAAACACTTTATTTCGATAGTCCACTTTAGACATTCTACTAACAGTAAGTAGCTTTACAACTACATGTCAACTAGCAGTCATTAGAGTATTAGTAGACTGTCTGCTTCATATCTTCTAACACTTTATTTTGATGGGTCCACAACATACAACATACAGACTATGAGAAACTTTGCAAGTATGTCAACTTATTCTACTAACCCTAAACCTAACCTAACAGTCCACCCTGAGAGTTAGTAGACATGTAATTGCAAATTAATGAGAATTAGTTGACATGTACTTCACATGTAGTTACAAAGTTACTTAAAGTTAGTAGAATGTCTAAAGTGGATGTGGTGAGTGGGGCGGGGCCGAGAGCCGTGGGAACGGAGCGAGGCCGGTGGAGTTAATGATAATGAGCGACACCTGCGACACTCACCGGTCTCGAGTCCCACGGAGGAGCTCCGGAAGGATAAAAGGAGGAGTGACGACAGTGGAAGACGAGAGAGGACCAGGCCTGGATATTATTTTGTGGTTTGTGTGCGGCAGTCGTCCGTGAGGGGCTGCCGCTTTACTTTTACGTTTGTTTATTTTTGTTATTAAATCTTTAAATGTTTGCCGGTTCCCGCCTCCTTCTTCCCGACCTACGAACGTTGTTACAGTGGACTATCAAAATAAAGTGTAACCGTATATATATATAATTTATTTGCTATCCGTCTGTCTTTTGTACTTTTGTTCTTTATTTTTTATTTTGTTCATGTTTATTTTTATTTGTTTATATTGATTTGGAAAGACCAAATATAATATATATATATTTTTTAATTTTATTTTATTTTTGGCCTTAAATATGGGCCTGATATCCTGTCATCTATTTTGACCTAGCAACCACTAAAATACCCTAGCAACACACAGCAATGCCCTTGCATCGTTGTGGTCAGTTTTGCATGGGCTGACACCGTCTGTACAAACCCAGTAAGAAAGTTCAATTGTATGTCGGTTCTCTTGGGTATTTTTGGAACGGTACAAGATATTCAGGTCTGTCCCTAAGGCTTTCAGCAGCCTTTGCCCTGCTCTGGCTGTGACAGGTGACAATGGTCAACCTCACTTGCCCTGCATGTTAATATTGTCACCTGCGGTCACTCGTGCCTCGACCCACATCTGATGTTCTAACCTGCCCACGCACAGCTAAACCTGAGCCTGTCTTCATTTCTTTGCGTGTTTATTTTGGTTTATCATTACCATGAGGGAAATGAAACAAAACAAGCATTTAAAAAAGATTTTAGTCAATAACCGAGAAAACCGACGGTTATTTATGGTCTACGTAAAACCACTTTTCACTGTAATAATGACAAATCAATATTTTCTCTCTGTTTGCACTTCATAAATTAAAGTGAAAAATGAATCAGTCAATTATAGGGATGCAAGCGGCACACTGAATTCCTGTTTAGAGGCCGACTCAAACACCCAGCCTGTTTATTCATGAGTCTGTAATCTGTTCTTTAATGGCTTGTGTGTATTGACTGCATGTCACAGTCGAAGCCCTCTATCAGAGGGAGCCGTGGGCTACCAATGCTATTGTTTTCAAGCAAATATAAAGCAGGATTGAATTGTCTGATAACACTTCCATTTTGTAAAGAGCGATCGTTCCGGCAATTCCTTCTTGACTGAACATCCCTCAAATCTGACACAAATAAAACCTAACATTCTCAACATATTTGTCCTGTCTGGATGAATTTCTGTGGCTGTTGGGATGTAATCACAGAGGAAGAAAAGCTTTCAACATTGATAATAATAAGAATTGTTTTTTGAGCACCAGATCCAGCATATTAGAATGATTGTGACACTGAAGACTGCAGGAATGGCTGCTGAAAATTCAGCTTTGCCATCACACAAATTAGATTTTAAGTAATATTAAAATAGAAATGCACAAATTTTCTTGATTTTATCAAACAGGTTGATAAACCACAGCTAAACCACAGAGCACTACAGAATCCATAAAATCCATTTATTTATTTTTCATTCATTCATTTAAGCTTTTAAATGATTATCAACTAAAGAACTAAGAAAGAAAGAAAGAAAGAAAGAAAGAAAGAAAGAGAAAGAATAAGGTCTCAGAGTGGATTGCCACTGAATTGGTTCCTGGATTTACTTTGGACTTAAATGTACCTAATATTACGTAAATATTAAACAGATGTGTAGCTAAATAATGGACAATGCATAAAAATTCTAACTAAAAGCAATAGCAATATTCTCTGTAATGACAGCATCACATCTGTTACACTGTGGCACAATGTTGCTTCTGGGCAGCAAAAACACATTTAAACAATTCCTCAAAACTTACAAATAATTTATTTGACTCTAAATGTAAAAACAAATGTGAATCATATTTTTTGATGGGTGAAAAATTGCTAAAAATGTTTTTGTCAGCACAGTTCTCTAGAGCAATATGTTTGACCTCCGCATTCTGCACCAAAATGCCAGAAACAAAAAAAAAATTAAAATGTTTGCCAGAAAGTGCTTTTTATTGCTTTATCTGAAGTCATTTCTTTTATTATGAACCATTTTTGCCAATGTGATTCATGTACAAAAGTGAAAAATGAGTTTGTTATCCTGAGGTAACATTATTCGTAAACAAGCATACGATTTTACTGAAATTTCAACTGTCAGGAAACAGGATTATTTGATGACTCTTCTGTGGGTGTGTTTGTGTCTCTGTGTGTTGTGTAACTGCATGTGTGTGTCATTGTTGAAGTGTGTGTGATTCATTGGCTGCAGATGACGGTTCAGTTCACCAGTACTTCAGTGTTTTGTTCTCATTTGATTGCTATGGCGTAAAGGAACTGACCTTGGTGGAGAAAAGACTTTACAGATGAGAACGCTTAGCTGTTTTATTTTAACAAGCCGTACAAACAGTCACTGCTGCATACGATTGTTTTGAAATGAGACGAAGCCAAGAATGAAGTGTAGAAATGAGTCTTTGGTGTGTCAGTGTGATATTTATTCACACGTATGGCAGACACATTTTTATCAAAAAATTAATAAATTATAAGAAATGTGTTTAATAATAGTAATTATCATTATGATGATGATTATGATTATTATTATTATGAAATATTAATAACAACAACAATAGGACATCATATTGCTGTTCTTAGCATGATGCAAGAAACTGTTTAATAACTATTATTATTATTATATACAGAAGAAGAAGAAATGTTACCTTTTTATACACTGGTTTCTTTCATTATATTGGTAAAGCACTGTTGCTTGTGGCCTATTGCTTTTATAGTGCAAATTATGTACATAATGTGTGCCGTATGTTTGTATGTGTATGTTTTGCAGGAATCATCAGAACAGCGCTGGCAGACATGGATCGAGAGGGGAGAGAACACTACTCAGTGGTGATTCAAGCCAAAGACATGGCGGGGCAGGTGGGAGGGCTGTCAGGCTCCACCACCGTCAACATCACGCTAACCGATGTCAACGACAACCCACCTAAGTTCCCTCAGAGTGAGTGATGTGAAACCAGTGTGAAAACAAAACTGAGTGGCTACATATTGCTGTGAATGGACATCAGCAGATGTTAGTTCTGCTCCAAGACCTGGTGAACAACATAGTGAGGCAGCATTTGTTTTGCTACCTATGTACAGCGTTCCAAATCTGCCACAAATTCATGCTGGTCTTTTACTGAACGTCTATGTTTTTTTTGTTTTGCTTTGTTTGTTTGTTTTTTAAGACACAGCATGATATTCACTCCTGAACGCTCCATCCTGACTGATTCTTAAGCGAATCTGTGAGCGATTGAAGGACTTCTTGATTATTATGTTTTAGATCTTGGCAAAAAAGAACCAAAATAGCTTGACCTTGCTTTTCTCCAATTCTTTATCTGCTGCAAAAACCCTCATTACTGTTTGAAGGTGAACCATGCAATATGCTGTTGTAATGCACTTTTTCTTCTCTGTCAAAGTAGGTTTTCACATGTTTTCCAGACATTCATTAGAAAACTGTTCCGTTTCTCAAGGGCTTCTTATGGATACTACATAATTAGATGGAAGAGATGGAAATAATATGTATATACTTCAGATGCAGTCTCACTATCAGATGACTCATCATATAAATTGTGCATTGCAGTCATTTTTTTAACCATTAATTAACATGAAGAGAATAGAGGCAGAACCAGCATGTTATATTGTGTAAGCATCCAATTATGAGACTTGTGTCTTGAGTTTTTGTGGTCTTATTTTTGTCCACAGAAACAGAGAACCACAGCAGGGTTCTAGAAGTAAAATCACAGTGATTTCCTCCCTAGAAAAATGTTTTTTTTAAGAATAATGTAGAAACCTTAAGACAGCGCTCTAAGATTAAGCGATGGCACAGTATATGCTTCTATGTATGCCACAAGTTTTTAAATAAGTCCATTTCATTAAATCTTAGTTTATTTAACAAATTCTTTGTGAATAGCTACACTACCCATAATCCTGAAGATTCACCAATCGCAGAAGTTGCTGTTACTTGAAAACAGAAATGCAGTCTCCATTAATTATGCAATATTTTTTAAATGTATTATTTTTTTATTAAGACTCAAATCTATCTATCCATCCATCCATCCATCATCTGTTTTATTTTTTATGTTTATTTTTATTAGTTTGTATTGATTTAGAAAGTCCAATTGTCAAATGATTTATTTATTTGATTGTTTGTTTGTTTATAGTAAATATTTTTAATAAACTATTGATTTTATTTTATATATAATGTAAAAATAAATATCAAACATATAAAACATTTAAATGTGAAGTAAATAATAGAATATATAACAACATGTAACATACACACACATCTTTTTATATATTATGTATACATACACACTTTTTTAATGTTTTTTTTTTTCATTATTATTATTCGATTGCATCACTTGCAGCAGTTGTGTGTGTTGTGTGTTTTTTTTTTTATTCAGTTTTTTAGTTGCTTTTCCTTCAAATCAAAGTTTTTGTCTAAGATATTTTGAAATCCCAGAAATACTTTGGAACAATAGTCGCCAAAAAGTGGACCATGACTGTTGCGCTCTATTGCATCCAGCTTTTTTAATCAGCTGGTTTGGGACTGTGGGTGTGGCTGTTTTTGGGTTCTGACAGCTGTATTGAAATCCTAGAGTAGCTCAATGTGGCTTGTTCGGAGGCATCATGATAGCTATGCTTCAAAAATACCATGCAGCCAATCGAACAAACCATCATGCGGGCTTTTGTGTGTGTCTGCAGAGAATTACCAGGTGTTTGTCCCAGAGTCGGCACAGGTGGGGAAACCAGTGGGGAAGATCAAAGCCAGTGATGAGGACATCGGAATCAATGCAGAGATCAAATACAGCATCCTGAACCCCGAGGGGGCCGGAATGTTCTCCATCTCCACAGACAAAGACACTAGAGAGGGTGTGATCACGCTGAGAAAGGTATCGCTGTCATTTCTATTGGTGTTTGCCAAGGCAAGCATCACTACTATTATTGCTCGTTCTAGGGTTAGAGGCTTTCCTGAACCCTTAATAATAAGTGGCTGGTTCTTCAACTTATGGGTACTTTTGGTCTTGTGGACTTTTTGAAAAACAGTTCTGTCAGCATTTTGAAACACTAACAGTATTCAACAGTGAATATACATGTATCACATGAGATCATGTAATTTCTTTCAAGATAGCAATGAAAAGTTACACCATAGTAACATTTCTGCAACATCAATTTAATTTGAAATGATGTAAAAAAAAAAAAAAGTTTACTAGCATTCATTGGTGGAAATTTTTAATATACATTTACAGTATGCTCAGCAAGTCCTTTATTTGATAAAAAATAAAGTAAAAGGGGTGGTGATGGTGCAGTGGATAAGACACATGCCTTTGGTGTGAGAGACCCGGGTTCGAATCCACTGTGAGACACCAATGTGTTCCTGAGCAAGACACTTAATCCCTAGTTGCTCCAGAGGTGTGCGACCTCTGACATATATAGCAATTGTAAGTCGCTTTGGATAAAAGCGTCAGCTAAATGTAAAAATCATTTATATTACAACTTAAGATAACTGTTTTCCATTTGAATATATTTTAAAATGTAAGTTCTTCCTGTGATGCAAAGCTGAATTTTCAGCATCATTACTCCAGTCTTCAGTGTCACATGATCCTTCAGAAATCATTCAACTTTGCAGATTTGCTGCTCAAGTAACATTTATAAATTATTATCAATAGGGATGCACGATATTGGATTTTTGCCGATATCCGATATGCCGATATTTTTCAACTCTTTTTGGCAGATGGCCAATGCCGATACCGATATATATGCGTCATTCTGTTCGTGCGTTCTCAGATTAAATGCAGCGGTCCAAAGCAGTGAAACCATTCAAGAATGAGTCACACGTCTGACATGATCTAATCGCTAGCACACCCTGAGCACATGAGAGTTAACCTATTATTCTTATCGGCAAGACATCTGCATAATTTTTCATATCGGTCCGATGCCGATATGTACATTTAAAGCCATTATCGACCGATTCCGATATCAGTCTGATAATATTGTGCATCCCTAATTATCAATGTTAAAAACAGTTGTGATGCTTCTTGTCATGTTTTTATTTTATTTTATAAAAAATGGCCTACTCCTTTGCTTTGCTAAATTGAATTTCAGAATCAGCATTTATTTAAAGTTTACTAAATTAATATATAATCATAGATAGATAGATAGATAGATAGATAGATAGATAGATAGATAGATAGATAGATAGATAGATAGATAGATAGATAGATAGATAGATAGATAGATAGATAGATAGAGATTTGGAGATATAGATATAAAGAGATGTAGATATAAAATAGAAAGTTTCAAGTCAATTTCTGTTATCTTCATGTAAAAAAAAGGGGGGGGGGATTTTTATCTGTTAATAAATCTAAAATCTGTTAGTTTTAATAAAAACTGCCCCCTGGGAAATAAACGTTCCTGTAGTAGAAATACCCAACTATTAAAGTTTAGGTCTTAACTTGTCATTTATTATTGTGCTGATGCTGCAGATAGGAATTATGTCTCAAATGTTGTGGAGAGGAGATGTGTGCTATTACTTTTCTAGGTGATCAAACTTTCACTGGGTGTGCGATAAAATGGACCAAAAAATCCCAGACTTGCACTGGTAGAGGACATGAGCCATATCTGGGGAGTAGAAAATCTTGCTTATATAATTACTGCAGTGAATATCTCAGAAGACTTTAACACTTCATTTATCTTCTGGAGGTATGCAATACAAAAGTAAAGGTTAAAAAAGCTGTTATGCACAGTTATGCACAAAGCTGCAGTTATGCACAAAGCTTCATTAACAAGTTCAGAACCTTGATTAACCTCTGGATTGTAAAATATTTTTAGTCTTTCACACTTTTCACTCGAGTGTTTCTTGCAGACCATCAACCAAAGCACAAAACAGGATGGCATAATTATATAAGTCAAGATGTTGTCAAAATAGAGTAATATCTGAAGCTGCTCACACTTATATCACTGACAGATATATATATAATCTGTCCAAGCAGACTGGGTCAAGCAGGCGTCTGGCGCTCTTCGGGGCTCAGATGCTCATTAATGGTCTCTTTTCTGTATTCTGAGCTTCTTCAATTCCCCACTCAGTCCTGGGGGTCAGGAAAGCTGTGAATTCAGTGAATACTGAGTTTTCCAAAAGCTAATCTTGTAAATAAAGGCCTGCCAGTTCTGTCCGGCGAGATGGCGGTGAAGGTCGGGCAGGTTTCATGGTGTTTACAGACGTGACCCCATATAAAGGGCGATTTAACTTCTGCGCTCAATATAATCTCAGCACTTTTTGAAGTACTTGAAACCACTAGAAGGCACCAGCAAAGTGGCTAAAACAGACTGACTGAAAGTAGAGTACATGTATTATGTATTTTTGTAAAAGTGTTATTTTAGTATCATGTTTTTTTTGTTTTTTTTATAATAATAATAATTAAAATTTAATTACAATTTTTATTTTTAGATTTTAATTATTTTTTGTATTTTACTTTTTTTAAGTAAAAATTTTTTTTTTTTTTTTTTTAATAGTTTAATGTTTTTTTTATATATATTATTTTTAATGGTTAACAGGAATGTTGTGATCAAATTATGTATATTTGTTGCAGTGTTATTTTAGTTCCATTGTTATACTATAGTTCTTTTTTCTCTTAGATTTTGTTAATACACTCCTGAACAAAATCTTTAGACTGGGGGAAACATTACAAGTATTCGCATTTTGCGCTGTTGGATCATAACCAGGTTGTAAGTACTGCTTCAAAATGCCAAAAGAAGAAACAGGAGCAAGAGACAAAAACTAGAGAATAGGCAATTTATTGAAAACTGCATTTAAACGACTTGCTTGTGCAGCTCAACCATCCTGCCACGTTCAAAGACAGAAACCTTTGCCATCAGGAGATCATGGCAGTGTGACTGCCTGAAGGACAATGACATGAAAGTCTCTTGCTCCTGTTTCTTCTTTTGGCATTTTGAAGCGGTACTTACAACCTGGTTCATTCAACAGCGCGAAAGTCAAATAATTGCAATGTTTCCCCCGATTTTAATATTATGTATTTTGAATTAGATTTTATTTTTAGATTTGCTGTTTTTATTTCAATTGTATTTAAATTGTTACTAAGTCCATATTGTTTGTATTAGGTTTTAGTTTATTTAGTTATATTTATATTATTTTGCTACAATTTAAACTAATAACCCTGACTTGTAATGTAGTTAATTTTCCTGTTTTCTCTTTTTAGCCACTGAACTATGAGAAGAAGAAGCAGTACAGTCTTCACATCTCTGCAGAGAACACACACCTGGACCCACGCTTCTCCTATCTGGGCTCGTTCAAAGACGACGCCACGCTCAAGATCACGGTCGGAGACGTGGATGAGCCGCCCGTTTTCTCAATGGATTATTACATTATGGAGGTGTACGAGAACGCCAGGGTTGGAACTGAAGTTGGAGCCGTCACAGCGAGAGACCCAGACAGCAAAAACAGCCCTGTCAGGTGAGAAGATATGATGAAGGCTTAAAATAACACTTTAGTAATAGTAATAATGATTATTATTATTATTATTATCATATACCCTTTTTAGACCCATTATTATTGTGACCAATTGTTAGGTACTGTACATATTAGCTTATAAGTTGATTTATTTTTTTTATTTTATTTTTACTCTCTACTTATTTAATTTTTTTAAATTGATATTCTTAATATGCATACTATATTGTCAAATGTTTTATTTTAGCCAAATGCTAATGTTAAATAACTTTGTGCAATTATTATATACATATATGATGAGATAATATTATTATTAAGGTGAATATGCTTACTAATTTTAATATTACAAAAACAAGTATGTCTAAGCTGTTAGCATGTGTGGCTATTTATGCAATTCATAAGTCACCTGCAATAAACCCAGAAAACACAATTTGTTTGAATTTGCACTGGCAAATCACTACTGATGATTTTGATAAATCGTTGTGTGTATGTGCAAATGCAATGCTATAGCAAAATAATCTGACATTATTTGTCTCCCTCTCCCCCATGCGCTCCGATTTCTCACATCTCTCTGTAAAGGTCAAATTTAATAGGATGACATTGAATTGATATGATATACAAGGATCTTTTACTGCTTTGACTCTCTTGCTCTCTCTCTCTCTCTATGGAGGATATTGTTAATTAGAGTAGTTAGAGTAGTTAAGGCACCCCATGTTAGCATGGCAGTGAAACACTGCTGCCAAAGGCTCAATTACCTCCACACACTCTAATGAAAGAGAGGTGTGAGCAGGCCAGCTCATAAAAACATCATTGCTTTAGTGCTGATATCATGCTGCCTGCCAAAGATGGATTCAGAAATACTACAATTCCGGTTTCATCACACATGGAAAACACAGCATAACTGATGTGTTATTAATTAATCAGTCAATCAATCAATCAATAATTTTATTTCGGTCCTTACAGACAACTTTTCACTAAATAAATATACATAATTACCGAAAAAGGTGTAGGCTGAAGCCTTGCTTTTTATGCCTACCCTTTACACATAGTTAACTGATGGGTGACACTTTTCACTAAGTTAAATAATACAAGATAAACAATATTACAAACATACATAATTCAAAACAAACATAATAACAAAAATACACATTACAGCTATTACTTCAATATTTTAACAATACATTCACAATTTGATACTGAGTCATATAATTATTTATCACCTTATTTTTATACATTTACTTAAATTTGCAAAGTGAATTACACACTTTTCGTGGAAGGGTATGACAGGCCACAACATTATTGCTCTGAATGATCATATTCTGGCTTTCAAAGAACTTGATTACTTGCTTTTCCAGCATTTGTAGTTCCTCTGGCAGGGCATCTTCACCGTCTCTGTCTCTGGCCACTGTACTGGCATTCGTCCGGTGTTTTGTTTCCAGTCCGCTTATAATTACACTGAACAAAATTATAAACGCAACACTTTTGTTATCAAAAGAAATTCGGATCAGGTTCGATTTTCTGCGTTTTCGCATCCGTAGCATGCATTTTGATAGGGAAGGATGGGAAATACGAAAAAAACGCATGCGAAAATTTCGAACTCAGTGTGCAATGACCTTTACTATGAAAGGCGATGTTGTGCACATCGTAATCTGCAGAACGTGGAGAAAAGAACATTTGGATGACATGCAAGCAAACAAAAGGAATGAAAAATAAAATGTCAGTATGTTCCTTTCACTGGCATAAGGCATAAAGTGTCAAATCCTCATGCTGTCAAGGACAGTGCACATTTTCTTGTGGTAATGAGATATGACCTGTATGGTTTATTAGCATCTGTCTGTACTGGTGGTTTGAGGACGTGTGTTTTCAAGCCATCTTTGAATTAATCTTCACAGTCCGTGCGTGACGAGGAGGTCGTAACTCTCATCGTTGTGCAAATGCTGCGAATCTCATTGGTTGATGTGAGTGAGATCCTCGGTTTCACACAAATGTTTTTTACATCAGCATTTATCACTGCTATAAATAAATAAATAAAATACATCAGAGACAACAAGAGAAAAGTCTCATAAATAATCCCTGGCCTCTTTTTAAGTCTGCGTTGAAGGATAACACATTTAAACTTTTTTTTTTTCTTCAGTCCATTTATTGCATTTCTGTTCCCCCAATTTTAATATGCACTTCCCATTAAAAAAATAAAAAAATAAATAAAAACAGCATTTCATTTCCATAGAAGAATTTATACTGCAGCATCCCCATTAGCATAAAAATAAAATGGCATAGAAGTTTGAGAATCAGCATTAGCGTTATGGAAAAATAAGCAAGGTCACTGTTATATCCTTAGTTTCGTTCCTAACTGTTGTAATGATGCATCTGATCATTATCATATTTCATGTAAAGCATTTGTCTCATGAGACGTTGCAGGGAAAATGTTTTTAAAGGCATATTCTTCACAATAGACACCCTGTTGTTGCATTAACAGGATTTCAGGATGAGCTTTTGTGTTTTGCTGAAAAGATCTTTGTGTTTCTTGTATTTCCCCCTAGTTAACATGATGAAAGCTACTAAAAACAGAAATCATTCATAGAGTACTTATTTACATATGCCATTTTCAGCAAGTAGATGGATGGAGTATTGAATTTTTTTTATTTATTTATTATTATTATTATTATTATTGGCATCTACTAGCTAACCCAACCATGCTAACCAGTAAACCTTGACCCCTGTGCCACAAAACCAAAACAACAGAACCTCAACTAACTATCCAGATCCAAAACTCAAATCTTATGGTTACATAAAATGTTAACACTAATTTTGGCTGCCTTGCACACTCTAGTATTTTTTTAGGAAATGCAAATGTGGTTTAATTTCACATTCAGACTTGGAAAGAGAATCTGACAGTCCTCCTTTTCAGCGTCTCTACCAAGCATGTCACTTGAGGATTTGTTAATTATGTCCAACTAATGCTTCTCTACTGCAGTTTTCCTCCTTGCACTTTTCTCCTGTAGTGTTTCTTTCTTTCTTTCTTTTTTTCTTTCTTTCTATAATCATTGTGAAATCATATGAAAATCATGAACTTTTGTCAAATCATGAATAGTTTCAAGGTAATATTAATACTCAATGCAGTGCACATTTTGTAACAATCTAAGCCCAGTTAATTAACTAAAAACTTTTTTAGTTTTTAGTGCATTATTCTTTAGTAGTAATGAACATCTTGCTACGTTCCATCTTTACTTTACAGCTTTCAATGAGGTCAATGTGTTTTTCTGTATTTCTACTGTGATCTGTCATCAAGCTTTCATGATGTTATACCATGTGACATTGGAAATGGTGCATAGATTTATTGACTGTTATACAATTCAAAGCAGTTTTTTCTATCAAATTAGGTTTAGTTAATTATTATTATTATTTGTTTGTCTATTTGTCTTTTTAATTAGTAAAAAGTTGTAATTTAAACATGTTTAAAATAAATATTATTTGTTATTTTATGTTAATTTTGGAGATTCGTTGTGAAAATATTTGATAACTCATGAAAATATTTATGGTAAAACATTATTACTAATTTAAATGTTATGATTAATATTGATTAATTAATATATATATTTTTTTTTTTTTATTTTACCAATTTTATATATATGCATAAATAATTCATATATTTTTAATTATATATATGGGCCATTCTACAGAATTGGTGCAAACCGCTGTGAAACTCTCCCAAGTGTTTGAATCAGCTTTGCTTGACAGTATTCTCAAGCTTGCGGTCATCCCTGTTGCTTGTGCATCTTTTCCTACCCAAATTCTTCCTTCCAGTCAACTTTTCACTTAATATGCTTTGATACAGCACTCTGTGACCAGCCACTCCTTTCAGTAATGACTTTCTGTGACTTACCCTCTTTGTGGAGGGTGTCAATGATTGTCTTCTGGACCATTGCCAAGTCAGCAGTCTTCCCCATTATTGTGGTTTCAAAGAGCAAGAGATACCCGGAATTTATACTGTAGAGATGGTCGTTTAACTCAAATATAAATATTCTAATATATTGAGATACTGGATTTTGACTTTAATGATCTGTAAGCTCTAATCATCAAAATTGAAACAAAAAAACTTTTGGAATGTTTTACTTTACATGTTATGAATGTAAAATATATATGAAAATTTCACATTTTGAAAATGCAGTTTTTCACGATATTCAAATTTTTTTAGATGTAGCTGTAAGCACACTTTTCTGGGAGTTATTCCATAACATTTAATTTTTATATGTGCACCACTGTTCAGGGCTGTGCTAGCTAAGGTACAAAAGTATCTAAAATTGTAACTACCGAAACAGTCACTACTGAAACATTTGGTGGAGTTTCGGTAGTGACATCTTTGTTTTGTTTTTGTTGTTTTTTTTATTTATTTTTTTTTTTTTTTTTGGGGGGGGGGGGGGTGTTATCCCATAAAATTGTCACTACCGAAACAGTCATGACCGACACATGTCATCATTGTTTCGGTAGTGACAAAAGGGAACACATCATTCTCATTTTTGGTTCAATGTACTGTATATTCAAACTAATGAATCTTTAACTGTGAAATCAGTATGATCAACTTGTTTGCCTTTTACAAAGAAGAAATTACACTTGAAATATTATTAAAAATGTAATTGTTATTGTTTTTCCTTAAAGATTGCAATCAAAATGTGCATATCCGACAGGCCAAAAGCTCAGTGTGACAAATTTGGGGACAAATATTCCAAAACTTTCTGAAAATATAATATGAGAATGATCTGCACAGTTACTAGAAATGTGTACCTTGGATATTATATAATTTGCATATATATATATATATATATATATATATATATATATATATATATATATATATATATATATATATATATATATATATATATATATATACTGTATATATATATATACTGTATATATACTGTATACTGTATATCATTTTATTTTTTTTTTTATTTATTTATTTTTTTTTTAATACACATTTTTTCAAGACGTTTTCAACTCTGACTTTGGACCAATTCAGTAAAAAAATAAGTAAAATTCAGTATAATTAAACCTGCAGTCCGTAACTTTTTTTAGTTAAAAATTATCCGAAATCAATAATTACATAGCAAGTACATAACCAGCAGGTGTTCAAAACTATTGCCTTACTTTAGCCCGATTCACGACGGTTAGCTTATAATAATGTTTTCTAATTTGAGTAGTACGGGTAGGTTTTCGATGGAAATTCGAGCATGGCACTGCGTCATTACGTCATGTCTGTTAACATAAAGAAGTCGTCCCTGCTACTAGGCTATCACATGTGAGGATCCTGCAGGTGGCAGATCGTTTACAGCCTTTTCTCACAGCAGCTAGAATAATTACATTTATTATTTTTATGGCGGATTGTAATCCAGAAAGGTTTATGAATTTTATGAATTATGAATTTTATTATATTCCAGTTTTAAATGTGCTTCTGATTACAGATTACACAATATTTGTATTTTAAAGAAAACTAGTTCGAAGGGAGCATAGTTTGCTTTTTGGGTTAAAATGATTTCTTAACATGAAATTCGAATGGTATGACAATTAGATATTAGACTGTACAGAAATTGAAATCTACACTCTAATACACACTATACGCATAGTCACGCAATGCTGATGTTGTTGACAATAATAATTTGAGAATAAAGTATAACAATAATAGTACTTTGCACGATGTGATATGAGCTAACCGATCATTAGATTTATTCACCATTGGTAGCGCGATTTATGGTAATACTTTTTTCCTCAGTTGGGCAGAACAAACGTGTCAGACTTGTTACTTACTTGTTCAGATGGCAGTATACGGTGAAAATTCTTATTTGGGTCATATAGTCCAAGACATAGGCTAGAATCTGTGATTCTGAAGTACAGTGAATATCCACACCAGTGCGGTGAATTACATCCACACATTCACCTCAAAACATTAGATTCATCCGCGCTGGAGCCGTGCCGACTCACAACCCACACAATGAAGATAATTCCGCAAGTAACTTCAATTCCAGGTTTTCAAACAGAGATGGCGACAAAGAGGCAAAACCTACGGACTGCAGCTTTAACTATATTTATGTAAAAATATGTTCTATTTGGCTGAACTTGTAAAGTCTAGAAGTCCTGCCGTAAATCTCGCCACACATGAAGTTGGCCGGGTTTCATGACCCAGTCATGTATAGCAATACAAGCTTTTGGATAATTATGCCCATCCCAGCTGTCTTTGCTCTTAATGCCACAGCCATGATGTAGAGGGGTGAAAGACGGAAAGGCTCATGCAGTATTCATGCTCCCTCTTCTATATTTAGGTATTTCATTGAGCGGAGAGAAGACAAAGAGGTGTATTTCGATATCGAATCCATCAGCGGAGTGATTAGAACTACTCAGCTCCTGGACCGCGAGGATTCGCCCTGGCACAACATCACTGTCATGGCAACAGAGGAAGGTAGGTACCAGAAACTATGCTGGTTGAGCTTTAATAAGTCGCAAATTAGTTTGCCAAGACAGTCTCGGCAATAAACGCCTCGTACACTCACAAGAAACAGACTGCAGTTCGCTTTCTCTCTTTGAAAATCGCTCGCCCTCCCGCTGCTGTGAAGGCAACTCCGCAGGACTGTTAATAGTCAAAGATTGCACCTCTAAGCACATAAGGAATAGCTCAGAAAGGAAAATTGTAGTTATTTACTCACCCTTCGTGGTGTTCCAAACCCATGTGACTTTCTTTCTTCTGTGGAAAAAGAAAAATGAAGACTGCTGGTTGGTGGTGGTGGGGGTCCCATGCAATTAAAATGAATGGGGCCGAAAGCTTTCAAGCTTCAAAATGGGTTCAGAAGTACTGTAAAATAGTAAAAAAGTCATCTAAATGGCTTGTGTGCTACATTCTGCAGCTATACAGTCTGAATGTAGATGTTTTTTAGATTGAATTTAGATGTTGTTCACTCATAATCTTCCCCTCCAGTGAACTGTTAATTGCTGTATCCAGATAATTGAACCAATTCAGTCTGATTTATGATTGAATCTTTCAGATCTAGTTTTTTGAACCAGGTTCATTGAAAGAATGATTCATTCACTGACTGGACATTGGCACTCTTTTAAACATGCTAGATGATTTAAAGCCTCTCCTGTGGTCAACATGAATTTTTAATGTTGTTAACATGTCTAGCTGGTGTTCTTAATACGCTTAGACAAACCATGTGTAAATTCATCAGTCAACACCATTTGCTCCTTAACAAGACAGCCTCAAAAAAGCAGTTTGATACCCGTTTCCTACACCACAAGCATGTAATCAATCCTGTCAACTTGTGGGACGGGGCTTTGCATATAATTAGTGAATGGGAACATGGTTTGTGTAACATTAGCAACACATTATTAGCTTTGTGATGCCAAAGGTTAATGATATCAATTACCATTGCATGTCTGACAATGTAGATCGATACATAAATACTATTCTTATAGGTGGACTAGTAGACGACCCTGTATAATTTGCTCTTCCTCTTCTTCATCATAAATCAGTTTCTGGTTCAAACATGATAGGCTGAATTAATCCAATATTGACACTTGCCATTGTGCAGATTTTACTACACTACACTGTGGAGGTGGGGACTAATTTGCATATTAATGTGTCAGGGTGTACAGTTGTATTGAAGTAATTTTACGAAACCTCTAAAATTAGAGAATTTTTTCCAGAACTGATGGCATATATACAGTACTTGGTAATAATATTGTATCCATAATTAACAATAATGTTTTTGTTTTATTGTAAAATAATAATAATTATTATTATGACTACATGGGTCATTGTATGTATTTTCCCTCTGAAATAAAATAAAATAAAATATCACTAGAAAAATGTTTAAATATGTAATTTGATTATTAAAGATGATTTTTAAGCAATTAAATTAGTGACTGGAAGAAGACGTTTTGTGATGCAGTGTAAAAATTATGCATGTCTTTGTATTTATTTCCCTACTGGAATGGGTGAACTGAAATGAAAAGATTTTTAAAATATGTAATTGTATTAAAGATGAGTTTTTAGGGGATTAAATTGGTCACTGTTGGGGATTTTATTACTTTACTGTGTATTCCTCATACAACACTCATCATATGATTTCAGAAGATGTGTAGTATAGCTCACAACTTTATTCTGTTATGCTGATTTTATGCCTTTTTTGATGCTTTCTAATTTAATGGAAAATGCAGAATGCAGTCTGCAGAGTCACCTTTTGTGTTATGCAGAAGCAGGTAATACAGTTTTGGAATAAAATGAGGGTGAGGAAATGACAACAGAATTTACATTTTTGAGTGAAATACCTCTTTAACAAACCCACTCATGCAAAATAATAAAAACAGGGAAAGATTGGGAATATATAATCTCCCATTTTTATCATGATAAAAATCACAGGCGGTAATATAAATGGAATCATGTGACTCTTCTGCTGCAGATTATATCAGAATAATTTCCCTTACACCCAGCATGACACACATTCAGTCTTCTGTATGATAATCATATTCCACATTTATCCAGAATGTGAATGAAAAATCACACATCTCTTTAATATCTCACTTATTTTCCCTGGTCACCAATGAGATCAAATGAAGACTTTGCATTAATCTGCTGCTCAGAGATATACAATAACCTCCTCGAGAGCCTCAGAAGAGATCTTAACTGTCTCAAACTGTGCTCAGATCGTTGTTCAACGTTTCTCATCCAATTCAATTCATACATGCATTCGGCAGATGCTTTAGTTTGCTGTTCTTTGAAGGTATATTTTATAACCACATTATCTAAGATATACAATACTCTTACTTTTTGTGAACAATTGTCTCATTTGTCTTTTGAATATGAAATTGAACATTTCTGAGAATCACAATCAAATCTGAGTTATGGACATGCAATACAATATTCCTCTGTGTAAACACAAAACAAATATCCCTAAAGATAAATAAGCAAAATGACAGAACACCAAATCACATTTCTGATGTTGTTTTGATGTGTTTGTGTTTAACATTGTCGTATGCAATCAAAGATACATTGAGTATTTTTTTTTTTTTTAATTTTTAGCTAATGGTGTGTTTGTTGCCATGGCGATGGCTTTGCCGTTAAGGCAAATAAATGTTCAGTCTGAGAAATGTTCGCTTGCGGTCCCACTGTGGGTGTGCATTCATGTTAAGAGTGCTCGTTAGTGAAGATGACAAGGGAGAGGAACTCACTTGGCCTGGATGCTTATAAGGCATCTCAGCAATTATATGCACATTTATTGCATTTAACAGTAACTCTGCCATTGACATATATCATGTTATTTTATTAGCTACGTCTAGTTGTGGTGCATGAGAGTTCTGTATTATAAAACTGATAGATCTGGCTTTTTTGCCAGATCTTAGACAGCCTATGCTCAGCTCACGTCACAATAGACCACAACAGTGAGACACAACTTGTTTTGGTTCAAAATTTCTTAAAGAAAAGTGTTAAAAAATATAACTAAACCACCATCAACAGAGCCATCGTGTTTTGTTTTTGTTTTGAAGACAGCTTCGCAGAGTGCACTCTTGAAGTGTTGCCATGTCCTCTTATTATAAGCTCCTAAAACTATCATAATGGAGTTAACATAAAGCTAACATTAAGTTATGGAGTTAATAAAGTAGACAATGACAGATTGTGATATTTTGGTATGTGGCTTATTTCCAAGATAAAGCATTTTGGAAGTTTGGCAACACTAATGAGTCGAGACATTCCTTGCATACCGCACATACAGAAGAGAGACACTATGATATGCATTAACAGCTAGTTGTTCAGTTCAGTATACACTGTATTGAATTTTTGTAAACAGTTGTCACTTCCTGAATTGAGCTGTAGAATTCAGTTGTCACTCCTAGTTTGACAGTGCAAATAAATTGACTCGATTACATTGTTCACAGTGCTTTATGGAGGAGTGGGTGGTCACCGCTGAGCACTTTTCTTTTTTTCTTTTAAAATATATATTTTTTTAAAGTTTTCCTGAGATCACACTTATGAAATCGTACATTGTTGTGGTTTCTTCAGATGTAGATTCCTTTGAGAAATGAGCTTTGAGCTTATGGAAGGTCTGTAGAAAAACCCCATCTACCCCTGTCTGTCTGTCTGTCTTTTTTTTTTTTTTTTATATCATAGTTAATAAAAAAACTGTGATATGTGAGTCTAAACGATGCAAAGTGAGTTCAAAAGACGCAAACTGAATGTAGTTTATCTTGTTAATTACTCAATGTGTAATTGCACTGTATAATTTTTATATCCTTGTTGTGGACCTGTTTTTTTAATTTATGAGCATTATAATGTCTTGTTAATTTCTGCTTTTTTTGCATTTATAGTGTTTTGATTCAAATTAATTTAATCAGTATGGGTGCGACTCACTGAGAATTGCTATTAGATGATTTAGCCAATTTGTAAACAAAATTAGCCGGATCCCACCCAGGGATCAAGGAGTGCATGCAAATTTGCTTTTCTCCAAGAAATTACAGTTCAGATGTGTGTTCTTTTGAGACAGACTTGATAGAAATTTGCATAACCTCTGTTTGCTAATCAGAAATTAATTGGTTATTTCCATGTTATTTGTTTATCTGTTTTTTTATGTAATTTGATATTCAGCAAAACTACATTCCAGTTCCATAATGTCCCAGTCCACATGGAACCATATGGTTATTCTGATTTAGGTTTCTGCAGATTTTCATACAGAATCAATGAAACAATGTGAAAAAATTTTGAACCATCTAATATCCTCAGAACTATGGGAAGTAAAGTTTCTTATGTGATATTTTCAAGTGATTTTAAATGCACCACAGATAGGTTTAATGTATGAATAAAGGGATGGATCGATGAGATGATGGGTTTATTAATGTTTTAATGGATAGATGAATCTCCATTTCCATTATCTTCTGTTTACAAAAGCTGCTTGATGTTCCTGAAGAACTTTCCTTGTAGCTCAGATTTTTTTTCAGATAAGCTATCTGATGTTTTTCCACATGCTCCAATGTTTTCTCTTGTTTTCAGACAATCCCAGTCTTCAGAGCCAAGTGCCTGTTACAGTGCAGGTCCTGGACGTGAACGACAATCCTCCAATTATCAACACAGAAAACGAGATCATCATCTGTGAAAGCACCAGAGCAGGACAGGCAAGTGCCAAGACAGTCGAACTGTTTCTCTGTCTCGCCTTCATTCCCTGTCAGTGAAATCAAGGGAGATGAGTCTCCTTAAAATGAACCTAACAAATAAAGTAAATGATACAAACTGCTTTTTACTTAGTAATAAGCATAATTAATATGCATGTAATGCATAAATATGTATTTCTCCCTAACAAACCGCCATAGTTCCCTGCCATGAATGGTGTGGAGAAAAAAAGCGTGAATATTTAGAGGGGCTGAAATAGAAAAATGGAAGGGGGTTATATGAATGCTAATCATCTCTCAATGAGAATAAAAATCTGATCAACAAAGCGTGACAGCTCTGACTCACTAAAGCACGCTCCTATTTTCCTACCCACACTTTTCCATTTAATTTTGAAATGCTGTTTTTCACCATCAGCCCAAAGAAAGAGAGGGATGAGTGCGAGAGAAAATGAAGGACATATGAGGTCAAGCCTATTTTAATATCCCCTGTGTTCCCAACATAAAACAGTACATCCAATTCCAGAAATTATCCACACTACATTACGGGAGTAGCACATTAAAGTGCTTCTGTGCACTTTTCATGTGTTTTAAGTGCAATGTGTACTTTCTGCACCACTAGAATCATCAAACTGACTGAAAAAATAAAGAGCATTTTCAAACAGGTGTTGCAAACTCCTCCCCTGCCTGCTTTTGGTTGGGAAAACAGATGGCCCCGCCCCCAGAGTCACATCATTTGTTGATCTGGTGTTGCTAAGTATGCTGGTTGAAGATTATGCTGGTTCAAAGTTCAGCTGTTGTTTATGTATATATGTGACCCTGGACCACAAAACCAGTCATAAGGGTCAATTTTTCAAAGATTTATACATCACATGCTTTCCATTGATGTATGGTTTGTTATGATAGGACAATATTTGGCCGACATGCAGCTATTTGAAAATCTGGAATCTGAGGGTGCAAAAAAATCGAAATATGGAACATGATCTTTACTTAATATCCTACTGATTTTTGGCATAAAAGAAAAATCGATCATTTTGACCCATACAATGTATTTTTGGCTATTGCTACAAATATAGCCCAGCGACTTAAGACTGGTTTTGTGATCCAGGGTCACATATATGTATCTTAAGTTTCACTTGATCCTTCGGAAATCATTTTAATATTGTTTTTTTTTGCAGAGTTAGTGCTCAAAAATTAATAATGGTTTTAAAATGTCTTTATTGTCACTTTTGATCAAATGAATGCAGTCTTGCTGAGTTACAAGTATTCATGTTGTCGTCTTTTTAAATTTACTTTCTCCAAAACTTTACAAAAAATAAAACATAAAGAAATACATAAAAATAAGAATAAATAAATAAAAAGTAACATTAAAATCATGTATAATGGTATAAAATATTTCCATTTATAAAAAAAATAAATTAATTAAATAATAAATTAATTTTAAAAAACAATTATCCATTAAAGAATCATGAAAAAATACTTATTTCAACATTATGTACTATTATGATAATATTAAGAAATGGTTCTTAAGCAGCAAATCATAATATTAGAATAATTTCTGAAGGATCATGTGACACTGAAGACTGAAATTCAGCTTTAAGCATTATATCATATTATATTTTATATTTAGGGGTGTCCTCGACTAAGGATTTACATAGTCGAATCAGAATTGTCGAATCTTGCCGATAGTCGACTTGTAGTCAAATCATATATTTGGGTCTGGGGGCAAAATACATTACCAAGAGTCAAGTAGTCAGACATTCGTCAGGGAAAATGTGTAACGGACGCCTCTCAGATACTAACAGAGTAAATTATGTTTTATATTTTGATTAATAGATAGCAAACATTGGCCGGCCTCATATCATGTTGTTTATTACTTATCAGTGCTGATGAAACTGAAGATTTGCACTAAATTAATCCAAATTATCCACACATAAGATGAAATCAACAGATGCAATAAGTATTCAATGAAGCCCATGTGCATGTTTACTCTTAACTCTATAGAGATTTTCACAGAGGAAATGAACAATTATCCTGCTAATTTTTCAGACTTTGAAGCATAGCCTACTGCCACATAAGCTCCACGTGATCGCTTAAATATGTGAAGCTGTCCCTCGTTTTACTTAAGCGATCTCATGAAGTTTTGTTATAACGAGAGGGTTCGTGAGCCTGCACTGGACAAAAATAAGCCTTTTGATTCTCTCCAGTGCACAAACACAAATATACATTTGTCAGATCTAATTCGCCAGTATGATAGTGAATAGATAATATCTTGAGTTTTTCAGCGCCTATGTTCACAGCATCCAAAAATATAACTAGAACCGGTTGAAATTAAAATCTGATCCAAAAAAACATCCAGTCTTTCACTGTGTCTGTGTCAATTTAAGTCTTGTTAAAGATTTATATCCCTGCTGCTCCTCTGTCAGCCACGTTAAAAATATTTATTAAAAGCTTATTTCTTTTCACATTCTTATTTACAGCATCATCATAATATAATGTATAGTAACTTATTGGGAGAAAACCGGTAGTTCAATGTGAAATCAGACATTGAGCACCCCTATATAGCCAAAATGGCATGATCCTCGTTTTGTAACACCTCTGTGAATATTCGACTATGAGATTGGTGGTCGAATAAGGCTTATCCTATCGAAGCATCAAATCTTTGACTATTCGGGGTCACGCCTGATTATATTGTGTTGTATTTTGTTATGTTATATGTTATATAGTTTATTATCCTCAACCAATAGTGTGAGGTTTAGTGCAGGACTATCTGTTTTCAGAGTATTGTTCTATAAATTATTCTATTTAAAATAAATTAATTGAACATTGATATAACAACAAAATTATTCAAAAAACATTTCCAGTAATTCACAAGCGTTAATTTTAACAGATGGCATTGTAAATTTGTCAAACTTTTTTTTTATTTTTTTATTTCTGGTTTCACACAAGTGAAAGGCAATCCAATGAAGGTCTCCTTCAGTCTGAACCTCTTCAGTTGGAAGGTATTGCTCTTTGCAGGGAGTAAAGCACAGGGATGTGCAACTCATAATATACAACACTCAAGGAATCAAATGCTTGCCGTGTTTCCAAGACAACTCGGACCAACGAACCAGCTGGTTTTCACACACAAAGCACACAGCATCCTACAGCTACTGAGATGCCAGCTGAGATTTCTCTGGAGGAGAGGAGGGGGAATAGAAAGAATCAAGCAAAACTATGTTCTGAACTTTTGAACCCTGCTGAATTAGACTTTTATTTAGGATTTGGGTCTTCCACATGGGAAACTGGTGAAATCCATATATACTCTACAATACAGGCATCTTAACTACAGTAGAAAAACGTTATCAGTCAACCTTCACCAGAGACCCAAAAGCTAAATCAAATCTAAGAAAGTTCACTGTGAAAAGAAAGTGTTTGTCATGTCTCTTCTTATTTTGTTCTGTTGATGGCAGGTCATTCAGACAATCACGGCTGTGGATAAAGATGACTTCGCCAATGGAAAGGGATTTTCCTTCTCTTTTCCCGGAGGAGTTCCTGCCAACCCTAACTTTACAATAAAAGACAATGAAGGTATGGATGGAGGATGCAAAAAACATTAATTTCTTCATTTACATATTTGCGTGTTTTACAGTCAATGAAAATTAGAATTTCCTAAAAAGCATGGATATGTGGATTCATTATAGCTTGCATGAAAATGGCATGCACAGTGAACATCTTCTGAATGCTACTTTGTGTAATGGAAGAGAATATTAAACTGCACACATTAACAGGAGCCCATTAGGATTTCCACACATCTTGACTAATGCATTTCAATGACTTTTCCAGTTGTTTGTGATTATCAGACAAGGATTTTTAAATATCATTTTATAGACGCTGAACTCACAAAGAGCAACTAGCTGATTAAATATTTTAGACTAGAAAAATGTATGTTCATTACAAATATTTCAAAAAGCTCTGTAAACCATGAATATCCTGACATTTCTAGGGTTTCTTTAAATATGTATGCAATTTTATGGGGGGGGGGTGACTAGAGAATCTTCTTATATGATCAATAATCTTCCCTGTTGATGTTGACCAACATTTAGGTTATAATTAAATGTCGACTGCAAGCTTAAGAGAGACGATTGATGACCATTTAGATGCAGACGGAAGTAAAATCCCTTATGCATGATTAATGAGTGCTGAGAAGTTAAATCAATGAGCTGTAATGGCATTTCTTTCAATAATCAATGTCACCGTAACATTAGAGTTGTTTATTGCTCTTGTTCTGTGTTTTGGGCATCTACACTACCAGGCAAAAGTTTTTGAACAGTAACATTTGTAATGTTTTCTTTTTAATGTTTTTTTTTTTATTATTATTCTCCTCTGCTCACCATTTGATCCAAAATACAGCAAAAGCAGTAATATTGTGAAATATTTTTACTGTTTAAAATAACTGCTTTCTATTTGATTTGATTTTGATTCCTGTGATCAAAGTTAAATTTTCAGCGTCATTACTCGTCTTCAGTGTCACATGGTCCTTCAGAAATCATTATAATATGCTGATTTGCTGATTATGCTGATAAAGAAACATTTATTATTATTATTGTCAATGTGAATCTTTTTGGGTATGATGCGACAAGCTTTGATCATCATCATTTGGCAATTATCTGCCATTCTTCTCCTCACCTCTTCACCTCTCAAGCTCTGTCAGATTGGATGGAGGCAGATGCACATTTTCAGGTTTCTCCAGAAATATTTGATTGGGTTCAATCTCAGGCTGTGGCTGGGCCACTCAAGAACATTCACAACGTTGTGTATAAGCCACTCTTGCTGTGGGCTTAGGGTCACTGTCCTGTTGGAAGATAAACCTTCTGCACAGTCTGAGGTTCTGAATGCTCTGGACTAGGTTTTTATTAAGGCTATCTCAATAGGTGCATTGAGCTTTTCTTCTATTCTGATGAGTCCCTCAGTCCCTGCTGCTGAAAAACATAGCATGAGGCTGCTACCAGCACGCTTTACTTTTGGGATGGTACTCTGCAGGTGATGAGCAGAACTGGTTTCCTTCAAACATGAAGCTTGGAATTGAGGTTTGGAATTGAGTTTGGAATTGAGTTTCTCAGACTCTCAGGGTCCTTTAGGTGTTTTTTTGTAAATTTGAAATGTGTGTTTTTATGTGTCTTCACTGAGGAGAGGATTGAGTTTGGCCACACCGCCATAAAGCCCAGACCGGTGGAGTGTTGCAGTGATGTTTGTCCTTCTGTAGATTTCTCCTATCTCCACATATGATCATGGAGATCAACTAGAGTGACCATCAGGTTCTTCGTCACCACTCTAACCAAAGCCCTTCTCCATCAATTGCTCAATTTGGCCAGAAGGCCAGCTCTAGGAAGAGTCCTGGTTTCAAAGTACCATTGACCACAGACTACATGCTTCTGTGACCCTTCAATGAAGAAGAATTTTTTTTCTGAACTCTTACCCAGATGTGTGGCTTGACACAAACCTGTTTCTGAGCTCTACAGGCAGTTCTTTTGACCTCAGGGCTTGGTTTTTGCTCTGATATGCATTATCAGCTGTTAGATCTTTTATTAAGACATGTGCCTTTCCGAATCATACCCATTCAACATACCCACAGCTTAACTTCCCTCGAAGTGTAGTAACATCTACAAGCAATATGAATGCTCCTGAGCTAAATTTCTATGAATACTTATGCAATTGAATCATTTAAGTTTTTTTATATATTTAATAAATTTGCAAAGTTGTTAAAGATGTGCTTTTTGCTTTACTATTATGGTGTATGGAGTGTAGATTGATGTGGATTATTTTAAAAAATTTTAAACAGTTTGCAACAAAGTGTGCAACATAAGAAAATGTGAAAAAAAATTAAGATGTATGATTACTTTAGCAAGACACGGTGTGTGTGTGTGTGTGTGTGTGTATATATATATATATATATATATATATATATATATATTTTTTTTTTTTTTTTTATAACTGTTTTAGCTGTACTTTGGACCAAATAAATGCAAGCTTGGTGAGCAGAAGAGACTTCTTTAAAATACAATAAAAATCTTACTGTTCAAAAACGTTTGAATGGTAGTGTATATGACGTGAAGAATATTGGTTTGTTTTTATTCATTTTCATTGGTTTAAGTCAACATGCAATAAATCTTGTTTATGTTCATTTTAAATGTGTTTTCCAGCATTGGTTGTTCCTTTAGACCCTCCATGAACTGGCACTTTTATTCTTCCCTGTGGCAATATGACTTCTTGTGACTCTGTAGCACCTTGGGTGAACTTTAAAGTGACTGGTGAAGTTTTTGTACTCCTCCAGCCACCGCATTTCCAAAATACAACTCAAGCATGGTCGGCACGGTTTATTTCCCTCATCGCTGTCCCTCACTGTCGAAGAGCACCGGTATTCCTTTTTAGGGATTATGGGTCTAACCTCACACAGTAGTTCAGTCCCTGTTGCTGTCGAATGAATTACCAGCTCCCTAAACTCCTGAACCGACGGCCTTAATGCAATACTCAAAGATGGCTTCGGGCTGGAGGTTACCATGGAGATCGCTCTTATCCAAGGTGTGCTGCTCCCGGGTCCAAATCTGGACCCTGAAACCAGTAGGGGATTGAAGAAAGGATGGGAAAAAGGGGGTTAGAAATCAGTTTCTGAAGGATACTTTATAAAATTTTTATTAAAGTTCATATTTATTTTAATTAGGGTTATCAATTTAATTAATGAGAGCAAGCTAGACAAAATCTAAATCAGCTAGACATAGAGCAGTTGGAGGAAGCATGCACAATGTATGTGTTTTTCAAATCTGTTCTACTTTTAACTTGCCTCAGCTTCTTAAAAAGGTGACGCTCATGGCGTAAGATGCTAAAAAAAAAACTATGAGTTTTGATGCAGAAGCCAAATGTACCTTTAATGTACCTTTAAAGCATTTGTACAATAATTTAAAATTTTTATTAGATTTTGATTAAAGATTACCTGATTACAAAATGGACTGATATAAAACAATATCAAATAAAACAATATTTTGACTTTTAAAGCTGTTTTATTAGAGTTATAATCCAAAATAATATCTTCATTTGGGGATACTTTTCTTAACAAATATTGATACACAAAATCAATTAATGTAATGAGCATTGCATTTAATTAATTGGATACATTTTTTTATTGATTAACAATTAATAATTTTAATATACATTAACAGATGCTTTAGGGATAGTAAATGATAATGTTATGTAATTTTAGGAAATAAAGAAGTTAAAATCTATTTAAATGAAACCAATTTAAAGCTGTTTTGTCCATTCAAAGAGTTAAATTAATCAGCATAATGTGTAATTAATTGGATGCACTTTTTAATTTTAATCTTGATGAACTATTAAGAACAAATGGATCTTTTAAGGGGTAGAAAATTATAATGCAATGTGATTTTAGAAAAAAAAGAAGTTACAATGTTACATTTGTGATGAGAAAATTCTTAATCTCTAATTAGAGTGCAAATGATGCTGCTTTTAAAACTAATTGCTGGTAAAGTTTTATCCCATGTCTCAAGATCAGTAGGGCAAAAACAGAAGTGAAGCAGATCAATGTTATATTGGTAGACAGAATGACTTAGTATTGTGAGTTCCGCTCATTTCCTATCGAGTTTACTCAATTTTTCCAAGTCTCTCTCTCTCTCTCTCTGTCTACTTCTCACACGTTTTTTCGCTCTTTAATCTCCCTCCACTGGGGCACGCCACTGTTTACCGGTCTAAGAATTATCAGCTCTTGCAATGTGTGGTCGATTTTGGCATGCGCTGCTCTTATTGTGTCTGTAGAGAGACTGCGAGTAAGTGAAGCCCCCTTGTGAACAAAGACCCAAAGTGCTTCAAATTTAGTAATAATACCACTTTCCCATCTTTACAAGTGCTGTAAAAGAGCAAATGGGTCTTTATGGAAGTACTTTAGCTCTTTGTATCTAAATGGCTGCTTTGTGGTGAAAAGTAAACACATTTGAACATGCTGCCTTACTTTTTTCACCTTTGACTTTTTAAGGCATTCAATGGAATTACACAAGCGCTACAAAATAAATATTATTTCCTTCCCTCTTCATTTCTGGATTTATAGGTGCAAATTTATTTTGTACGCAGGGAAGAGGAGGCTAAATGGACTAAATTATTGTCTTCCACGGATATTCAGTTTGATTATGTTCTCTAGTCAATTCCGCATTATAGTGGAGCCGAGGGTAATTGGAAAGGTAATATTCATGAGCGAGCTTATGAATGGCATGGTCAAAAACATGCTGAAGGCATGCAAACATGAAATCTCAGAATCATTGGCATGCTAATCAGAGCCACCTTTACACACACACACACACACACACACACACACACACACACACAAACACCATCTTAAAGGAACAGTACACCCAAAAATTGCCATTTATTCTCTCTCACTCTCTCATACACTCACCTAAACGATTATTAGGAACACCATACTAATACTGTGTTTGACCCCCTTTCGCCTTCAGAACTGCCTTAATTCTACGTGGCACTGATTCAACAAGGTGCTGAAAGCATTCTTTAGAAATGTTGGCCCATATTGATAGGATAGCATCTTGCAGTTGATGGAGATTTGTGGGATGCACATCCAGGGCACGAAGCTCCCGTTCCACCACATCCCAAAGATGCTCTATTGGGTTGAGATCTGGTGACTGTGGGGGCCATTTTAGTAAAGTGAACTCATTGTCATGTTCAAGAAACCAATTTGAAATGATTCGAGCTTTGTGACAAGGTGCATTATCCTGCTGGAAGTAGCCATCAGAGGATGGGTACATGGTGGTCATAAAGGGATGGACATGGTCAGAAACAATGCTCAGGTAGGCCGTGGCATTTAAACGATGCCCAATTGGCACTAAGGGGCCTAAAGTGTGCCAAGAAAACATCCCCCACACCACCACCACCAGCCTGCACAGTGGTAACAAGGCATGATGGATCCATGTTCTCATTCAGTTTACGCCAAATTCTGACTCTACCATCTGAATGTCTCAACAGAAATCGAGACTCATCAGACCAGGCAACATTTTTCCAATCTTCAACCGTCCAATTTTGGTGAGCTTGTGCAAATTGTAGCCTCTTTTTCCTATTTGTAGTGGAGATGAGTGGTACCCGGTGGGGTCTTCTGCTGTTGTAGCCCATCCGCCTCAAGGTTGTGCGTGTTGTGGCTTCACAAATGTTTTGCTGCATACCTCGGTTGTAACGAGTGGTTATTTCAGTCAAAGTTGCTCTTCTATCAGCTTGAATCAGTCGGCCCATTCTCCTCTGACCTCTAGCATCAACAAGGCATTTTCACCCACAGGACTGCCGCATACTGGATGTTTTTCCCTTTTCACACCATTCTTTGTAAAGGATTATTAGGGTTATTAGGAGTTGTGCGTGAAAATCCCAGTAACTGAGCAGATTGTGAAATACTCAGACCGGCCCGTCTGGCACCAACAACCATGCCACGCTCAAAATTGCTTAAATCACCTTTCTTTCCCATTCTGACATTCAGTTTGGAGTTCAGGAGATTGTCTTGACCAGGACCACACCCCTAAATGCATTGAAGCAACTGCCATGTGATTGGTTGATTAGATAATTGCATTAATGAGAAATTTAACAGGTGTTCCTAATAATCCTTTAGGTGAGTGTATATATATATATGTATATATATATGTGTATATATATATATATACACACACACACACACACACACACACACACACACACACACACATATATATATATATATATATATATATATGTATATGTGTATATAATAGCTTAACTTTCATTGTTTTTTTAAACTGCAGTTTTAAAGTATGTTAATCTAATATCTCTAATGACCGTGATATTTATCAGTATAGAAATGAAGGCTGGTGGTCTGGATTAAAACATGAGTGGTGCTTGAAGAAAAGAGCTAGCGGCATTTCTCTGTCTCCTCTCTCTTTCATTCACACACATATGGTATTGTTTGCCTTAGCTCTAGATCGGCCTCAGGCAAACAGCAGGATCTTCAGGCTGCCCACACCGTGGCCCTCAACACTTCTGCCTCCTATTGAGTTTAACACCTGCTGGTGCTCAGGAGAGAAGAGCTCTGCTTACATACTGTGTACTCAAGAGTAGAAGTGGTTTTTATTTCTCACGGTGTACTCAAGAGTAGAAGTGGTTTTTATTTCTCACGGTGTGGTTTTTATCACAACTCTGTGGTCACATCTTTGGTCTGGTTTGGAAAATGTTCTGTATTTCACCATTTTTATTTTTCATTTTTGTTTGAAGCAAAGACACCAGTATGTCTCAGGCATTTAATGAGAGCATTAAGTGATATTAAATTTAAACTGAATATTTTATTTTATTTAGTACTGAGAGGGAACAAATCTGATGTAAGTCCACATTGCAACTTATTCTGACCAACAATCGCCCTGTTACAGAGGAAACGACAGACATGGAGAGCAAGATTGTTTTTTTTTAGTGGGTCTTTCAGGGATTTATCTAAAGTCATTTTTGCTCATCTAAACTGGATGGACAGAAATTATAATTAAATAATGAATATCGCAGACAATAAAGTGGACTATCTGTTGGATATCTGGTTAACGTCAGTTATCTTGAACCTCTAGATTTATTTATTAACCCATTATTGTGTAAATATTTCAGCCAATATCTTGTTTTTCTGAATAGATGATCACTCATTTTTCCCCACATCAGCTTATTACTGTGCTATTTGATTGTTTGTTTGTTTACCACAGCTGTAGACACTGTTTTAGGTGTCACGGTGCACACACGAGGGAGGAACCAGGAACACGCAGACGAGGATGTAAACTCAAATAACATACTTTACTGGGGACATCAAGGCAGGGCAAGACAAGGCAGAGCAAGACACAGACATCAAACACCGGGGATAACGAGTAGACCAGACAAAGTTTAACTGAACAGACAGGACTAATATACACAGGTAAATCATAGATAACGAGACGAACACGGCTAGACAAGAATTAACTAATGATTACGCTTAACAAGGACAGGAAACAAACCAAATATGGGCACAAGGGGCAGGAACACATGACAGACACACAACAGTTCCCTGACATAACTCCCCCCTCCCGAAAGGCTCGTCCCGAGCCTTAACAGTTCCATCGGGGAGGGGGGGTGGGCGCTCTGGAGGCCTCTCAGGACAGACACGGACCACAGGACGGGGACCTCCAGAGCGGAACAGACAGACAGGACCCATGGCGGAGCAGGGAGCTCAGGAGGCCATGGCAGGTGGTAACTGTGGCCATGGCATCCTTCTTCGGCCCACCCACTCCACCCAGAGCTCTACTACCCCCCCCCAAAATTTCCATGGGGAATCCAGGGGGTATCAGGAGCCCTCCGGGGCTAGACAGACAAAACAGTGCAAGACACGACAGAAACCCTCCAGGGTCAGACAAACACGACAGGACATCCCACAGGAACCAGAAGCCCTCCTGGGCTGGCTAGGAAGCTGAGTCTTCCTCTGGGCATGACGAGGAGTCAGGGGCCCTCACAGGGTCCCTCAGCAACCTCCTCCACTTCTGCGACAGGGGGGGCAAGCGGCTGCGACTGGCCTCCATGGCCACAATTCAAGGAGCCGCCTGCCCCAGACGAGTCTCCATGGACAAGACAAGACATGGCATGACAAGGTAAGTTTAAAATGTTCCTGTGGGCACAACAAACACAAACACGGCTCTCCTGGCCGTGACATGTGGACTTGATCCACGGAGAGGGTATCGGCGACCGGCAGGCTTGAGTCAGCGGCAATCCGGTGGGCTTGAGTCAGCGGCGGACCGGCGGGCATTGAGTCAGAGGCGGACCGGCGGGCATTGAGTCAGAGGCGGACCGGCGGCGTGCACAGGGGAGCCGCGGACGGCGGCGTGAACAGGGGGAGCCGCCGACGGCGGGTTGGCTTTCCCCGCGGACGGCAGCGTTGATCTCCCGCGAACGGCGGGCACGGTGAAGCCGCCGACGGTGGGTTGGCTTTCCCCACGGACGGCGGACTTGGGTGAACCGCAGGTGGCGGCGTGAACTCCCGCGAACGGCGGGCTCGGTGTGCCGCGAACGGCGGGCTCGGTGTGCCGCGGACGGCGGCGTGAACTCCCGCGAACGGCGGGCTCGGTGTGAGCGGCGAGGTTGGGATAGCCGCGGGCAGCGGCGGATATCTCCCGCGATCGGCGGGCTTGACTCAGCGGCGATCCCGCGGGCTTGACTTCAGGGCTCGCGGCCAGCGGACTCGCGGCACTCGTGGTGATCCCACCAAACTCCCACGCCCACTTGACGCGGGCTAAGGCAGGATGACGAGCGGCGACTTCCATGCCGCGAGGGACAGACAAACAGGAACAAACAAAAGACTTTTAAAAAACGGAAAACAAAACGAGGTGAAGGGGCGCCGCTTACTGTTTTGGTCTGGTCTTCTGTCACGGTGCACACACGAGGGAGGAACCAGGAACACGCAGACGAGGATGTAAACTCAAATAACATACTTTACTGGGGACATCAAGGCAGGGCAAGACAAGGCAGAGCAAGACACAGACATCAAACACCGGGGATAACGAGTAGACCAGACAAAGTTTAACTGAACAGACAGGACTAATATACACAGGTAAATCATAGATAACGAGACGAACACGGCTAGACAAGAATTAACTAATGATTACGCTTAACAAGGACAGGAAACAAACCAAATATGGGCACAAGGGGCAGGAACACATGACAGACACACAACAGTTCCCTGACATTAGGTGGTTTGGAAAATATTTAGTATGTCACTATTATTTTTAAGACCTTTAATATGTCTACTTATTGATTAAATATTGATCTTAAATATTTTTATTGAAATTATTGTATTCTTTAATAATATAATACTGCATAAATTCTAGTTTACCTGACAAAACTATTTTTGTAATGAAATTGACTTTTATTAAAAAAGGATGCATGGGTGGATGGATGGATCTCACAAGTGTTACATTTACATTTATTCATTTAGCTGACGCTTTTATCCAAAGCGACTTACAATTGCTATATATGTCAGAGGTTGCACGCCTCTGGAGCAACTAGGGGTTAAGTGTCTTGCTCAGGGACACATTGGTGTCTCACAGTGGATTCGAACCCGGGTCTCTCACACCAAAGGCATGTGTCTTATCCACTGCGCCATCACCACCCCATATCAGATAAGTGTTAGTGCCTGATCAAAATTTTAATATATATATGTGTGTCACGCAAATATTATTATATTATATTATGATGGATGAATAGATAGATCAACATTTAAACATCTAATTTAGTTTACTTTAAATTGGTGTTTGGCACAAAGACTAAACAGACTGTGACTGTTTACGTTTTGTGCTGATAGTCAAAGATCTGGGTACATGAAACTAATTATTAGCATTACAAAGATGCTGCTCAGATTGAGTGGCTTTTTTCTGGCTCTGAATTAAAAGATTTTAGCTAAACAAAGATGTTCAAAATAAATGAGGTCTCCCCGGCTGGCACCTGGCTTGGGCTGTTTTTCAAACGTGCTACCTCAAAGTGTCAGCTTTATTTATTTATTCATATCAGATGCTGAATTTGAGCGAGAAACACAACCTAACTTCACAATTACTCAGAATAAGTCTTCCTTTGATTATTGTGTTGGTGCCAAATCATCACGATGACATTTTCTTTTCCCTTTTTTTTCATGGGCAATTAAACCAGCGCTCAGATCTCTAAACGACCCAGTTACTTTAATAGATCAATTGATTTCTGAAGGCATCTTTTTGCATGTTTGCACAGAGAAGGACCTTTCTAGTACAGCCTCTCATCAGAGGAGTTGAAGGCTGTTGCTGTCAGGCTGATGATATTTGGGAATTTTAATTAGTCGGTGTGTCACTCAGATATCCTGCCACTGCAGTGAAGGTTGAAGTGTTGTTATGTGACAGAACGTGGCTGTTTTCCCACTGAAAGCTTCTTTTTATTGCCTAATTTTTACTCTCAGTGTTTTTTCCAATTAGTTGTTTTACGGGGAAGATAAATCAGCGGATATTCTGACAGTATTGCTGAGGTTAGGGCATGCCGCTGTATTGCTTAGATATTTTATAATTCTATGAAATACTTTATTTCAGTTCTTTGATAACTTATTAACCACACTATGCTGATGTTTTAAGTTCTTTGAAATCAGAGACCAAACAGACTGTAACCACTTAGCAGTATTATGCCCAAAATCCACACTTTATATCAGGTTTCTGGTATAAATGGCAATCAAAAATTATATAAAGTGCTGTAATGTAATGTAACTAGCAGTCATTATAGTATTAGTTCACTGTCTGCTTAATATCTGCTAACAGTTTATTTTGATAGTCCTCAACTAACTCTCATTCATTTACAACATCATGTCATCTGACTCTCATTAGAGTGTTAGTAGTGTTAGGTTAGGGTTAGTAGAGTTAAGTAGTTAACATGTACTTGCAAAGTTATTTACCATCAAAATAAAGTGCTAGCAGATATTAAGCAGACAGTGAACTAATACTATAATGACTGCTAGTTGACGTAGTTACGGATAGTTATTTGTTACTAAAAGTTTACTACTTTTGTTATCACTTTATAATAAGTTTCTATTTGTTAACATTTAGCTTTAACAAATTAAGCTTTTTCCTTTTTTTTTTTTTAATGGTTGATGTTAATATAATAAAATTTACAGCAAAAATAGCAAATAACAATACACATGAAAACCAAAACAAGAAATACAGTACATAAGAAAAGTGTAATTTATTCACCTACTTTTTTTGTTGCTATTGAATAATGAATGCCCTTTCATTTTGACTTTAAATTACTGCTCTCCTGTGCACATTCCTATGCAGTTGCTAGGGTGTTCTGTGTGGTCGTTAGGGTGATTCTAGTCCTGTGGTGTGGATTTTTTCATCGCATGCCAGAGAAAATGCTTAAAAAAGCCTGCTTAGAAAAATAATACCCCAACAAGGTGTTTGAGGTTTTATTCAAATGGTGAAGGATGAATTATTCGCTGGAGTTTAATATTTTAGGCTTGGATTTTGTTCAAATCCCTAACCTTGAGTATGAGCCATAGAAACAGTGCTGCTTTCCATGTAGACCCTCATGAATAAAAGCTTTGCTACAAGTGCACAGACTGTGTTGCATAACAGACATTTGAGGGCTGCTTTTGACAAAGATAAATGATTAAAAACAATGGACTTAAAACAAGCGTGTAAATATTGAGCCGAGAAACAGCGTGCGCACCAAGCGCCTGCCAAACGTTTGTGTAGTAAGCAGTTTTTTCCATCAACTCACCCGTTCAGAACCAGCTCATAGAAATGGCAGTATTTGTATAAAATACAATCAAAATGGCCCTTTTTCCTGCTGAAGTGGGCAAAATGTGACCTCCTGCTCACCACGGGGCAGCTGTTTGCCCCGCTTCAAATTAAATATGAATTAAAAAAACGGTTTTGGGAATTCAATTCTAGACACATTGACTTGTGTCAAAGCATCCATAATCTGCAACAAATAACTGAAATATATTCATCTTTGCAAAGAAGAGCCGATTGACATCGCAAGTGCTTGACATCTCAAATGAGCATTTTGAGAGAGTTGAGCGAAGCAGAAAATCGAAAACGAATTAATTGGCTATGGAGTGCTTGCCACCAATCAAACAGAAGCTCATTAGCATAAACACATTGACCAATAGAAATTAATTCTTAATTTAAATAGATATTAATAGTTGTTTGGAAGCATTGTGCGTGATAAGGTTGAGTAAGGCCTTGTTTTCCCCCAGATCGGTTGTAGGTTGGTTGTTTTCCGGACTGAGATGTTGGCAGATGTGAAGGTGGTGGTTTCAGTCTGGCTTTGTGTCCTGGACATACAGCTTATTTTCTCACATGTCAGTTTGAGCAGTGTTGCAGTGCAATTAGAGACAGTGTGCTGTCAGCCACCAGCAGGTGAGGACGACACGTCAACATAAACCAAGACAGTAATGCTTCCCTCTCTACAAAGATTGAACCTTTTTCCGTTTATTCGTTTTAAGCAACATCTGGGGAATGGCTTATGACTTCAGAGATAGAAGCTATTTTTTGTTTTGGGAGTTCATGAGCATGCAAGAAATAAACTTTTCCATTAAAATCCAATGTTCTCTGCCTGCATTTGATTTTCTGCAGTTTTTCTCTTTATGAGGGCATATATGAAACCACCTGGACAAACCTTTGGGTTACACACTTCATTTGAATGAATTCCTTTAAAAAGGGAATAAATAGATACATCATCACATTTGAAATTAAATCAACTCATATTAAATGGCATAATACTGTATGTCTAACCAGAGGCGAACTGGCCATCTGGAGCACCGGGAGTTTTCCCGGTGGGCCGCTTTACAATGTGGGCCAGTCAACAAAAGAAACCAACTTTTAAGTCGAGAAATTTAAGTTGTGAAGTCTGACAAAAATAAAAAATGCATTGCCTCTTTGGGCTTTCTTACATGTCTGACCCTGCAAGCAAGATTTCTAGTATCTTGTAATGTCTGCGATGTTGACGTCAGATTCATAGGGGAGTAGATTTCAGCCTTTGCATCTCTCTTGTTCTTTCAGTCTCTCTTTTTTTGATCATGCATTACAGTATATTATTTAGAAATGTCTGTTCTCTGTAGTGTCTCTGTGATTATTAATGGGACACAGTTGGGTGCCAGGAGTGAGAGCTTTTTGTGTCTGCGCAGGTGTTTAATGCTGCTGGCAGGAAATGTTTTTCTTAGCTGCAAGACACACAGCAGCTTCTGACATACCCATATGTGTGCATCATCCATGTTAAAATCCATATGTATGCGCACATCCACATGACATGTAATGCAATAAGTATCTGTCAAGTAATATGGACCATATTTAAGCATGTTTTTGAGAGGTGAAAAGAAATACAGTATCACTGTATAACATATTATTGTTCATATTAATTATTATTTTATTATTAATATTATACACTTTAATAATATTAATCAAGCCACTTATCGCCACCTACCTCTGTGTCGGCGTGATCAATGACAAATGTTGGTAATATAAATTTTTTTCTCATTTCCATATTGCATAAAACATAATATTTAATGTAATAGATGTATTTTACTCAGAGGTTGATTAAGAGTGATTTTGTTTATAAACAATATCTCTTCATAAAGGTAAAGGTTGATATCAAGTGATTTTACTCAAAAGCAGCTGTCTATCAGTAGTCTGTAATATGCCACATAGGCCTCTAATGGACTTGAATTCAAACGTTGCTCAGATCGGATGTGCCGTGCCCCTCTCTCTTGCTATTTGACTCATTTGCTGCTCAATTTCATTTGATTTGCCCGTATCCTTGTCCATCTAGAATGCTTAGAATCGCAGGGATTGCTGGAGGATGTGATGAAAAGTTCAGAAAGAGCGAGATGGAGGCTCATTAGGTTGATTCTCGGGTTAAGAGCTTTGCTCTCTTTGCTGTAGGCAGCCAGTATTAGACAGACCTCGCGTGTTCAGGGCTCAGAGAATGTGAGTTCTCCCATTAAAAGCCCATCTGTGGGAATGGGGCTCCTAAATGCTCTGAAACGGCACACTCGGGCAGAGAGCTTCGGCAAGAGTGGCCTGTGCTCAAACCAGGCTAATTTAATATAATGATCTCTTATCTGCCCTCTTTCTTCCTCTCTGTTTTTCTTCTCATTCTCTCTTAGTCTCTGTCTTTATCATCGTCTGTTATCGCTCTCACTCGTTACTTCTGCTTTTCACCCTCACATTTTCCTCATTTTCTTCTTTTTAATTCATTTCAGTTGAATTCATTATTGTTTTGTTACCATTTATTTGCCTTTTGTGTTTCTTTGACTTTGGGCACTTTTAACCCTGTGGACTTCATCCTTTTTTTCTTTCTTTTTTTCAACTAACAATGTCCAACAGAGTTTGTATGCATCACAAGAAAATCATTTTGCCACAAACATTATTTCTCTTGAACAACAAAAGTCATTCAGTGGTCAGTGTGGGTGGTAGCTTTTTAAACATTTTTGAACTAATTTGTAATAACTAATAATAATAACTATTAGTAAAATATACTATATATTGTACTGTATCATTTCACAACATTTTATGTGTCCGAAATACAGAGAATTCAATAAAATCTTCACACGTTTTCCACAATTTGAGAGACAGCATATTGGGAAATGATGCTTTAAAAAACTATTCTGATATTTGTTTGTTCACACATGACATCTAATATTTCTTTTTTGACCCTGCTGTCTCCTTGGCAGCTGAGTACATTATTATTTTTTTCTTTTCTTTTTTGGTTTTGGTAAAGGTGGTAATTACAGAAAACAGACACAATTATAGACACATTCATAATTTGTGTAAAAATGTAAATAATTTTCCCCAAAAATAAATAAAAAAGGAAGTAGACTCTTTAGTCTGTTTAGATTGTGATCCGGCTCCGGTTGACCTAATTAATGCAGCCTAAAAATCCTTTAACGGATTTGAATTATAGAAATGCAATAGTGTATTATGTGTAAACCAGGTTAAAGAGATTTAATCTAGATTTAAACTGACAGAGTGTGTCTGCTTCCCAAACAGTGTTAGGTAGATTGTTCCAGAGTTTGGGCACTAAATAGGAAAACGATCTCCCGCACGCAGTTGATTTTGATATTCTAGGTATTACCAAATGGCCAGAGTTTTGAGATCGCAGCGGACGTGAAGGACTATAATGTGATAAGAGCTCACTCAAATACTGAGGTGCCAAAACATTCAGGGCTTTATAGGTAATTAGAGTAGAGAGTATAGGTCGTAATTTAGATATATATTTAAGATGGAAACATTTTACAAATGCTAGAAACATGTTTTTGGAAGGAAAGATTGCTATCAAAAAGTGATATTAATGATCACTGTTGTTATTGTTGTTGTTGTATGATTGGTTTTCATATATCATAAACAAAACAACACCATCTCATGGTTATTATTTTGTCTAATCCTATTAATATTAACTATTTTACATTTTGGAAAAATGGTGGCTTATTTTATATGTATTTATTTCTCATTCATGTCTTCAAATGACCTGCATAAAATCAGCTCTTACGCCCCACTGATGGTTATGTTCATCTTACGTATTTTTCTTAAAATCTTGTTTTTGTATGATTCACATTGTATGAATTTGTAAAATAGGTAAATTTTCCCATAATATTAGGCTGAAATAAATGACGAAGGCCTGTTTTTTTAGACTATTTTGTAATGTGGCAGCCATATAACAAAGAAAACAAGTTGAAATCTGTCACTGTTCACTCCCCCTCCTGTTCCAGAATCATGTGGATTTTTTTTTTTCATTTAGCAAAAGATGTCAAGTTTCAAAAAGCTATTTAAAGCCAGAAATGTGATCTGAAGCCATCTGATAGCTTTGAAAGTGCTTTCTGACTAATTGTGACCTTATCTGTGTGTCTGTCCTCAGACAGCACTGCCAGCATCATCGCCAGACGGCGGCGGTTCCACAGACTGACCCAGGAACTGTACGAGCTCCCAGTGGTGGTGTGGGATGACGGGGAACCCATCCTGAGCAGTACCAGTACCCTGACGCTCAGGGTGTGTTCCTGCCAGAGAGGCACCAGACTGAAGATCTGCCAGGGAGAAGCCTTCCTCTCCTCCGCAGGCCTCAGCACGGGCGCTCTCATAGCCATACTGCTCTGTGTGCTGATTTTACTGGGTGAGTTAAACCTGGAAATGATGCCAGAGTATTTTGCCAGGGCCAGTTTTATATATATATATATATATATATATATATATATATATAAATAACATACACACATCATCCTTCAGATTATTAAAGAACAACATAATTAAAAACACATGAACAGGGCCAAAAGAAACACTGTATAGGAGGTCAATATAAGTGCTGTTGTTTATAGGTAATGTGATATGGCATTCGTAAAGCTTTTAGCTTATTTAACATACATATTTTTGAGTAAAACAAATATTAAGAATGAATAATCTAATGCAGGGTTTTGAAGAGTTATGGATGTTAGGTGATAATATTATTGATTAATTTAAATGAATGACTGGTAAACAATTAAATAGGTACATATTAAAAATAGTAAATAATGTTTAATAAAATAATATTATATATAACATTATATAGTATACGATTCAAGTAAATTTAACATTATTTGCTATTTTTAATATATAATTATAAAAAAAAAAAAATTATTCACCAGTCATTTTATTAAATAAGCAATAACATTATATGTATGTATATGTAATATCGGTATCATTGCACTAATACCAGTAATACTACTAATAATGATATTTTACTAATAATACTTCCAAAAAATGAAATATAAAATAAAATCAATTTGATTAAAAACATATTTTCTGATATATATATATATATATATATATATATATATATATATATCTTTATTCTGTATTATATTATAATTTCATTATTTACTATTTTTATTTGATTTTAAATAAATTGTTTAAATACTATATTTATAAATATTACATTTAATAGAATTGAATCATAATAATATTAAATAGTAAATAATGTTTAATAAAATATATCATGTACTAATATTTTTAATTTAGTGGAACTGAATAATAAAGAAAATAAGACATTTTTCTAAAATACATATTTTGGTAAATCAGATGGGTTTTCTTCTTTAACTATAACTTTAACCTAACTTTAGTATTCACAGCAGGATTCTGGCATTCATTGTCATAATTCCAGTTGACCCAGACCTGTTTAAGTCTTGACTTTTCCTCTTTCACATTGTAAACCTGTGGATCAAAAGTAAGGGGCGTACTTAAAGGATTTCACGGGTCCCACAACAGCAGGTGAAGGGTCATGACCGCATCAAAATGTCATGAAGAGAATGTTTTAGTATTCACAGCAGGGCAGATAGTGGTGAGCGGGAGGACAGCATGAATAAATGAACACCATGATGAAACTATGATAATACAGTTATAATCCAGTAAATTAAAGTGTTATAGTCTACTACAATTTGCAGGAGTAGTCATACATTTCTGTTGTTGAACATATACAGTACACATTTTTAATGATTAAAAAGTCATAGTAAAGACTTATATTGTCAGAAAATATTTTTATTTTCTGCTCTTTTTAACTTCATCAAGTATTCATCAAAGAATCAAAGAAAAAAGTATTACATGTTCCAAAAAACAATATGAAGCAGCACAACGGTTTCAACACTCATAATACATCAGCAAATTAGAATGATTTCTGAAGGATCATGTGACACTGACAACTGGAGTAATGATGCTGATTGCTGAAAAGTATATTAAAATAGGAAACCAGTTTTAGAAATTGCAATAAGATTTCACAATATTAAAGTTTTTTTTTCTGTAGTTTTTATCAAATAAATAAATCATTGATGAGCAGAAGAGACTCCCTTAAAAAACCATTAAAAATCTCACTGATCCAAAATATTTGAGTGGCTGTGTGTGTGTGTGTGTGTGTGTGTGTGTGTGTGTGTCTATATACATACATATATGTAGGCCATAAAACATGATGTCTGTTAAAAGAAAAAGTTTAATTTTCTTGATTACTCTTTATTATTCAATTCTATTATACAAAAAAGTATATGATATATTATATTGTATTGTGTACTTTTTTACTTATGTTTAAATATTATTTTATATTATTTAGTTCTATGAAAGGATAAATATGGTAAATGAACAATTATTTAAATTTTGAATTATTTGAATTATTTAAATAAAATGTAAATAACTTAAAATTAGTAAATATTTGTCAAGTACATAATATAGAGTAAAACACTGTAGATGTTTATTTATAAGGAGTGTGTGAAATGTTCAATATTTTATTTATTATATATTTTATTTAAAAATTTTACTATTCTTAATATGTACCTCTAATAATAAAAAAACTTCAATAATGCTATTAGCTAATTTTATAAATATGTTTAAATATACATATATCTACATATATGGGTATATTTAAAAATAGTAAATAATATTTTATATTATAATATAAATAAAATAATTATATAATATAATATTATAAGCCAAAATATATAGAGTGAGACTAAAGAAAAGGAAGAAGAATTGAGGAAGGTTACAAAAGTAAAGTATATTTTACAGAAAGGGCCGTGGTAAATGTAGAAAACAGTATAGAAAAGAGTATAAAACAGTGGAACAACAGATGTGTGGAAATTTGCGAACACAAAGGTGTGAGAGACAGAGAGTGAGCCGCTGACAGGTTTGTATTAACGGTGCGAGTTGAAGAAAGTGAGCAGCGTATGTAATAGTCCTCTCTCATGCAGACATTCCCACCTCTCCTCCTCTCATGGGCTGCTCTCATCCCTTTCCTCCCTCTCTCCGGGCCTGGATGGATGGGTTAGGTCTCACTTCACGGCTGTGATGCTCTCCTGTTCAAAAGCGAGAGATTTTCAGCACTCACCCTAGCTAGCAGCTGCCGGGGCTAAATATAGTCCTGAACCTCGCTGCGTTCGGCACATCCCTGCTCAAACATGTCTCTGTTTGCATGTCCCTGCTAAAATCTACTTGTTGATAAAATCTCCCTCCTACCACTCCGCAAATCTGCTTGGTAGATTTACTGGCTTTAGCAGAGCTGATTACATCGAGATACTTGTTTGTTAGCAAACACTGAACAGAATGTGTCACTTTTTCTGTTTTGTGTTACAGCACAATGGTGTGGTTGCTGTGAAATATTCATACAACAGAATGCAATATATTTTGTTGTCTTTGTCTACCAAAATTGCCAAATTTGGACAGCATTCAGAGCTGGAGTCAAGATCACATATTACAAGAGCCGAGCAATTTCGCTAGTTAGGAATATCCACACAATAATAATATATTTTAATTATTTATTTTATTTAGTGTGTATCTGTATATAATTTAAAAAATAATAATAATTACATTTTTTTATTTTTAATGGAAACACTTAAAACATTTCTTTCTTTTTTTAAGATTTTTCAAGATTTAAGATGTTGTAAATTTACTATTTTAATGGTATGATAAGATTTATTTAAATTTTAAGATTTAAGATGTTTCCCATGTACACGACATTAGAAATGGGGTCATGAAAAAGTGCTTTCATAAAGCTTTAGTCGTGTCAGCTAATAGTGTATCAGTGAAGTGAAAGCTCATCTAGACTAATGTGCGATATTGACTTGCTGTTCATTTGTCGTGGCTCTTTCCATTCTAATGGGATATGAAAGAATCATCATTCATTTGCACTGATCTCTGCTGGCCCTGATGTGTTTGCTTGTTCATGCATTGACGAAGCTTCACACCTGCTTTTGCCTCATCCTGATAATGTTCCGCACGTCTCCTACTGCGTGACACATTCACCGTAGTGCAATAATGTTCCCTGTATTTGTTCTTCTTGTGTTTTATATATAGACACTTTGCAGATTATTGCGGAAATTTTCACCAAACACTATTGGTAAAAAACAAACAAAAATATATATAATATTTTAAAAAGTTAAGGATGTTTAAGTGTAAAATTATAAAAAATACTATTTTTTAATTTTATATGAAATGCATGCTTCCAAAGCATATTTTACAAAAAAAAACAATAATAATAATAATAAATCAAAGGCAAAAATCTAAAAACAAAGTGGTGTTCCGAATTTGAGGTTGATATCACAAAAAATACCAAACGTTTCAACTGAAGGAAATTGGTTCCCCATTTATTTCCGATGCTGTCATTTTTTACCATAAACAGTAATCAAAAGAGTGACTTTTTTCTGTGTAATTTAACCTTTTCTAATCATGTCCATGATTTATTTATTTTTTTCTCTGTGTGTGTGTGTGTGTGTGTGTGTGTGTTCGTGTCCACATAGCTAGAGCAAAACATTTACCAAGTTTCATACCATTCCAATTAAGTGAAAAATTATTAAAATATAAATATAAAAATAATAATAAAAATATATATATATATTAAACCAAACCAGAGGGTTAATTTGTTTGCTCTTTTTTTTTTTTTTTGGGGGGGGGGGGGGGGGGGGGGGTTGTTTTGTTTGTTTAGTTTTTTTTGGGGGGGGGGGGGTTCAACGGTGAATGTTCATGTAATGAGACGATATAATATATAATGAGAATTCAGGTTTATGAATATTAATCAGTTGTGCCATTTTATTTTATATAATCTGCAGCATTTTTCTTGTTCCTCGCAGCCATCGTGATTCTCTTCATTACACTGCGACGAAGCAAAAAGGAGCCGTTGATCATCTCGGAGGAGGACATTCGTGAGAACGTGGTGACGTATGACGATGAAGGAGGTGGAGAGGAGGACACCGAGGCCTTCGACATCATCGCCCTCCGGAACCCAGCCGCCGCTGAGGAGCTCAAGTTCCGTCGGGACGTCCGGCCCGAGTGCATCCGCCCGTGGTCATCACGGAGACCGGCCCGTAGCCGTCTCAGCCCCTCGTCCCTGGACATCGATGAGGAAATGGACGTCGGGGAGTTTATCAAACAGAGGGTGGCCGAGGCGGATCAGGATACTAGCGTACCGCCCTACGATTCTTTACAGACCTACGCCTACGAGGGTCAAGGGTCACCAGCAGGCTCCATCAGCTCGCTCGGGTCGGCTGGAGCTCATTCCGAACTGGATTACAACTCCGTGGACAACTGGGGTCCAAAATTCGAGAAAATAGCAGAGCTTTATGGAGAGGAAGTTGAAACGGCGTCTGAATCCACTGAAAAGGCAGATTCGGAGAAGCAGACATAAGTATTTGTCAACGTCAGAGAAAACTGTGATATAAAACAAAAAAACAAAAAAAACACTGCTCTTTTTCGACATCTGCCATCACGGTTTCATCAGTACAATAAGACACTCCTGGACTGCTGCGCTGCCGTAATTCTACAGCTGTAAAGTCCGACTGACTGCCCTTTTTCTCTCATTTCTTTTGGATGTTTGGAGCGCTAAATCCCAACAAAACAAGAATGATTTTGAAAAGAAAATGTAATAAAAAAACTAATGAAAATAAGGAAGCTATTTTATCTGGTGTATATTTTTTATTGCTCAATAAAGTCCTGAATTCCTGACACATGAATATATGTAATGTTATCCTTTACTGTTGTTATTTTAAATAAATATAAATATATATATATATATATATTTTTTTTTTTGTGATAACTTTTTCAAGCTGTTCAAAAAAAATTTAATTCTTGTTTAATGTTTTCAGAAATCTAACATTCTAGAGATAAAGCACCAATTGTGAACTTTTCTCATCAAATCAACTCCTTCAGTTTGTAGTTAAGGACCAATGAACACAATAATTAGAAATTGTATGTATATATATATATATATATATATATATATATATATATATACACACACACACACACACACACACACACACACACACACATATATATATATATATATATATATATGTGTGTGTGTGTGTGTATATAAAATACTTGAGTATATATACTTTCCAATGCAGTTTCATGTGACATTTTACATTTTTATGAAAAAGTCTAAAGTGCCTAATTTTCTTTGTATAAATTACTGAGTCAATTACCTACACATGCTATATTTCCCACTAGAATATATTAGAGTAGACTGACATATTGAATGTTACTTCAGGCTTCTCTACTCCACCGCATCATTCAATTTTAATGTGGAAATCGTACTGAAAATCATCTAAACCCTGTTGGCCCAGATTTGCCTTGAAGCATTTAAATTATTGCAAATAAACATTTTCATAATTGCTGACTTCATATACAGTACAGGCTCTTTTCCAAAATCTAGTGAGCTCTCCCTCGCTGTCAACAGCCTACACAGACAGCTGCTTTCCCTAGGTACCTCATAAGTGACATAAGCTGTTATGCTTCTCTGATATGTATAAAAACACATTTCGAACATAAGTTAAAAATCCATTTTAAATTTGATTTAGCCATTTATAAGAACAGTATTCGGTGATCTATAATCATTTTTCTCGTCCCATCCACCATCTTGGATTTCCTTCACTTGCATTGTAACAAGGTGTCTTATGAAACAGCATAATTAAACTCCCTTCCTTTCAGAGCAGTCTTTTTTTCATGAGAATGTCTTTTAATACTGCCTACGTAGGCAACTCACTTGGTTTTTGACCAGAGCAATGGGTTTCATTATATAAAGTCTGTACTTCTGACTGTGATTACAGGACCCTTGTTATTTTTATAGGCATCCCCTGGGACTCCTGTTGGGCACTTCAGATGATACACACTCTCTTTCCCTCTTTCTCTCTCTTCCCACATTCCCCAGGTTCCTGGTTTATAGTGACTATATGAATGAAGTGAGAGGGTTATGAATATTTAAGCATTTCTGCGTGTGTGAGAGAGTGTATGTGTGTGTTGTGTTTTGGAATTATGGTGGTGGCTAGTTTGGGCTGTTGTTTTTTTGTTTAGCTTTTTTCCAGGTTGTCCATTGTAAGGATAGTAGGAATACAGTAGCAGTATTAGGAATATGAAGTATTAAAATGCTCCATTGCTATATGCATGTACTGTATATAATTCTGAGCGTGCGTGTGTGTGTGTGTGTGTGTGTGTTTGTGTCTCTTCTCCAAATATCTCATGATTCCAGTCATTTTATTCCATAGCTAATATGACAACTATTTTTGCTCCCAGCATGCTTTGTGAGTGCGTGTATGGCTGTGTTGACATGAATATGTGCTGTATTAGGGTAGTTAACTCATAGCATCCACAAACTTGATTGACTTGCTTACTTCTGCAGAAAACAAAAGAATGTCAGTGAATGTCAAAAGGGGTCCAATAATCTATAAATATCTTCTTTTGTTTTTCTGCAGTACATATAAAGTCATAGACGTTTGTAATGACATGAGGATAAGTCAATTATGACAGAATATAGTGTAACAAAAAAAAATTTGAGTAGGTCATAAAGCTAAATGAATAGAAATTATAAAAAAAAAATATATATATATATGATAAAATGCTGTTTAACAAGTCATGTCAACTTCCCATTAAGTATCTGAACACTGTTCAAAAGTTTGGGTTTGGTTTTTGAAAGAAGTCTCTTATGCTCACATGCATTTATTTGTTCAAAAATACATCAAAATTAGTAATATTGTAATTTTGGTAGTAAATATTGTGAAATATTATTACAATTTAAACTAACTCTTTTCTATTTTAATATATTTTTAAATATAATTTATTGCTTTAATGCAAAGCTGAATTTTCAGCATCATTACTCCAGTCTTCAGTGTCACATGATCCTTCAGAAATCATTTTAATATGATTTGTTGCTCAAGAAACATTTATTATTGTAATATCGGAAACATTACAATTTTTCATGATTCTTTAAAGGATAAATTTAAACAAGGTTTTACTTGAAATAGAAATATTTTATAACTTTATAAATGACTGTAATGTCACTTTGTAAATTTATAGTATTCTTGCTTAATAAAAGTATTCATTTATGAAAAAACATGACATCAAATATTTGAAAGGTAGTGTACACTACTAGTCAAAAGTTTGAGTACTGTAAGCATTTAACCATGAACCTTTAGATTAAAAATTGTGTTTTAAAGGTATGAAAACTAATTCAGTCAAGTGTGTCCACGTTTTTGACTGGTAATGTACTGTTAAGTCATAGTAAATAAAAATAAAAGTGTGAACAAACTCGACTTCAGATACAAGTGTTACAGTTGCTGCACTACATTTTGTAAGTGAAGTGTATAAAGCAGTGTTGTTTATCTTTACATGGGAATTGAGTGAGCTAAAAGGAATCAAATGTGTGTGTACAGTGTGTTTCTGTGCGGTAATCCTGACAGGCTGTAGGTTCTGCTTGGGTAAATCTGCTGAGCGTTCCACTTTCTGTACCCTGGTTTGTTCTCTTTATCATTTTCTGGTAAGAAACCTAGACATATTTTTTTGGTAATCACCTCTGAGATTTCTTGTTAACACGACTGAATGAAAGTTTGTATAGCTGAATTTGGGTTTGACTTCAACAGCAGTTATTACTATACAACGGTTGCCGCTCAACAGTGGGTCCTTCTGCAGTCAGCAAAAAGGTCATTAAAAAAAAAAAAAAAAACGAGCCCCTGTTTTAGCCAGCGAGCCTGAATGAATACAGAAATCAATCACTTTATTTTCTCAAGAAAACATGGTATTTTGTGTTGAATGGTGGCTGGGGTTCAAAAGCTAGTGAACTGCCTACCTAGACAGCATTTTTGGACATTTATTTAAACATTCTATATTATATGTAGGCATATAAGAATTATGCTGTACATGCAGGGCATGTATAATTCTACATAGCGTACATATGATTAGTGGTACCATTATTTTGTGGTTTTATTTGTGGTATCATGTCTTTAGCACTATATGTAATACTTGGGGGTTCAAAGTTTGTTCATATGCCTGTACCTATGAGAAATAGTGATGTTTGTCTTTGTAAGCACAATTAAGTAATTTAAAGCAAATTTACAACAGATAAAGAAAAAATCGGAAATTGAGGGTGGAGCCATTTTTGCATATTCTGAATTTTCTGTCTTCAAAGAAAAACATCAAAACCATAAGCCCACAATGTTTACTGTTTTGGGGAAATTTAGAGGCTCAAGCAAAAGTATTTATAGTCTTTGAGAAAATATTCATGTATGACTCTTAATCAGAGAGAAAATCTTAAATTGATACTAGAATTTGCTGGAAGCTGCAGGAAAACTGAGTAATAAATCTATTCCAGAATCTAATGCAGCTTTTCGGCCTACATAGACGTCTGCCTTACAAGTCTAACAGAGATGTAACTTACATAAAGGCATATAGGCAGTAACTCTGCATGAGACATGCAAGGTAGCATGCTGCTAATCTAAACTATAATACTGATCACTTTTATTCAGCAAGGATGCATTAAAATGATCAAAAGTGTGTGTAAAGACATTTCTATCATGACAACTCTCGGAAGATTTTAGCATGGTAATGGATATTATAATGTTTTTGGTCTTGGCGGAATAGATCTGTTACGCTGCTGCTGCTAGATTATTGCTGCTGTTGTTGGTTATTGCTGTAGTTGTAAATTATTGCTGCTGCAAGCAAGTACAGGAACTTGCTATTGCCAATGCATACGGCGATACAGTGTTGTGAGTATTTAAGATATATTGCTGCTGCACAAATAGCATATAAAATAACACGTAGCAGATCTATACAAGTGGAGCTGGGGAAGGTGGAGGGTTTCAGAGTAACTCTAAACACTGCAAAATGCTCGAGTGGATGCTAACCAGCCATTTAAATTTAAATATACACAACACCCACAAATTTTAGGTAAAACACTTTTTTAGTTTTTAACTACATTCAAGTATTTATATCAATATATAATGGTACTGAATTAAATGTAAATGTATTCTTAATAATATTCATCTCTCTTCTTCCACCATCTTGTACCTACTCATCACCATGCATTCTGGGATTGCATTCACCGCAAAGGACACATGCATTGCGATGCTTTGGAATTTGGCCAAAACGAGGTATGGTAGGAGGCAGCATAATTAAGATTGTTTTGTGTCAGGATTGTGCCTATGATGTGTTAAAATGCTACTCTCATAGACAGCTTGCTTAGATTTGCAATAGAGCTAATGACTGTTCCTCTTCCCGTATGCTCTGCCGTGTGTGTTTTTCAAACACTGTTAGTCTATAGTGTATTTAAATATTTGTGCATAGCAAAAATAAAAAGAGCTTACTGTAAATGTTTTATCCATTTTATCCAAAAGCTGATATTAGTCTGTTACATAACCTACAACAAGCAATTTACTTACAGCTGATATTTGTGTTCTGTGATTACTTCATGTCAGTGTGCCAATCTAATTTTTGCAAAGGTGCATTTTAATTCAAAAGTAAAAATAATTGTCATGAGGTTATGGCTTATTTTTTTCTACAGAGAAAGCAGTTGTTTACTATAATTACAGCAGTAAAAAAATATATAATTTAGCGGGTAAAGGAACATGTCCCATCAAATAAACAAACACATAAAAATAATGAACTGGCAACCCTGGGTGTCGAAAAACTGGCGGAATCACACAGATCAAAACAAAAACAGACATTCAGACACAGAACACACATTTCAAAGAACAACAACTGACTGTAGCATTGTTTTTTGGAGAAACAAGAATGTGAACTTAGATTGTGTCCTAAATATGTACAAACATGGTATTTGTATGCTTCTATTTATTCTCATCGTGTGCAACTGTATGCAAACTATAGCGTACATATTTAAAAAACGAAGTATTCTTTGGGTTTTACAGCGCTTATGAGTTATTTTATGGTGTTTTATGCTGGTTTAGTCCTTTTTGGAGCTTATCAGCTCGTATGAACAAGTTACTTCATGGAGATTCTTCATTTCACAATGTCAATTATTTATTTTTATTTATTTATTTTATTTTATTTTATGTGAACTGTTCCTTTAAGCACTTTCTAAACTCATTGCCTCTTTCTTTCAGCGTTCTATTGAATGTCACGAAAGATGCTGTTTGTGCATTTGGTATTCTAGAGGCATGCGCTCTGCCCTCAGCGCTGCACTCAAGACATCGGGAGTCATGCTGTGCAGGCGTGAAAATTGGGATTAGATCTGTTGGCCTTAAAAGGGCAAGCTTTCTGAAGCACATTGCCAGTACCTTTCAACAGAAATTTTACCTTTTAATTTTATTTCTGTTTCAAACCGGGAAAATGGAGGAAGTTATTAAAGTCATTTTTGTAGGAACTCACACACAAACACTCACACATAAACATTAAACAAGTACACTGGGTGAAAAGGTTAGGGATTGGTGATGTTACATGCTGGGTATGGTAAGTGAGATATCAAATCATCAGGGGCGTCTACTCAATCCAAAGGGCACTGCAGCCGGCATAGGGAGGAAGTGTAGACCGAATTTTCTTCAGTATATTTTCAGTATCATTATTCCAGCCTTCAGTGTCGCATGAAATCATTTGAAATCATTCTGTATTTACATATCACAATTCGGATGTTTTCTCAGGATATAAATGCAGAGCTGCGAGATATAAACTTAAAGGTGACGTATCATGAAAACGTGAAAAAGAACAACCCAGTAAGGTAAGTCTTTCTCTGCAAGCTTGTGAAGAAACGAACCACTCAGATTTCACTACCCCTGTGACGTAGAAAGGGGATCTTATTATAATTATATCATAATATTACCGCCCCTTAATCTGCAAGTTTCCACCCTCAGCGCCATCATTATTTTTTCGCAAGCGACAATGGTGTACCAGTTCTAACGCCATAGCGAAAGTTCGAGCAAATATCTAATATAATCATATAATTAATCTAATTGAAACATACAATTTCTTTTCCAACTGTTTACCTTCACAGACATAACCGACTGTGTTTTTGTAACTTATGTGTGTTTATTACATAATCTTGTGTGTATTTGACAATTTAAGTGAAATAAGATATGAAAAAGAACTTAGTTTAGGACTCACATGCCTTTTGACAGCCACTTTCTGTGAGCGTGCTTCGTGCGCTCAGAAAATCATGTATCAGTAGTTTAAACTGATATGGCTTTAAAATGCATGATTTCAGTGTGATAGACATGCTAATCAAAATCAAACAGATGTTTTTGTCAGAGTATCTGAAGTACAAGCTGTAAAGGCACAGCCTCATTCTGGGAGCAGCAACTCATTTGCATTTAAAGAGACATGCACAATAACAGCATGTTTCTACATCCACTCAAAAAAGGCATTTTCAAAATGATATAATAAATGATCTGTGGGGTATTTTGAGCTGAAACTTCACAGACACATTCTGGGGACAGCTGAGACTTATATTACGTCTTGTAAAACGGGGACTGTGTGCAGAAACAAGCTTGCATATAAATTATTGCTGAATTAAACTATTCATTTAAAAAAGAAAATTCTTCTGACTTCAGACTTTTGAACAGTTGTGTGTGTAGCTATATGGCAGTGCTTGCCATTTAAAACTAGCTAGCACAATGCTACATTGTTCTGCATGCTTGCTAGGGCATATGTGGTAATAATTACTGACTCAAGTAAAAAAGCCCACTCTTGAGTCTCATATTTTTCTTCCACCAAGTAATAATCCATATTTGATTGCTTAGGAAAGTACCAGCACACATCTCTCTACCACTCAAGCTGCATGATTTCTAGCAATTGTGCTAATAGCACAAGCAGTTTGGGAAGTTACCTATTTGCTGATGTTTAATATTTAAGGTTATTTCTAGGTTTCCAAGTATGAGTAATAATAATAGTGATGTTTGCTTTAGCAGGCTCCACTAATAAGCTCCTAACAGTCTGTGTGAAACTTCCTACAAAAGTTACTGCTTCTCTTTCACTACAGACGGTATCTCAGGCTCTTACTGCAATCTTAAGAATCAAGTCAAAGAATCTAAGAAACCAGTTTGAACTCTCCGTTCCTTCATAACCATACTTTTCTCTGAAGAACTCTCAGTTTGTTCCAAACTCTAGCGGCACAGAGGGATTTAACAGTTTATTATCACATTTGTGAATATTACAGACATAGATCCGCAGGGATGTAGAGACAAAAGAGGAAATATATTTGAAGAGTGGGGAAGCACGGATGTATTATTTAACTCTCGCTAAATAATGTATTGTGTTTGAAGTACTTCTTTTAACAGAGTGATTTGTTGGTGAGAAATGACGCTTTTCTTAAAGGAAGCAATTTACAAAGTGATAATGGCCTAGTAAAGCGCTGCGTCTGTATTTGTGTTTGCTGAGTATTTGCATAATGCCAATAGACTGTCTGCTCCAATAAACGGTGACGCACGCACACTTCCAGAGGTCACACATCACCAGAGAGCAATGTAACTCATTTTGTTTCATACGCAGCGTGATAAACAAGCGCATCAGATGGCTTACATTTCTGAACGCCGTCCAGTGGTTTGCATATTAAAACCTCTGAGAATGAGTTTCTTCAGCAGCCATGAATATTTTATCGAGCCGTGTACATTCCCCTCCACATATTTGTTGAAAGGGCCAGGATTATAATTTGAATAATTCAGCATGGAAAAATAGCTCAAAACTAATGCCCCGAGCCAATGACATTTCTATGCAAAGGACATATTTGATTAATGGAGCCTGTGAATAGTCAGATGCATTAGTGCCAATAGAGGGACTGATCAAAAGGCTTAATAATGGAATTTCAAACTACAAACTGCATGGCGTGTTACACGGTGGGTGGGTTCCCATTTTCTGCCATTTGTCCTGTTTGCGCACATGACAACATATCTGGTGACATTTCAATAACTACATATCTTACAGTACCGTAGAATAATTTTATCCATAAATTCCTTAGCATTGTTAGAATGATTTCTGAAAGATCATGCAACACTGAAGACTGTAGTAATGATGATGAAAATTCAGCTCTGCATGACTGGAATGAAACACATTTTAAAATATATTCAAGTAGAAAACTGTTATTTTAAGTTGTACCGATTTACCGATTTCATTTAGGTTTTAGATTCATAGCATGTTTTAAAATCAAATGCCAACATAATAGTGCTAAATGATTATTGTATTTTCTGCAAAGGCTTAAATATGGTATACGTGCACTTTGTAAGTAATGCAATCACTTGACATGTTTTTCTACACGTGCAGTGAAGTAGATTAACATGAATTCACACAAATGATATGATTTACTGATTAAGACTGTTGTTGTAAGATTACATATTATGATTAAATGAATTTATCCATATTTACCTAAACTCTTAAATGAATTTCAATATTGAACTGAAAAAAGACCCCATATTATTATATTATAATAACCTCAATGTAAATACCAATTTCTAGAATCCCGCTGCATGTTGGGAATCAAAATAAAATTCCTCTCCAAACTGTATTTCTGCAGTAAATAAATAATTTCTCCTTGTTGTCTCATATCCTGCAGGAAAGTGAGTGGAACATATTATTTAGCCAAGGATATGAAAGTCGATTTGTCCTACATTTTATTTTGAAGAACAAAAATCCATGAGCTAATCCTGTCTTTGGTTGACAGACGGAAGACCTGCAGGCAGGAATCACACACACTTCCATACTTTTACATTAGTGTACTCTAACCAGACATTCCCTCAGCCTGTTCATGCTCACGTAATTCATGTTCCTTAGAAAGTGAAATACTTCCTGAGAAGGAAGTATTCAAACTCAATTCCGGCCACGGATCCTGGCCTACTTGTACAGATGCCTACCAGGAGCTGCAAAGTGCAGTACAGAGAGAGCAAGAAGCTAAATCTCAGAGGATGGTTTATTTAATATGAAGCCTTCCCCAAAATCAAGAAATAAAATGTAGCCGGGAGGGTTTTTATTATCTCTTGTGCTTTATTCCCGTTGCAGACTCAGGTGCTGGGAGTGAACCCCACAAAACCTTTAGATCTTGTCTGACCATGTGAATTTGAATCCAGCTACAAAGTAATACGTAACCACAGAAGGAGGTCCGAATGTAATACAACCTACAGAGCCTTTGACAACAAATCAACAGGAATCATAGTCCAAGTCCAAGTTCTCATCACTTTTTGGGCATTTTTTTAAGCTGTGAAACATAAGCTTTCATTATGGGCTTTTACCAATGAAATATCGATATGCCCCGTAACATAGTATTGATAAATTCTCATTTAATGGTGGAAAGTACCGTATACTGACCTGAGAGTAATTTGCCCTGATAATATTTGAGTTATCATGTCACTGTTTTGATTAAACATATCTAAAATTGTTCATGATTCAGTTTGGTTCATTTGGATAGTTCACTCACTGATTGAATCGTTTGAAGTGGTTTCTCACATAATGGCATACAGATGACAGAAAACAAAAAGAGAGCTGGATGACCTGGATACGATTCAGAATAAGCAATGCCAAATTCTCAAATGTGTTCTCTAAAATGTTTGTGATTCAGTTTGATTTGTTTGGATAGTTCACTCACTCACTGAATCATTTGCAGCGGTTTCTCAAACCATAATGGGGTACTTCATAAGACAGAAAATAATACGAGCGCTGAGTGAGGTGTTATATATCCTACAATCCAATGCACGGTGGGAAACAAAACTTGCAAATGTATTCTATGTGAAGATCCATCTGTAACAAATTGTTTATTTTAAACTCTTTTTTTTTTACATCACAAGACTTGGACTTATTTATTGACGGAAACATGGCTTAATGCTGGTGAGTTGGATTCATTAGCAGACTATTATTGTTAAAATATGATTATTTAAATTCTCCAAGATTAGTGGGCCGAGGTGGAGGCTTGGCCACTGTTTTTAAAAAATGTTTTAAATGTAGGCTTGTTCCTTTCACTCATCATTATTCCACATTCGAGCTGCAGTTATTAAGAATTCAACTATCCAGTCCTGTGACTTGTGTCCTTATTTATAGACCTCCAAAACATAATAAGGACTTTACTCACAAGTTCAAGATTTTTCTGTCTAATATATTTCCTACTGTGGACAAATTACTGATCTTGGGTGACTTTAATATTCATGTATGTTGCCCTTCCCATTATCTGGTGAAGGAGTTTGTACAACTCATTGACTCGTTTGACCTTGTTCCAACATATTAACGGACCTATACTCATACATATGGGCATACTATTGATCTTGTTTTATCTTTTGGCCTTCCAGTATGTAACTATAGTATTAAGGAAAGCTGTTTTTCTGATCATATGTCTGTCATGTTCAACATACTGTATTACTCCCATATTCGCCTCCAAGTGAGAAGAATGATGTGTTTACTCTCATGTATTAACCTCCGCAACTGCAGAGGAATTCTCCAATTCCTATTTAGAATCCACAGCTAGAACTGTTTTAGAAGTGCCATCAAATAGCCACAATACTGAGGAACTTACTGTGTTGTTTAATGAGACTTATACAAATATATTAGACTTACTTGCACCACTAAAACCAAAAGTCTTTAAATCGAGTTCACACCCTTTGTTCAACCACCATACCCGTGCGCTCAGACGGGAGTACCGTAAAGCAGAACGTAAATGGAAAACAGATAGGTTACAAGTCTCCAAGGAGATTTTTAAGAACTGCCTGTTGGCCTATCAGTGCGCTGTTAAAACAGCTAAAATTGAATATTTCTATTTTAGATTTAACATCTAAAAACTCAGATGATCCAAAAGTGCTGTTTAATACCTTTAATAAAGTGGTTAATCCCAAGAAATCATCATTTCCTGATGCCAACCCTGAGTTGTGCACAAAGTTTTTAGACTTTTTTTAGGGGTAAGATTGAGGTTTTATAGGCATCTATTCCGAGTACTTACTATGCCTCCAAATCTTCCAATTCGGTGGCTGACAATGCTTGGCTATCAAATTTTTATCCAATTGATCTTGACAAAGTGAAAGACTTTATTTTAAAACTAAAACAGTCTACCTCTCCAGCAGATTCTATGCCAACCCGTCTCTTTAGAGAGGTGTAAGGTGCGATTGGTCCAGCTGTCTTGACTATCATCAATAGCTCGCTAAATAAACTCTGGCGTTATCCCAGCTCATCTTAAGCATTCAGTGATTCGGCCATTTCTGAAGAAGCCAAATCTTGATCTGCTTGATTTCAGTAATGTTCAACCTATTTCTACATTACCTTTTTTGTCGAAAGTGTTGGAAAAGATTGCTTCTCTCCAATTGTCTGCATTCTTAACAGACCATAATATCTATGACCGTTTTCAATCAGGGTTTAGGGCTCGTCATAGCACCGAAACAGTTCTTCTTAAAGTATCAAATGACCTCTTGCTCACTTTGGATTCTGGTAACTCTGCTATTCTAATACTGCTCGACTTAACTGCCGCCTTCGATACAATCCACCATAGAATTGTGCTAGATCGTTTACAATAGGAGGTTGGGATTAGTGGCATTGTTTTACGATGGTTTTCTTCTTATCTGTCTTATAGGTCTGTATCTGTTACAATGGGTAATCATTCTTCTCCTTCAGTTCCCACAAGGATCCATATTAAGTTCAATTCAGTTTTCTCTATATATGTTACCTTTGGGGAGTATATTTAGGAAACATGAGATTGCATACCACTGTTACGCTGACGATACTCAATTGTACGTCCCATTACACCCAGTTGATAAGTCCTGTACAATGGTCAAGTGTCTCGAGGATGTAAAATCCTGGATAGCTAAGAATTTTCTCCACTTAAACGAGAGCAAAACAGATGTGGTTGTTTTTGGTCCTCTTAGCTCGTCACCCCTTATTTAGTTATTTGGGGCCTCTCTCTTGATCTGGGTGTATTTTTTTTATTCAGAGCTGAATTTTGTAAAACAAGTTAATACTGTGGTCAAAACTAGTTTTTACTAATAGTTAATAGCTAAGATTAAACCAGTGCTCTCATCTAGAAATTTGGAGACAATCATCCATGCTTTTATATCATCTAGACTGGATTATTGTAATGTTGTGTGTTTAGGAATTTCTCAGTCATTGGTAAATCGATTACAGCTTGTTCAAAATGCTGCTGCCAACCTTTTCGATTGCCGGTCCTCGGCTATGGAATAATCTACCGCTAGCCACTCACTCTGCCTCCATCATTTTCAATGATGAACAAGTTCTTTATTGCTAATGAATGACTCAAGACAATTATAGCCTATCCATATTTGCTTAACAATATGATCAGTATGATAGGTAGTTATAAAAGGCTAGAAATGCTCTAGCGAATACAGGTCTAGACATTTCTGTTGGAACATTTGCACATTTAATTCCGCTTAGTAGCTTTTTAATGAAATCAGTGCATGCTTTTAAACAAAGTGCCATCCTGAGAACTTTCTGAGTGCTGTGGAAGAGGAAGGTTATTGGACAACACTCATTGCTCAATGTTATAGTGTAAATATTGCATTCAACACTTTACAATGCTCAGCTAGAATTTCCACCATTGGAATTAGCGCCGCTGTCTTTTGTTTCTCCATTTTGCTGAAATTTAGACACTGAAGCCATCATATATCAATCAAATTTGCCTGTCTGTCTCCTGCATTTTGATGGTAATTCAGACCCAATCTGGATACAAACCAGCACCAGGGTGTAGCTCATAAATTGCTCAGCAAGCAACGTTTATCAAGTTTTGACACTCGTCAATGATTAATGATGTTTGAGGGCTTTTTTCTTCTTTTTTGCCCCCTATACTGCAACACAGGCAGAATAGATCATGACTCACAGGGAAAGCTAGCGGAGCTGACAGACAGACAGGTAAAGTGGGTCATACATGTCTGTACCTGAACCAAAGGTCTACAGCATAGAGTTTCAAGGGAAAAAATGCACTGAAAGACATTAAGTTAAAAGGACAATTATTGTTTAGACCAATCAAGCATGACCAATGCAATGGCTTGCATATTATTCTAAATGCCTTTCATAACTGTGCAAATGTAAAAGGAAACTCTGGTAAAAACGCAAATAAATGCACACCTAAATACAAAGTTACTCACAGGAAGGCATATTTTTTAGTATCAAAGTGGCCTATCATATGCCTCAAGTATATATTTGAGCTTTTTTTTTTTTTCTGAATAATCAATTAAACATTAAACATCAAGTATCTTAAACATTAACTTTGGGAGCCATTTATATGCATTTACCTGGGCAAAACTGACTTAACTTATAGCAAAGTTGATTTCTGACTAATGGAATATGGGGAAAGTGTTCAGAGGAACATTATTTTCCACAATTGCACTTTTTCTTTCCATTTGCATTTTGTAAAATTGAAGTGGTACTTAATTTGCACATTTCAGCTTTAAGACAATGCACAGCCTATAATATAGGTATGTTCTGAAGCAGGAAAATGTTTATATTGTTCTTACATTGTTAATCCATTTGAAGTCTTTGTTTGAGACCATTTAAGCTTAGAGGGAAGAGCTTTCAAACAAGCGAACACTGCCACTGATCTATAGTATCAATGGCATATGAAGTCTTTTTGTAGTATGCACTTGGTTATATGCTGCACGGCTCTAGAAACACTGCAGCATCCATAAAGAGATTTCAGCTTCTGAAGTGATTTGTGGCGCAGTGCTGAACCCTACGGCTTATAGCATTATATACGGTGAATATTTTGAATAATAAATGTGTCAAGAGCTGCCACCTCAAATACATATCTGGTAATTCTGGTTATTAGAAATCTACATAACCATTCCAAACCTACTGATATAGGAGGGAATATAGATTTTATGGCCAAAAGCAAAGAGGGAGATGTATGTTTGTGTGGTTGTTAATAAGCATTTTCTTAGAAGAGTGAGACGGGTCTCTGCTGTAGCCGATGGCGCTGGATGAGTGGGATATGTCCAGCTGAGATTGTCCCTCCAGCTGCACATTTAAGAAAATTACATTATTACCATCATAATGAGACAAAGAGCAAATGAGTCGCCACCTTCAGCGCTCACTCATTTTGTCAGGATTTTTGTGTAATTATGTGTATGAGAAAGTGAAAATTGAAGTGTCTGCGAAATAGTTTTAATTATTTTTCATGAAGTTTTTGAACAAAACCCCAACTGCAAAATTAAACTATAGTATTGCTTTCTCCAGTAATAAAATTAAACTTGTCTGAATCAGAAATATGCACAGATCAAGCACAATTTAAAAGTGAAAACGGTTCTAAACAAATATTACTTTTTTCTTTCATTCTGACGGCGCCCATTCACTGCACAACATCCACTGGTGAGCAAGTGATGTAATGCAAAATTTCTCCTGATGAAGAAACAAACTCATCTACAACTTGGATGGCCTGAGAGTGAGTAAATGTTCAGCAAATTATTATTTATGGGTTAACTATTTCTTTAATATTTGCATTTGTGCATCAGATCTAACCTACAACACATTTTTGAGTTGCAACCCACGAGTTGAGGACCACTATTTACGTTCATCTCACAGAAGCATAATTAATATTTCTCATAGGTGAGGCTATTTTCACACAACAAAACACATTTGGCTCAGCATTTGCAATGTTCTTCTGCAGTCTTATCAAAAAAGCGAAAGTAATTAAATGTATTTTTAGAGGGACTGACACAGCGTGGCTGCTGATGAACCCGACAGGTAAACACTTCAAAGTTCTTACAAATCAAAGCACCTGCTACATGCAATATTGTGTTACTTGGATCACAAAATTGTTTTTCATTTATTTTCTGCCTCAATGTCCACCAACATTAAGTGATAATAACTTGGGTTTGGGTTGTGTTTGTGCGCCCAGCGGGCTTGTAAACTGGTCTGAGCTGAATTTACCTTTTTTTTTTTTTTCTGAACTTAAACTCCTGAAATTCAGAAAACTGAAATTCCTGAACTTAACAATTTAAGGTGGTAAACAAGATGCAGAATCAAAAGTAGCCTATAATTAAAATCATTATGGATTACTGAATGGTATTTTTGCCAGAAGTAACAGTTTAAAGTTAAAACGGAGGGATTTGTTGCTTACAAACATGCATTAACATCTTGTTGGACTGGAGTTGTGTGGATTACTGTGATGTTTTTATCAACTGGACTCTAATTCTGATGGCACATATTCATTGTGAGCAAGTAATGTGATGTTCAATTTCTCCAAATCTGTTCAGATAAAAATCATGATTTTGGAAGGCCTAACTAATTTTTGTTTGATGGGTGAACTATTCCTTTAAGAAAACAGTTATACAGATATGATCATAAAGTCATGTCCAAATATTTATTTTTTGATGGCTAGCTTAATGACTGATTGAATTTTACTCCTTCTGTGTAGCAACTTACCGTGTAATTCCTTATGATATTCCATATGTTCAGCATATGCTTACATTTGTTTGCAGCTTCTGCATATGTGTAGTAGCATAAATACATGAATAAACCAACCCCCTCCCAATAATTGAAAAGCAGATGAATTCACATGCAGCATGCCTGTCCACGCCACACTGGAGGTTTAACCGAGCGTGTGTCTCGCATTACCCCGCTGGTCCCGACATCAGTGCGGGTCACCTGTACGCCACTGTTATTTATATGGCAGGACAAAGGTTCAGCCCAGCTATTAACACTGCAGCATGAGCTACTGATGTCCAGCACGGGCCGAGGAATATTGAGCTGATGCCACCGACCATAGTTATGGAACACCAGAGGGGAAGATGTGGATATCTCTTACACATTTAGAGATGCACACAGACATAAAGCACACACACATGCACAGTCAGTCACGGACAATAGACCAGGACACGCTGACCCATACTATCTGTTCTCACTGATGAACCACTAATTCAGCGGAGAGCTCACTGCAGTCCTATTTGAAATCCCTTGCTTCTTCCCAACTGAAAGAAAAATCTTAATTGTTTGTCCATGACAGCAGTGAGATATGCTATCCTGACTACAATAATCTCATGTGCGACTGCTTTAGAGCGATTCTTGATTATACGCATTTTATTTCATTTTATTTTTTTAGCACTTTTATTATTTGCGTTTAACATTCATTTGTATGCTATATTTTGTGACAGAACCCATATTTGAGTCACAACTCACCAGTAGTTTCAGAACAGTGATATTCTGATAGCAAAGTTTAAGACATTATCTGCAACTAAAACACATTAATATGAACTCAAACATTTCTCATCAATTTCTTCCAAGACCAAATAAGCAAGTTTTTTCTTAAAACAAGACAAAATATCTGCCAGTGGTGTAAGAAAAATAACCTAGTTTCCCTTTGAATTAAGTAAAATGTTCTTCTTTTCCTGCTTTAGGTATATAAACTCTTAAGTTATTTTGCCGCTCAATTAAATGCATCTTGATTTAACAATGTTTACATATCTGGACTGGAAACAAGACAAAAAATACCAAGCAAAATATAATAATAGTAATAATATTGTCACATTAGTTTTTATGCACTATTGGGGCATTAGTGGTTACCCAGAATGCTTTGTAGCTGGGGTCAAATCAGAGCAAGTTTGATCTGATAATTTGAATATAAAAGGTTTACAGACATATTTAGAGTTGGTTGAAGATTTAAGATTTTGCTGTAATATTGCATGCATAATTAAAAAAGTGTGGTGCCAGCTAAGTTCACCAGTTTATTTGTATTATACTGATTGCTTCTGTCAGAGCTGTACTCTTGGCGTGAACATAGTTTCACATTAATAATTCATTTTTTGAAAATATGAGTGGTGTGAGTTATTGCATTATCTGTGTAGAGAAGTGAATCTGGAAATCTAGACTAAGTACTTGATTCAGTAAATGATGGTCATCCCAGTATAAGCAAACAGAAGCAGTGTTTAGGATGCCAGTCTAAATGCTTTGTAATTCTATTTGATGTCATTGAAATTCCAATTCTGAGCAATAAATAAATAAATAAATAGCTTTTCTCTGGGTGCCTGTTTATCTCTAATTCTTCCACTGATTCTTTTGTCATTCTCACATTCATCTTCAGCCTTGATTTTGGCCTGTTCAGAAAAAAAAAACTGTGAATTTTTTTTCTCTCTCTCTGTGAATTACTCACCATGACATCTTGCTCTAAATTTTCCCCAAATATCCCTCTCCTCCATTGTTACATCTGACTCACATTCCTTATTAATTCTGCTCTCCGTCTCGACTTTCATATCTTTAGTGCCTCTACTCTCATTTCTCTTTATATCTCTGCCAGACGTCTACACCTCTTCCCTGCAGTTACGTCACATCCCAGCACATCATTTCTCTGCTTTACCCGGCACCATCACTTGAAATTTTTCTAATTCTCTTTATTGCTCACTCATCCACCCGTGTTTTCCTATGAAAGGGCAGTATTGTGTTCTGGGGTGGATTGCTTTGGAGAGGGAGTGTTTAGGCCTCTGGGTTTGGGCCAGGCAGCTACAAGGCAAAGACAAGCACTGAACTGACGCAACCCCTCAAAAACGCCAGACTGTGCCACATACACATGATTATTTTAGTTGCACTGAGAGCCCAATTACGGTTCAGGATGAATGTGCACTTCACAGACAGTGATGAGAATCCCAAGATTCCAGCGCCTTAACAATTCCATTAACTATTCTTTCAGTAGTGTCGATGAAGACGGAATGGACAAGTTTGCAAAGCAGTTGTTATTGTAACTTAGCACTCAAAAAAAAAAGTAAATTGTGGTTTTCATGCATTTTTAAATTTTGGTTAGATACTGAAAGATGCACACAGCGATGCAATTAAAAAAAAGTTTTCCCACAGAACCATTTTTTTTTTCGATAGTGTGAAGAACACTTTAAAAATCTAAAGACCCTTTTTCCACTATAAAGTTTGTGAAGATTCAGATTGTGAAATTAAAGTTTTTCAAGGAACGGCCAAAAAAAAAAATACATTTATGTTTCATTCTGTTCTGTGTGATTTCTGAAGGCACAAACTCACATTCATATCAGCAAATGAGTAAAATTATTGTTGCTTCCTTAAACAATGCTTTACTTTTCTCATGAAGCTTTAATGACATTTAAATATAAGTGTGCAAATGACAGCCGTCTGTGCTTCATTTTCTAAATGAATTTGCCATTTTAAAAACAAAGACATTTCTTGGAGGAAAAAAAAATATATTTACTGGTAAATGAGAGATATGGGATTGTGTCTGAGAATTTAACTCAGCAGTATCTTGCAAAAGTCCAACCAGATTTGTCTTTAAAGTTTTACATCCTGTGATGCAAATTTTCAGCATCATTACTCCAGTCCTCAGTGTCACATGATCCTTCAGAAATCATTCTAGTAATGTTGATTTTCTTTCTTAAGAAAGAAAAGGTGCAGTAAAAAAGTTTGCTTTGGAACCTGTGTTTGTTTCAGTGTAGAGAGAGAATTAGAGAGAGAGAGATCAGTAAATAGGAACCCAAACAGCAAGACATCATCCCTTTGAAAAATCTAAACTTTCTATTTTCCATCAACCATGTAATTAGCAGTAAATGAGGGTTAACATGCGTATTACGAGTCGTGTGTCATGTTATAAAGTTGACAGTCGAACATATGCTTAGGTTATGTTTGTTTGTTTACTCTTAAACAAAACAGAATGAATGTAGCTAATCCAGCTGTGTTTATGCAGCCATCATTTTATTTGCTCTCCGGTGAATATGGAGTGATTAAAAGCCAGCACAGAGTGTCATTGAAAGCAACCCCCCTCCACAGCAATTGACAACAGCGCAGCCCGGCATCTGTTGCAAATAAGAGAGATGCCCAACAGTTCATTATCACCTGAGCCTCTAGCTTCACACTGTCCAAATGAAGCTCAAAACAACGCCCACAGCAGACAGTTTGCCAACCCGCAGAGCAAACAAGTGCCACTGGACCTGTCAAGAGCTGATATGATTGCGCTCGATTCGTTCTCTTCAGACAGAATGAAGAGAGATGGTTAAGGAGGGAAATGTGTGCTCTCGTTCTGCTTTCTTTAAACTAATGCTGCAGTACCAGTGCTGGCCACTAGTGCTGCAAAGGCAGTGACACATTTTTTTTACAATGTGGTCAAATATCACCTACTACCAATGATTTGCTTCAATATCAAATGGATTAATTTGGCAGATATAGCGTTTTCCCTCACAATATTTCAGCAAGCGAGTCGTTTGACATGTATGGACCACATTTCCAGGTTTCTCAGAAAAGTCGTCATAGTTGGGTAAACTACGTATAGCGGTGAATGGTAGGGTACATCAAATGTTTTTGCATTCCCATTTGCTCAAATAGCAAAAGAAACAAACTCTGCAATAGTGTTTTCAGGATGAAAAAAAAGGAAGAAAATATAGAGAGAAACTGCACAGCAGGGCAGTCAGAACAGTCAGAGGTGAGAACTATTTCAAATTTACCATCACCCCCCAAACACCCTCAGCGTTGACTAATTTTTGTAATTTGATACAAAGGTAATATAATATAAAGTAGTGTTGTAAATTGACATAAATAGAAAAATATATGTATATAATTAAAAAAAAAAAATTGCAGAATTTACAACGCTGATGACCATTGAAACCAGTAGCCCCTCACTGCGGAACAAAGATCCAGGGGCCGGGGGTTGGATCCACATTCAGTGGGTGGAGATGGTAGGTTTAGGGGTGGGGATGGGTGGGTTTAGGGATCAGGGGGTGGAGACGGGTAGGTTTAGGTCTATGCAAGGTGGGAGGAGTTGGATCTAGATCCAACCATTCCCCCTGGATCTTGTGTTCTGCAGTAAGGACCATCTCGTTTAAACGTGTCTGTGCGATTCTGTCGAATTAATCTTTTCTTGGTTCGGTTCTTTTCAAAGAATCGGTCAAATGTTTTGAATTAGTTCACGATTCAGTCTGAATCATTCAGACAGCTCAAACACGAACTAAAGTTTGGAGCGTAGAACTGGATACTGTAGAACACTGTAGATGATGCTGAGTGCTGGATAAAGTGATTATTTACGACAAACACTGAAACTAAACCCTAAAATACATTCTATCTTTTGCCTGGAATGAATAAGGACTGTATGAAGTGGAACACCTTTGAACGACTCTCTTCTGAAGGTAAACACACCTAAAGTACTAAAAAGTACCGTGGTGCCAAAGTAACAAGCACCAAAAGTACCACTATGTTTGATAGTCATTCTTTACCAGGGTATCTCACAGCATCACTGTAACAACATATATTTTACTTATAGTACAACAGGAACATTTCTTATGTACCTCTTATGAGATATTTTCTAATACATTACATTAAATTACATGATATTATTTATTAATATTGGTTATTATATTATATAATTATTTATATTTCAAACTCTGTTGAAAATATGTTCTTATGGTAAGCATCCAAGCTTTTTTTTTTTTTGCTGCACAGCTGAGTAACCGAGGAGCGTCTCGCTGCAGCCCACAAGATCCAGGGGTCGTGGTTGGATCCAGATCCAACTCCTTCCACCTTACATATACCTAAACCTACCCATCTCCGCCCCTAAACCTACCAATTTCCACCCCCTAGATGTCCAACCAGACCCCCTGGATCTTGTGGACTGCTTTTTGCTTCTTTCATTAGAGCTTTCAGCTTAGCTATAGCTCATTTTTCTGTAGTGTAGTTGGTGTCATAGGTAGCTGTATTTTTGAATTGCTTACACAATACTAAGTATTACAATGATGTTCAACATTTCTGAAAGGCCTCGTCACATTAGTTGGATGGGAAAGAGCAGCCATACATTAATGAATCCTCTCATTTACATGCACTGGTAGGTTTGAAGGGTCCATCGGTGCAAATTGCCTTTTCTGAAGTGAACGTGACCCCGGCGGGTGGGCAGCTTTTGTAAATAAGCCATTATCCTTCCGAAAACGTAATTACATTGCTAATGCATGGTGTGGATGAGGCCTTGACCATGGTGAGACGCAGAGCAGTGGTTTAACTGATAACGTTACTTATCACTGTCCAGCATCCATGCAGAAACAATGCAGTGGGGAAACCAGCGAGACTGAGAGTAACAACCTTGTATGCAAGAATGAGCAGAGAATCACTTTAATTAATGATTATTGTAATGATTAAGAAGTAAAAGGTTGTATATTTTAACCTAGAGAAACAAGAAAGGAAGTGTCAAACATTGACAGAGTGTGATAAGTGTTTGAACTTGTTTAAACAAAGGCTGAATTTAATTGGTTTGTAGTTCTTAAATTGTGGATTTAAATGTACAGTGTGCCTGTAAGAGTTATGGCTGGATCAATAACAAAAATTTGGCTTTAATAAATAAATTAAATGAACAGCTAAAATAATTAAATTAAATTTGGGCTGTCAATGAAATCTGTAATTTGTAACTGATTTTTTTATTTTTTTTTAACCATGCATCTAGTTCCTTTTTAAGAAAAGAAAAATATGTACCTAAATTAATCATTTGTACAGACAGACAGTTGTACACAATAATATATTTATATAATTGTATATTAATGTGTATATTAATATTTTATATAGTATATATAAATGTATACAAATTGTATATTTATTAATCTTATTAATAAAAAAAAATCCTACATTGTTGTTGAATATGTACAATTTTTAACTAGGATGATTCAATTCTACAAAATATGTAAAAAAAAAAAAAAACAATTCAAACATTAAACATAATTCAAACTATAATATCAAATTCAGTAGCAGCTTTAAAAAAATGTTCCAATGCATTAACCATGGTATTTATTTACTAATTTATTTATTTTAACTTAATAATTTCATATTTTTTTATATAACTGTAAAATCCCTTTGGTTTCATGTGTCTCTATAATGCTCCATGTTTTAAAAGAGTAAAGGAAATGATGTAAACCTGATGTAATTCTGTGAGTAAGTGATGTAATTTCCATGACATCACTTACTCAATTTAATTACAATAAAAGATAAATGAGTGTAATCTTGCAGGAATGAAATGACATCTTAACTTCTTTAATACTCCAATATTACCTTTACTGAAAGCCTTGTGCTCCAGAGGAAGAGTGCAAAAAACTCTGAATTAATAACGAGGATATTTAGAGCCTTCATTCAAATCTTATATTAATGTAATATAGCCATCCGGTCAATAGACAGCTTGGAGGGAACATTTTTAAACACAATTTTCATGTTTTATGCGCTGAGCTCTTTAAAGAAAGGCTGACATTTAAATCCTGGTATTAATTCATCTAAGCAAACTTCACACTAGTTTTCTCAAGATATCATCCAGGCAAAATTAAATAATAAAGTACTATTTTTGACTAGCCAGAATGTGTGGAAAATCAAAGAAGTAGCTCACCTCAAAATTAAATCTATTCAAATTCTGTCATTCTGTCACACTGAGAATTTTTTTAAGAAAAATGTGGCTTGTTTTGTGCGCATGCAATATCCGGAGTTGTCTAAAGCCATACGATTTTTTTGTGTGAGAAAAAGACCAAAATTTGGATTGATATAATGAAAACCTTTCCCTCCTCGCAAATCGCATCTTTTAGTGCTTGAATATGCAAGACACACAACCAGTGATGTTTGGCATCAATGTGCATCCTGGCACAATGCATCCACACACCATTGTTTTGAATGTGCATGTGTTGAATGTTACGATTGAAATCAGATCTCTGAATACGATTTGTCCTCGTATGACAGATGAGTTTGGCTCGACAGAGTTAAAGGAACTGTCCACCCCAAAATTAACATTTTGGTTACAGCTGACTGTAGCCATTGACTTCCATAGTATGGAAAAATATATAATGGAAGTCAATGGCTGCCATCAACATATATTTTTGTTTGTATTCAAAGAACAAAAGGAGAGTGAGTAAATAATGAGAGAAGTGTAATTTTTGGGTGAACTATCCCTTTAGGAATAAGAGAAAGCACAAAACTTTATTTTTATCGTGTTATCTGCATTGCACTTATTTTAATTATTCATTACTGATCATTTGTACTGGAATACATTTTTAAAGTAACTCTCCCATCTCTGGGCTTCACCCACAAAGCTCAACAGTACAGAAAGCGGCCAAACAAAAGATGGAAGACAATGGGCCTTTGAGTGAACACGCTGAATTGTCTGATGCCCATAAACAAAATTAGCCTGCAGCCAACTGAACCACTGCAAAATGAGATTGTGCCATGATGTTTTTTATTCAAGAGTGAATGAGAGAGACAGACAGGGATAGGGAGGAGTGGATATGAGTATCCTGGCTTTCATTTGCTAAACAAAACGTAATGTCCTTACTGTGCCCAGCACATGCGAACAAGAATGAATGGTCCCCCTGCCAAGTCTCTCCCCTAGGGCTCACTTAGAAAAACATTTTTTGTGCAGTTTTGAAGAGTGCTTATTTCCCCAGCACACTATAGTATAGTGACAGAGGCGTGCGGATATGAAGTGCTTTTATATTAATTAAATCCTCCTCCTTGTGACTGCTGTAGTGTGTGTGTGTTGTGTGATTTTTGTGTGGTTAGTGTACCAGGACTAAATGTATCAATTTATTTTTTTGGTCCACCACAAGTGCAGTATAAACATACCCAAAGAGGCCTGAAAATGAAAGAACAATCTTTAAAAAGTTTTCTTCTATAATTAGATTTTTATTCATTTTAGCAGAGACCCACACAGTATGGACTACATTCACAAAACAGATTTCTTCTTTTCTATTATGCATGCATAATCAAACGATAAAATATGCATGAACATGCATCACATTTGATACATATTTGTACTTGATTGTCTTCAGCTGAAACTCCTGATATAATGAGTCACTATGTATTTTGTATACTGAACGTCTTCAGTCTAAAGCCACTGCGGGAGACCTTGAGTGTGGTGGTTTCATAAAAGGTTTAATCTCAATGCACTGAAGTATTAAAAAGAATGTGTACTCCACACGTTTCTGTTTCACTTATTTCCTGTTTAACATGAATGGTACCATATTTGTAATGATGCATTTCCACAGTAAATGAAACAGCCTTGCTACTGGGACGTGAGTTTCAATTCTAATTAAATTGAACTATAAGATAAATGTACAAATAACATAGATTTAATGTGTGCTGGTGTACAAATTCTGGAATTTCTTGGTATTTTACCTTAACCTCTGTGAATGCTTTTTTCTGTTTAACTCATTAATTTAATACAGCAGATGTCATGCAAAGATCAAAGTCAGTGGCTAAAACTTCAGACAAAACACTCAGAGACCTTTAGAGTGTTCAAAAAAATTCCAGATTTGTCTGGTTAACAAAATGGGCCAAGCTTGAATTTATATTGCTCATATTTCTGATCCCTGGCAGTCAAATAATATATTTTTTTCAGTGTGCTCTTCAAATTAAAAAGCTGTAATGTGAGTTAAGGCTGAATTGAGATCTGCATTAAGGTGTGTAATTGCTGGGTTGTGCAAAGTAAATTAACCCTCAGGAAGTTGATCTGACATAATATTTAATGGAGCTTTCGGAGGTGAATTACCCTGCAGGAACGTAATTTCAGCTACGCAGTAACTGAGACTTGATTTCAAAGGTTCATAATGTAACAATAATGGCTCTGTCTCTGGTTCAGACCCAGTCCTTGTGTGTCTAGGTTCATGTTTCAAATTCAATTTCAACAGCTAATAAGCAATTTGATTTTGATGCTGAAAGTAATAATTTCATGTTTTTCCCCCTCATTATCTAGACTGTCAGGAGAGGGCATAAGGCAAACTCATAAGTGAATTAATAGCTGACAAATGCATATATGCATGTCACAACAGGTGTATTTGGTAAAACTGTTATGTTAATGTGCATGCCATCTCAAAACCCTGACCTTTGATTTTAATTGCATTACATCAAATATATATATAAGAAACATAAAGCATGACCTGAGAGTTAAATTGGTAGCACTTTATTTTACAGTCCTGTTACTCGTTCTTATTTTAGTAATTGCAATAACTAGGTAGAAACTAGGTATTTACCCTGAACCTAACCCTACCCCATGTAGTTACCTTATATTACAGTACTTTCTTAGGTATGTACATTGTAAGTATATGTAAGTACACGTTCTATGAAATAAAGTGCAACTGTTAAATTTCATGAACAAATAATTTTTCAGCTAAAAAATTGCATTTGAGTTTTGCTTTCTGCATTTGCATCACTGCACGAGATCAGATCTATTCCAGTTAGTGGTTCACAAATAAAATAAATAAAACTAAAACCACATAATCACTGTGTAATTTGTAACTCCCACGACGCTGACTGCTGTTATAATTATCTTATGGCAATGGGGAAGTGTAACGTATTAGCGTGGCACATGCAGCTTTACACCATCAAAGCAATACTTACACACTGCTTGACTGATTTAAAACTGATCCTTTTGGTGGAAACTGAATGTAATGATATTAGTCTATATTATTGTGAAACATCTACTTTGAAATATTCAGGGAAAATATATTAATTGAAATATATTTATATATTAATGTATGTTTGCAGTAATTTGCGATAGTTTGCAATAAAGATACTTCACATTTTGTGGATGCACTCATAACACGTTTTTTTAAATTATATTACAATTTTATATTTTAAAACATTAAATATATGAAAATTAAGAAAGTTTAAAATAAATATATTTTAAGTATGGAAATGATTTCAGCTATGATATGTACAAAATGTTTACAGTATTCGAATTTAAAAAAAATTGCATTATACATATAAATATGTATATGTATACAAGTGTGTGTGTGTGTGTGTGTGTATACACTCACCTAAAGGATTATTAGGAACACCATACTAATACTGTGTTTGACCCCCTTTCGCCTTCAGAACTGCCTTAATTCTACGTGGCACTGATTCAACAAGGTGCTGAAAGCATTCTTTAGAAATGTTGGCCCATATTGATAGGATAGCATCTTGCAGTTGATGGAGATTTGTGGGATGCACATCCAGGGCACAAAGCTCCCGTTCCACCACAACCCAAAGATGCTCTATTGGGTTGAGATCTGGTGACTGTGGGGGCCATTTTAGTAAAGTGAACTCATTGCCATGTTCAAGAAACCAATTTGAAATGATTCGAGCTTTGTGACATGGTGCATTATCCTGCTGGAAGTAGCCATCAGAGGATGGGTACATGGTGGTCATAAAGGGATGGACATGATCAGAAACAATGCTCAGGTAGGCCGTGGCATTTAAACGATGCCCAATTGGCACTAAGGGGCCTAAAGTGTGCCAAGAAAACATCCCCCACACCATTACACCACCACCACCAGCCTGCACAGTGGTAACAAGGCATGATGGATCCATGTTCTCATTCTGTTTACGCCAAATTCTGACTCTACCATCTGAATGTCTCAACAGAAATCGAGACTCATCAGACCAGGCAACATTTTTCCAGTCTTCAACCGTCCAATTTTGGTGAGCTTGTGCAAATTGTAGCCTCTTTTTCCTATTTGTAGTGGAGATGAGTGGTACCCGGTGGGGTCTTCTGCTGTTGTAGCCCATCCGCCTCAAGGTTGTGCGTGTTGTGGCTTCACAAATGCTTTGCTGCATACCTCGGTTGTAACGAGTGGTTATTTCAGTCAAAGTTGCTCTTCTATCAGCTTGAATCAGTCGGCCCATTCTCCTCTGACCTCTAGCATCAACAAGGCATTTTCGCCCACAGGACTGCCGCATACTGGATGTTTTTCCCTTTTCACACCATTCTTTGTAAACCCTAGAAATGGTTGTGCGTGAAAATCCCAGTAACTGAGCAGATTGTGAAATACTCAGACCGGCCCGTCTGGCACCAACAACCATGCCACGCTCAAAATTGCTTAAATCACCTTTCTTTCCCATTCTGACATTCAGTTTGGAGTTCAGGAGTTTGTCTTGACCAGGACCACACCCCTAAATGCATTGAAGCAACTGCCATGTGATTGGTTGATTAGATAATTGCATTAATGAGAAATTGAACAGGTGTTCCTAATAATCCTTTAGGTGAGTGTATATATGTGTGTGTGTGTAAGCATCAAAGTTTGATTTCAACCATAGATTTCACTATGATTTCAATCTTTGACATGGCATTACTCAGTCGATATTAAAAATTTTCACAAAATGTTCTTTACCTTATGAAGGATGATTTTATGTTGAAAACAGTAAAGCACAAAAAAACCCATGGTGGATTTTCACAGCCATGGTCGTGTGTGTGTGTGTGTGTGTGTGTGTGTGTGTCTTGGATTTGGTATCTTTGAAATTCCGCTCAGTACTGCAGTACCAAGAGCACATGCAACATTGATAATGTGCAGAAATTATAATGGAGGTATGAACATTTAGTGCAGATCTATTTCATTGTTATTTTTTTACACAAACTGTGAACTTTCATGTCTTCTTGTACTTTCTCTCAGAGAGCTGAGAGAAAACAAGAACAAAACCAACTGAAAAGCATTAATTTGTTCACTAACTGAAAGTAATAAAACTTGCCCGCAAATTATTTTCAGATCCTGCTTTGAGTCAAATGTGCATTTTCCAATCACTTTGCAAATAGCCTTTTATTACTTCACAGCATGTTCTGCATTAGAGTACACTTATATAACATGTCTATACACTGCAGGTGGCTTAGAACGAGCAAACCACTGCACAGTATGCCAGCAACTAGACCATGAACTAACCCAAAGGTTATTGCCGCAGGATAAACAAAGTTTGCACTGTGTAAAAGAAACATCTGCTAACTCAAGTATAAAGACAATTAACTATTTCTGCAGTATACACAGAAGGCTAATTTACTGTATGGATGTAATACCCAAATGACCTACTATATTTTCCAAATTGTGCAGTTTACATTAGAGCATACTGTGCTGTATCCCACAATGCAATGCACTTGACTTAACCTTCCATCTGCTTCCATCACTTTTCCAGTGTGATAAATGAACCAGCTGTGAGTTTAACAACCTTTGGCAGTCCAAGATTTTTTTTTTTTTTAAAAGGGCTCAAGTTTAATTTTTTGGGATAGCTAGACACCATTTGCTGAATTAAACATGCATGTAATGGTGTCCTATGATAACGTGTGACAAACATACTGAGGTCACGCGACAGTGTCCTACTGTTTTAAATGATGGGCTATGTTCAGAAAAGCATACTAACAAACTTTTTCTTGACTCCGATTGGACTGCATTCTAGTATGCTATTTCAAATTCAGCCATTGTAGTTTTTGTAGTACTATTCCATTTCAACATGATCTTTCTTTTCTGTCTACTTCTTTAGCTGAACCTGGCGAACAGGAGCTGTATCTCTGGAGGCCCAGTTGTGGGAAAACGCTGTAAAACAGCCAATTAAAATCTCATTGCAGGTGTTTCAGCTATGAAAATGACTGTCACCTTCACTTCGTACCCTTCCATTATTCATTCACCCATCTCTCCATCTTTGCCATCTAATTGCTGCCATTATGTCTGTCATACTTGTCTGAAAGATATCATTTAATTCCCGTTTGTCACACCAGCAGGTGGTTTGCACTGTGAGACAGTTTTATAACTAAAATATGATTTTTATGTTAATACAATTTTTTTAAACTAACGATTGTTTCTTAACAGTGGGCAGTACAGCCTGTCAGGTATCAGAGGACACCTAAAATAACGCTTGAATTCTGTTTGTCGCACAACGAGGGTGTTGATACCTGACAGCTTTTGACATCAGCTGCAGAAACAACTGTCTTTGTATTCTGGAAAGCCACCCTGAACCACATGATTGCAAGGTACAACCAACAGGAAGTTGGTTATTTTGATTTGAATGTGGATTTTTGGAAAAATCAGGCTGTGAATTAATGCATACTCCTCAGAGGAGAATTATACTATACAAACCAAACTTTGTCTGCAAGAAGCCAAAACATTGAGGAACTTAAACTGCGAACGGATATTGGATATCTTGAACGGTGCTGCCGTGGCGATTTATGAAAGTAACAGTCTTTCACAGTCTTGATGGTTTGGATTAACCCTTTAATTGCTCTATCCCTTAAAACCACACTGCCAGAGGGTTACTCTCAATGCATGTATCCGCTGGGCACAGTTTTCCTGATGCCACCGGGATGGCGTTTGCACTGACGGCTTCGGCCCGCCATCGCTGCTTGCAGCTATATTTTAATTTGTCTTTATCTACATGTGAGATACCAGTTATTTGGAAAAGTGCACACATTACACCACTTTACAAGGGAGGTGATGTACTTGATCTCAATAATTACAGACCTATATCTATTATATGTTCTGTTGATAGTTTTCACATGACGTCACACCCTCATAGGAACGCCCACCTGGCAGGCAAAACGAAGCTTAGCTGCATTGACCACCAGCTATTTTTACGCAGATTGCATCAAGTAATAATGTAGTAAAATGCAGATATTAAAAGGCGAGATTCAGTGAACACCTTATTGATTATGTATATTTTGTACAGGCAAGAAGATGAAGCCAGAATATAAACGCAATGTGCAAAGTTTCACATTGAAACCATTAGAAGGAAAACACTGAACCGTTAAGCGGATTGCGTTCATGTTCCCCGCCTCATCTGCTTGCCTGTGTAAACTGTGCATCATTAATGTGGTGATTATTGAATTTGATCTTTCAATATTACTGTTTTAAATATATTAAGGCACTTTTAAGTGTTTTACAATGCTGTGTTACACTGTTTATGATTAAAATATTGCCGCGGGTGCTTAATATGGATTGCAAATGGCCAAAACTTGCATTTTGTTCAGAAATATCTTTGTTTATTCTTTTGAGAGGTGATCTAAATATTTGCGGCTGGGAAACAGATGAAAAATTTATACGCTTGTGCAGCAGTTCTGTGGATGTTTTGCCCTCCAAGTCTTCGAGCCGGTCACGTGACTGACAACTTTCAATAGCTAAAGTTTTTGAAAAATGTATATATAAACAAGTTTCAGATTATTTAAGTATTAATAATATTTTATCACCATATCAATCTGGCTTTAGATCCAATCATTCTACAACTACTGCATTACTTAAGTTTACTATTGATGTGTTTTCAGCTGTTGATGATGGTAAACTTACAGGTGCTATATTTCTTGATTTGTCCAAAGCTTTTGATTTAGTTGATCGATATTTACTTTTAGATAAACTTTATGCTATTGGTCTGTCTGAAAATGCAATTATGTGGTTCAATTCATATTTGCATAACAGAAAACAATGTGTAGTATTAAATGGGAATAAATCAGATTTTTTTGGTTCAGCAAAGAGATGTGCCACAAGGTTCAATACTAGGACCGCTTCTTTTTTCTATTTATGTTAATAATTTACCGTTAATTCTCAATAAGTGTAGTGTTCAACTTTATGCTGATGACAGCGTCATATTTGTATCTAATTCTGATATTTTACATATTCAGTTATATATTCAGTATGATTTTAACATTTTACAAGTTTGGCTTTTGGGTAATAAATTAGTGCTTAATAAAACTAAGTCTTATATTATGATTTTTGGTTCTAGACAGAAACTTAAATCCAGAAGTTGTTCCTGTGCTATATTATGTAAAGACGGCACTTCTATGCATAAAGTTGATACTATTAAATATCTTGGAGTATGGCTTGATTCTGAACTTTCATTTAAATCACATGTTAATCATATCTTACATAAAATCAATTTTGGTATTAGTACTTTACATCAATCTAGAAATTGTTTTTCATACAGCGTTCGTAAGAAACTTGCCTCTCAACTTATACTTCCAATCCTTGATTATTGTGATGTTGTTTATCAGACTGCAGCAAAATTAGATCTTGCTCTTCTTAACACAACATATAGTAGACTTTGCAGATTTGTTTTGGGGTGTTCTTTTTATACTCATCATGTTATAATGTATGATGCACTTCAGTGGCCAACTTTGCACACCAGACGACATATTCACTGGCTTCAATTTATATTCAAATGTGTCCATTTTAAATATCCTAGTTATATACAACAATACTTTGTACCTCTTTTCTTTAAATGATCAAGTTAGGCATTCTGTTCAGCCTGCTGATATTCGATCTATTACATTAAGATGTTTAAGCAAACTCTGTTATCATATTTTACTTTGGATTGTACATGTTATTTTTGAAGATGGTATTGATTTATTTTATTTTTTGGCTTATGTTGTGATCAGATACACTGATCAAAACATATTTTTTATTATGTTTTGTTTCAAATTTGTTACTAGTTATTTTTTAATGTTGTGGTGCTTTTCTTTTTTTGCAAATTTTTTCAATTAATGTTTGTGTTTTGTTGTTTGGTGTTGTTTATGGATGTAATGTTAATTTTGTGTTTTGTTTTTTGTTACTATGTTGTGATTGTGATACATTGCGGGACCCCCTCGAAAACAAGATGGTACATTTCAAGGGTTTAATCCTAAATCCTTCAAATTTATCCGAACAGACCATTCAGATCATTAGGATCGAGTCAGTTAGAAATACCAAGGGTTCACACAAAACAAGTGGAGTCCGATTTTAGCTATTATGCCGCCTGCAGCTGGAACCAGCTTCCAGAAGAGATCAGATATGTTAAAACATTAGCCACATTTAAATCCAGACTCAAAACTCATCTGTTTAGCTGTGCATTTGTTGAATGAGCCCTGTGCTATGTCCGAACTAACTGCACTGTATTATTTTTATCATTTTAAATGTTTTTTAAATGTCTGGTTTTATTGTTTTGATCTTTTCTTTATGATCATTTTATTTCCTTTTATGTAAAGCACTTTGAATTACTATTGTGTATGAAATGTGCTATATAAATAAATTTGCCTTGCCTCTTAAAACTGGATAAAAGCCCCAATATTTATTCTCTGAATGAATTCTCTGATTGCAAAAACTGATAAAGTTCCAGAACTTTTGTTAAAACTGCAGATTGAACTTTTGCATTTTTGTATCGCGCCCATAGACAGATGAACAGAAGGACAATGCCAAAATCAAGTTTTTGGCAAAAGGGAACGCCACAGCTTTTTTTCTCTCTCTTTTTTCTGGTCATGTAGCACTGATTCACAAAATTCACATTTATACTGTATAGACAGCCAAGTTTATTCAAATCCCATCTTGCCGGCACTGAAATACTGAAATGTATTTTCTTAAATGTGTGTGTAGATAGTATTTACAGAGTTTTAATTTTTAGTTTTAGTTACTTTTTCTTATTTGTAAGTCGCTTTGGATAAAAGTGTCTGCTAAATGACTAAAAGTAAAAGTAAAGTAAAAGTAAATATATTTAAATATAATACACTTAAGTAAAAAAAAAAATTTAGAAATTTAGATATTCTGAAGTAACTTTAAAACAAAAATTCTATTTACAACTTATATCCAGAAACATTTTGGTAGATTTCTACATTATTAAACACTATTATTCACAGTATACATTATACTCCTGATGTATTTCCAGCTGAACAACTATCATTGAGAAGAATGGCAATGCTGGATACAATGGCTTTAGACCCCTTTGGATTTATTAAAAGTGACACTTTTTTATTATGCAAAACTGTCCAAATATGTTTAGTGCCTGAAGAAAAAACAGCAGCCTGAACTTTAAATGCATCATTACAAATCTGCATTAAACAAGTGCAGCGCTGAAACAATTCAAGCGAACGGTAATGTCTTAATGCTTTTAGAGGTAGTCGTATTTTCGTGAAATCTCGTGGGATGCTGTAAAATACATTATTGTCAGGCACCAGAGAACAAACACAGACTTTAACGTGGTGGCTACACAGCTCATTTGGGATTGTTTTATTTCTTGGACAGTAATCATCAAGAGAAACATATCGGTAAATATAGAAATAAACCATGCATGCTGGCAATTTACTGGCAAAAATTCTCCAGACAGAAGCAATATTCCCATGGCACCCACACAGGATTGCTGAGTTTGGCTGAAAGTGCATAGCAAATAAAGAAGAAAAGTCTTGTTTTCTCATTTGTGGACAGACTCTGGGCTTACTGGCCACTTGAGGATCCATTATGAATGGATTTGGTGGCCTGCAGATGCTAGATACTACAGGTTCAATAATATGCAGTCCGCGGATATTGCCTCCACAGTCACGGTGGCCTCTGCTCGATGGCTCAGGTGGTTTCTCCAATATACATGATCTATATTGTTTCATTTGATGTTGTGGCAGAGAGAAAAGGTCATGTGTAATTTTTGTGCGGCGGCTTCTGTTCTTTTCAAAAGGGATATGTGATAGGTAATAATGTTCATGATATAGCCCTGGGTCAGAGTCTGAATGGAGACATAGATACTATGTTATTTGAGTATTTATTTATTTGCAGGTAGTGACGGCGCGGTGTTGAATGATAATAACCATTACTGTATATTTATGCGAGCTCTGGGGTAGTTGTGCCATGCTGGTGTATCCAGAGAAACAGTTGTTCTGGATTAAGAGCTCAGAGTTTAAACCTCTAGTCATACTTAGATATTGTTTCAAAGATATTGTGCTGTGGTTCAAAGATTTAGGGCTTTGTGCTGTGTAAAACAAAACAGAAAAACTTTACAAATGTGGTTTGAATTTCGACCATGACTGTCCCAAAGGGATTTATGGGTACTGGTTTGCAGCAAGCCAACTACATATCAGGGTATTTTATCAGAAAGCCCCCTCAAAAAAGTCTCAGATTAAGTCTCAGTTTTTTTTTTTTTTTTTGCATTGACATCTGAGACATGCGTGAAATCATATGACAGTGCCTCAGCATTACTAGAATTGGCTAACCATTTTTTTAATCAATATAATCCCCGGGCTGCTATGTAAAAAAAATAATAATAATAAAAAAAAAAAAAAAAAGACATGATGATAATATGATGACAAAAAGTATGTGGTATATTGCTATATGTATTTTATAATATTTTTTAAATATTTTAAAGAGTTTATAATATCCCAAGCTATTATTATATAAAAATAAAATGTTTTGAAAAATTATTTTAAAAAAAAAAAAATAATAATTGGAGTATTTTCTTTAGTGTAAATGTATAAATTATTTATTTTAGAATTTTATATCTATATTCATATCCATATTATATATATATATATATATATATATATATATATATATATATCACATTATTAATTAATTAGATATTAAATTTCATAATGTATTTCATAATATAGTATGCATTTATTCCTTTATTATATAACATATTTTAATATAATAATAATAAAATCATATTTATTTAGTGTTTATGTAAATTAATTTATTTGTATTCTAATATATTTTAATATAATATAAAAAAAAGACTCAAACTAACAAAAAAAAACAAAGTGGGCATTTTTGAAGTAAAAAATGAATAGCATGGCAATATCAAAGCCTAAACTGTGATCCTATTGGGTTAACAATGAGAAGAACCTTAAAATCTCATTGTCATACATGATGTCTGTGGCTTTCATCCGTTTCTGAGCTCAGATGTTAGGCTGGTTATGAGACCTGTATTCAACCTCTATTTTTTGAGAGCGGCGTTCCTCTGAAGATAACAGCCAGGCTTTGCTGACAGCTCTCTGAAGTCACCTTTAGTGTAAAATTGCATACCGTTATTTTTTTATCTCTAGCCATCCTCTAAAACTGAGCTACCAGCTATCAGCTGTCCCCAGAAACGGCCAGAGAATGAAAAGTAACAATGAGGAGTGGAGAATGAGAATGAGAGATAAAGCGGACAGAATGAACTCTGAGGGCGAACAGGAGAAAGGAAGAGAGAGCCGGGATGGAGGGATGCAAGCTTCCTTTCACGCTGATTTGCTTCTGAATGACAGTTAGGAGCAGTGCTGTGCTGTGATGGAGCTTACGTAATGCCTTGTTACCCAATGTACTTGCTGGCCTACCAGTGTTCAATTAAATTTAGTCAATATTTTATTGTGCCATAATCAATCATTAAGTCACATTAACTCTTGACTAAAATGCCTTCACTTTTAGCATTTTTTATCATTATGATGCCTAAAGGGATTTATTATAATTATGAAAAATGGAATTCACAGTGTCTATGTAAATAATATTATTCAGAGGCTGTTATTGGATGATGGGCCGGTTAAAACTAAATTAGACTTTCAGCAAACCTGGAGCAAACCCATTAACATGCAACTTTACACATGAGTCTTAAAGTCTATTCTAAACTTTGTTTAGGGTGGAAAATTGTCATATAAAACAATATTATTCGTATTATTAGAAAACACTTTATAAAGATTATAAATGGGAGTCCAATTAAATTTAAAAGTTGAATATGACCCTCTAAAACAGAATGCGATGCTTTCCAGATAATATGAACCCCAGATTGTGAGGAAGCTAATCTCCATCACTGAACCCACCTTGATGCTCGGTCTCCTGCTAGAAAGACAAGCCAAGAGAGATGCCATGGCATTGTTTAGCAGCTCACCACCTCTTCCCCACAGCTGGAACACATGTGTTAGGCGATAAGTCATACGCAATTAACACAAGCCTGCTGGGGCCCGGCAGGCTGAGGGAGATGGTGTGTGTGCGGTGGCGCTGGCTTCCTGCTCATTATCTCTTCCCCAACACTTGTGGCACTCTAAAATTGAGCACGGGTAAAAAATAGAAACAGGGCAAATTGAACAGCGGCACACTGGCTTGCAAGCAGACTGACGGCATGTATAAATTTAGTGGAGTTTGACCTGACACGTTGAGTGTGGTTGGAATCAGAGAGCAGGTGTAATAACTACACGATGTGTGTGAGCTGAAGACATGGGAGGAACATGGGTCTGTGTCACGCGTCGTAGCGGGAAACGGAGAGTCTGTGATGCTTTATTTTACATTTTAAATCAGAATGATTTAGTTCTGGATCCTGACTGATCAACATAGCGTTCCAGCCATGCTAAAATGCATAATATAGCAGCTATGACGTGAAACACCTTTTCAGCATCAACTGTGAATCAGTTCTTTAATTTGAATTGAGGTGTCAAACAGGATCTATCTATAGATAGATGACAGAACGATGGATAGAATGACAGATAGATAGATAGATAGATAGATAGATAGATAGATAGATAGATAGATAGATAGATAGATAGATAGATAGATAGATAGATAGATAGATAGATAGATAGATAGGTGAACTTACCTTCTATCGTTCTTGCGATAACAAACTAAACAACAAGAGCGAGACATGAAAAATGGCAAATGCATCATGTAAAAATCAGCCAATCAGTGATCTACAATAATTTATTTTCTCTCTTCCCATTTCTCTTCTTTCCGCTGTCAGATGACAATGAAATCACGCCAATTAATCTGCTGTCCGTGCCATGATAACTCGCTCTTGCCTGCGGATTGCTGTTGCATTCTTGTCAGAGCTGTTCTGGCTGTAGATAGATTTGGCTGACATTAACCAGCAAACTAATGAAGCTCGTTCAGGTGACTGGTCTCCCGTCTGCTGATAGATCTTTATCAGCCACCAAATGGCAACAACAGCTGGGGAGGTGCGATATTGATGTTTAGCCGCATATCTGATCACCTGATCGGACTACAACAATGAAGACTTCGTGGCACTATAGAATGGGCTCCATATATATTCATTCTGGAGATCAAAGGCATAACATTTTATATACCATGATCTTGTTTTCTTATAAGTGCAGTGCAGCTTTCCTGGGATGTTTGGCATTTTAAGCCACAATAGCGGAATATGGATGTATTTCCATTTTGATTTTATATTCATGCATTTTGGGATTTGATATAATGCAAGATTATGTAGAATGGATATACATATTACAGAGCGAGATATGAAATGCCTCCAAACCTGTATTGCAAGCTTTTGGAAACATGTTTTTAAAGACTATTTTGCTGGAAAAATGTTATATTAAATGACCATAAAAGTCAAATACCTGTCAACGCTTCAAAACCAAACATTTGAGTTCACTCAAACATCAGAAAATTGTAATTTGACTCACCCTGCTGTTTCAAAACTGTAGCTGTAATTTTTGTTTTTGTGATTTTTAAGTATTTTTAATATTCCATATCAAGTTTCATAATGACCACATCTGTCAAGCTCCAGAAAAAGAGAAAGATTTATGAAAAAATCTCAAATTTTTGAACATAAAAATATGCAACTTGTGTGTCCGAAGTCATACAGAAATGTAATTAGGTATTTATTTATTACTTGAAATTGTCCTTTTAGTGCAACAGAACAGCTAACAGGTTTGGCAAGATGTGAGGATGAGTTAGTAATGATATTTTTATTTGGGGTTGAACTATTCCTTTAGTTGTTATAATGCCATGAAAACAACCTCAGAAAAAGACTGCTGGTTAAGACATTGGTAAAGCTGAAAATATCCTGACTTGCTGCAGTGTTCGCTGCCGAGGAATGGAGCTGAATAGAGGCGCCTGGCGTGTTAGTCTGGCCCTGAATTGCTCCTTTGGGATGCTCACAGTAAACAGGACCCCTAAGGTTCCTGCAATTCCCTAATGAGGATCATTTTAGCAACATGCCTGCTCTGAACAACACATAATTATCCCTCTCTTTACTGAGGCCTGACTGTAAACCCCCAGATCTTCAGGTAAGTCTATAGGGGGAAGGTTTATTGCAAAGACATGCTGATCTCTTGGGCAAAACCAGCTATTGTATAAAAATATTTTTACATTTGAATATTTATTTTTAAGGAAACCATGAGAATATTATAAATGACTTATACCATTGGACATTTTGGGGTTGACTTTTTAATGTTATAAGAAGTCCCTTGTTATGTTCAACAAGGCTATAAGAATTTGATTAAAAAAAAACATTTTAATATTGTGAAATATTATTACAGTGTTTTCTATTTGAATATATTGTAAAATGTAATTTATTCCTTTGATGCAAAGCTGAATTTTCAGCATCATTACTCAAGTCTTCAGTGTCACCTGATCCTTCAGAAACCGATCTAATATGCTGATTTGCTGTATTTATTATCAGCGTTAAAAACTATTGATTTCTTACTTTTTAAAGTAACTCATAGCTTAAACTTACTTTTTAAATGCTGTGGAAAAAATGTGATCAATCTCTCATTATTTATATAAAAGTTATATTTTTTGGCAGGACAGTTTGAGGAGTGACAGGAAAGGAGAAAGGGGACCAGGACTCAAACTTTGGTTGCCTAAAGCATTGTTGCACCGTATACTGGCACGCCGTCTACAAGGCTGTTGCTCGACCTAACATGTCATTCTAACATGTAATTTTTTAGTGAAGTATTGCAGATTTGCTACTCTTAAAAAAATGGCATTTTCCAGATGACAGCGACACAATAAACAGGCATTTTGCACATCACAAAAAAACGTATTTTTCTGCCTTATTTGTTCCGCAGAACACCCAAAACCACTGAAAGCCTGAAACTACTGTAGAATTTGGACATTTCCATTTATTTCTATAGTGAATACAAGAAGTCAAATGAGCACCAGCACTACATGCTTTGAACCAGTATCCAAAACATGTGCTGTTTTGTTTTTGTAGGGGCATATGTCATTCTGATTCCATCTTTTTTGTGCAATGATTGTGTTAGTGTATTAACCTAATAACATTTAATTATATTTTTCTTTCCAATAGAAACACTGCCCTGACCTTTAAACCTGCACAAAGACGGGTGGGAAGCTTTGCTCCCTACAACATTTTTCTATGTTATGGAAATACGAGATTGCAGATGAGAGATGGAAGACAAGGTGGCAAGCGGAGAAAGCATAAAAATTTAATATTAACTATAAATGGAGCATTAATTAAAAAGGTCTCACTGGAGATCTCTCGACATGAAGCTGGCCTGCATGCAGTGAAGTCTGAGATGATGCATCCCGCTCTGCTTTTTGGCTTCACTGCAAGTATGCTGAAAAAATAGGTTGTTTTTAAATGTTGTACTCTTTGCTTTCTCCTTTAAGCCACCAGTGGAGCTTGTATTGATGTAGAGCTTGTTGTGAAGAACCTACAGTTTAATATATGACAATTTAATTCAATGTTATTAATTCATATCTATTTCCTAAAGCATTTGTCGTTTAATAGATATATAAACAAAATGTAATATATATATATATATATATATATATATACACTGTATATTAACTATACTCTAAGTCAAACATTGTAAAATATTATATATTTATTTAATAAAAATATTTCAGATGTTAAATGTATACTTTTTGTTAGTCTGTGAACTAACTAACAACTGATGTGACGTTCTTGCAGCTGTGTTTCATCAACCTGTTATTTGTGGATGTGCAGGGATCATATCCTTCAATTTATCTCATGGAATCATCTCAGATGCATTTAATTAGATGGCATTGTGACTCTACCAATCGCTGTGATTGCAATGCGTTATTCCAGCACTTAGGGAAATCTAGGAAGCCGACGGCAGCTCACCTAACTGCTGATGAGAGTAGCCTCTGTTTGCTTCCGGGCAATTAGCTCTCAGGGCTGCTGAGGGACTCGGGCCCAGTGCTGGCCCAGCTGTCTCAAGACATAATAAATATTGACTCCTCATACTTCTCTTGTTCGGCTAAGTAAATTAAAGCACAGACTATTTGGCTTCAATGTTGCCATACTGAATGTGAAGTACAGCATTCATCTGCTCTCATTGAAAACCCATGAGTGAAGCTATGAGAAGAAAGGAGGTAAATAAGTGTGAGAAGAGAGAGAGAATGCAAACAAAAAAGCAGAATAAAGAAAAAGTCAGATACTAAAGACATTTCTTAGAGGCTTCTTGTAATAATGATTGATTGACAAACAAGTAATCCAAGACATGAAAAAAATAAAATAAAAATAACTGAAAAACAGAAAAAAAATCAATTAACTGGATCTTGGTTGTTTCTCATTGATACAGTGAGACATTTGGTCAAGATTATTTTCTTAAGAAAAAAGTGATCTTATATGTTTTTCCTCTCCTAGAGATTCAGGAGAGATCTGAAAATGTCAAGATAAGCAAGTCTGAAATCAAAGTTAAGTTATTTTGATATTCCACTTAAAGATCAAATTATTATGCTTTGCACATTAATTTTTAGAGCTTTATATTTTTATTAAATGACAAGAATTGATTTAAAAATATATATAATATCAGCTTTTTATGTTTATATATATATATATATATATATATATATAATTATAATTTTAGGAACAATGAAATATTAAAAATACAACTTTCAAAAAAGTCAGTAATGGTCAGTATTTATTTTATTTGGCATGAAAGCATTACATTTTCCACCAAAATATGAAGCGGTTTTCAACATTATTGATAACATCAATGTTTCCTGATCAGCAAATCAGGATATTAGAATGATTTCTAAAGGATCATGTATATATCAAATTCAGCGTTGTATCACAGGAAAAAATACATTTTAAAATTTATTAAAATAGAATTTTTTTCACAAAACTTTACTGTATTTATGATCAAATTAATGCAGCCAAATAAATGCATAAGGCTTATTTTAAAATAAATACATTTTAAAACATGTATAAACAGTATTATCTATCTATATCTATCCCTCACAGCTTGGCATGTCAAGATGATCCTAGCCACACCTAAATTTTGATTGACAGTTTCACATGTAAATCATGAAACAATTAAACCAGATATAATTCAGACCTGCTTTGTTTAATTTGGAACACGAAGACTTCATTGTGACTTTAAGTCAAAGGCAGCAACAACTCTGAGAATCCATACATGCACAATGCACACTTCCTTTCAAAAACAGCCAGAAATGTAACAGATCAGATCTCAGCAATTTTTTTAACTTGACACACTCAACATGCATGGAAAAACATCAAGAGTGCAAGAGCCAAACACGTCCGTCTGACACTTCCACTGAAGTTAAAAACTACTAGAATCAGATGTTTACCATCCGATCTAACCGTGACGTGTGTGGGTCTGGAGCGGGATTACCTGATGTGTTTGAACCATTATTGGTTTGGTTGCAGTACTGCTTGCTTCCACTATAAATCAATTTACAGCTCAGGAAGTAAACTTGTCATAAATTGTTATAGTAGCTGTCATTAGAAAGTCACTTTGGATAAGTGCGTCCGCTCAGGGGCGTAGATCACGCGGGGGACGTGCAGTGCTAATTGACATAGCATTCATTACAGTATAGAAACTATTCTGCCTCATGGGACAAAAAAAGAGTTTGTAACAAATCATTATTATTGGTTATTGTCCAGCAGTGTATCTGATTTCTAAGCCAATTAAAAGCTAGTAATAAGATAAAAAATGAAAGTTGCCCAGTCAAAAGTTTTTGAACATTAAGATTTGTAATGTTTTTAAAGAAGTCTTTCTGCTCAGAAAGCCTGGATTTATTTGATCCAAAGTATAGGCCTACAGCAAAACAGTACAATTTTGAAATATTTTCACTATTTAAAATAACTGTTTTCTATTTGAATATATTTTAAAACGTAAATTACTCCAGTCACACCATCTTTCAGAAATCATTCTAATATTCTGATTTGCTGCTAAAAAATATATATATATATATATATATATATATATATTATTATGATGTTGTTTTTTCCAGGTTTCTTTGATGAATAGAAAGTTCAGAAGAACAACATTTATCTGAAATAGAAATCTTTTGTGACATTATAAATGTATTTTTTAAAAACATCCTTGCTAAATAAAACTATTAATTTCTATAATTTATTTTCCAAAATAAATCAAATAAAATAATAATAATACTGACTCCACACTTTTGAATGGTATAGTGTGTAATGTTACAAAAGCTTTTTATTTCAGATAAATGCTGATCTTTGGATCTTTCTATTCATCAAAGAATCCTGAAAAAAAATACTCAACTGTTTTAAATAATAATAATAATAATTAAAAAAGGTTTCTTGAGCAGCACATCAGCATATTAGAATGATTCTGAAGCCTGGAGTAATGATGCTGAAAATTCAGCTTTGATCACAGAAATAAATGACATTTTCCAATATATTAAAATAGAAAGCAGTTGTTCATAGTAAAACTGTTTTTTGGATTAATTTAAAGCAGGCTTGGTGAGCAGAAGAAACTTATTAATAATACATATATACATTTCTGCCCCCCTCACTTCTGAAATGATGGCTACGCCCCTGTGTCTGCTAAACAATTAAACGTTAAAAATGATTCCTATCTCCTCTTAGATGTCTTCAGTTCTCATCTTTGTTTTCCCACATCCAGCATAAATACATTTCCAAGAAAGGATTCAGGAGCACAGCCTGACTCATGCACCTGCCCAGATGCAATTTTCACTCCGGCTCGTCTCTTTTCAGATCATACGCAGGTAATGCAATGCTGCCGCCCCCAGCAGCGGTTCCCACTGCACATCAACATGCTTAATTTCATCGTAACTCTCTCTCTTTCGCTGTCCTCAGCTGTACGGCTTCATTTATCATAGCGGCTCTGGAACATGTAATGCAAACACTTTCACTGCAGACACCCCACCACGTCCATCAGCGGCTTGCATGGTTAATTTATGTCCTTCACTCGAGCCAGAAGCGTCTGCTCATGAAACATGTCTTAAACTGCTGGGATGTCTTTTGCTCAAGTGAGTGATTTTTCCAACTTAATGGACCCGGAACCTGTAGCTGTCAACATCGTCCTTGGGAGCAATGATGCTTTGACACATGGCGAGGAGTTTGTGTGTGCAGAACGTGATTACGGCAGATTGACCCGAGCGCGCAGGGGAAGCTTTGACCCAATGGGGTCGTTATGGCTAGAAAGAAACTCGCATTAAGGCATTGTGCCTGTGAAATGGCTACCACATTAGAGAAGATCATTCATTTCCACATCTGTCTTTGTCTTTTTGTTCTCTAGGTTTGGTCATCACAAGCTGACCGTCTCCCAACCAAAGGCCTTTCCGACAAATTGCTCGTGCCCAATTGATAAAGGCGAAAAAGAGACCAATCAGCATACAGATGAAAGTAATTGAGCTCAAATCGTTTCAGCCCTTTATATAAACTCCCTTATGTGTCAAGAAAGTCGGTGCCATTTCTATAATGATGTTGTGGGAGGCTTTCCGTCTATTATACTAATGGTTTTCAGTGCATATATAGGAGACCATTATCTAGACTAGAGTATAATAGCGCTTATTGGTCAATTTGGGGATTAAAGTTATAGAATAAAGTGTAGGATATATCGATTTCATACATGATTATGAAAGTACCAGGTCTCATTTGGACATGTACAGTAGGAGGTATAAGAGATTTGCTGTTATCTCAGGGGATCTTAGACAGGATAACTGCCCTGAATCTATCAGAGAACTGATCTGAAAATGTATTTGATTTTATTTTCTTACACTTTGTCTATTTGCTCTTCGTATGAATCATTATATTATTAGCTTACCGGCATGCTTATGTAAATCACACACACACACACACACACACACACACACACAAAAGTACTGGTAATATATTTATATTATCCATTAATTTTACTGACATTTCCGTTAACTCTAAAACACAACGCAGTGTAGTACAAAATTCAGAAAAAAATAGCAAAAAATAAATATGGAAATTTACTTCATATTACTATTTTTACAGATTGTTCTGTATTTTTCATGCAATTTTGGCAACTCATAACTTTTTTCATTTTTTTATGGAGTTTGTCTACTGAAAATGAAATATGGCACTAATCTAAATAAAGTCTATTAAGACTTTTTATTTTTATTTTTCAAAATTGTTAAAAGAAAGATTGTTTGAATAAGAAAATAAAGTGTTTTACAGTCTAAAAAAATCCTGTCTTTCTACTTTTAACTCTAATTTACAGTTAATTCAGTGTGTTTCTTGCCATTATTGTGTTATTGACTAGCATTTTTCTTTTCAGTTGGCATTTGCTAGGGTTTTGAAAAAAGCAGGTGGCTCGTTTAATAGTCTGCGAAGACATGAATAGCATGCAGTAATTGACACAGTATAAACACACATCTAGGCTTCTAGATTATAGCTTTACAAAGCAGTGCAGTCATTTGACCTGAAAATGTGCAGCGATTTCCAGCCTATTCCTTCCTCTCATTCCATTCAAATAGTGTAATAAGACAATCCATTAAACATGTATCTTTGCATTAATTCATATTTAATATTAGCTGTCAGCTTGTGATATGGCGAGAATGGAATATAAATTCATATGCATGTCAGGCTTCGCAGATGAACTTAACCCTGTATGACATGTTAAAAAGATCCCAGACATTCTTGGAAAACGTGCAAAATAATGCATTTTAAATGAATTCCTGCATCATTCATTTCTTAGCTAGTTCAGAAACTTTTAATTGGGCACTAAATAAAACTTTGAGATGATGAGACTGTTCCCACCAGTGTAACGGTATACACTAGGGACAGGAAGTAACCACAGGCTGGAGTTCCCATTATCAGGGCCTGGACAGGAAATTAGAAAGCAAGTTTGCAAGTTGTCATTTAGCAAGCACTTTTGTACAAAGCGGCTCTAACGGAGTTGGGGAAATTGTTAAAGTATTTCAGTATTTCTCAAAAAACCGCCTTTCATTCGGTCACTGTTGCTTATTCATAAATGGTGTGCCATGTTCGTTTAGTTCGTTCGCAATCAACATGTCACATTCAGTGCTTCTCCACTCACTCATTTGCTCAGAATCAAATCACTGAAATCACTTACAGTGAAGGGATGTAAAGGCAAAAAGCATCTGCGAGTAAAAGCATATTTTTCTTTGAAGGCCATTCTGAAGTAGCTGTCATTTAAAAAAATAAAAATAAAAATGCATGCAACATAAAACATTTCATAATATTATAGTAGATATTTTACTAGTGTCTTTACAAGATGCTTTTTCTGAAGGCATAACATTTATATTTTTCAGTCTCTGCTGCCTTTCATGCCTGGGTTTCAGACTGTAAATGTTCCATACAGAGCTAGTATAATATCACTGAGATATTATTATGTTTTTTATCAATATTAGTGGAGTAAAAATGTTTTTTTTTTTTTTTTAATCGCTCCCTGGAAACTACTGCAGTATATAACGGGCAGGAGAACAAACTGGCGCTAAAATCACAAGAAAATATTCTGCTGAATTTGAACTGGAAGGAAATGAAGTGAGCGCCTGGCCATGTTTATGCACTATGATGCAGTGTAAGCTGTGTTTGCCTAGGCAGACCAAACTAGCAGTTTATAAAATCTCGACATAACCCCTTCGCAAGCATGTAGAGGGAAGGTAAATACTTGCATCATTGCATTGGTGCATGGTTAAAATGAAGCTTTGGCAGTTTAGCAAAAGGTTTGAAGTAGATTAGACAAGTACATTTAGAGTGTGTTCTTTCACTGCTTGATTCAGTCTGTTAAATGCATTTAAAATGATCACAAAATTTAAGGTATAGGTGCTGAAAATGTATATTTATATAATTCCATATATAGTAAATCAATATCACACGAAGAGTGCTGTTTTTCTCCAAAAATCAGCATGATTGCATATAGAATGTTTTTCATTCTATGTTTTTCTGTTTTTCAACAGTTCAGTAATCAAGAAATTAATTAAGAGACGTGTTTTAGACACCATATTGCTTGTTTTGCTCTATTTCGACAACAAAAATAATCCCATACACAATTTGAGATTTATAGGCCTATCCCAGGGGTGTCAAGCTCAGTTCCTGGAGAGCCGCAGCCCTGCCGAGTTTATTTCCAACCCTGCTCCAACACACATAGGGTTATATCTATACTGTTGTAGGGCTGTGGCCCTCCAGGAACTGAGTTTGACACCCTTGGCCTATCCCATTGTTGCGTTCCTCCCTCCTACTCTGAGTAAATTTTAAATTATCTACTTTTTACTTTTACTCAGACTGGTACTTTTACTTGTACTAAAATATTTTCGTACTCTTTTCACCTCTGCTTTTCAGATTCTTATTTACAGCATTATCATAATAGGCTTTATATTAACTCATTGGGAGAAACCCAGTTCTATGTGAAATCAGACATTTGATCACCCCCATATCGCCAAGATGGCATGATCATAACACCTCCCCGAGAATATTCGACTGTCGAATCAGGCCCCTCCTATCGAAGCATCGAATCGTCAACTATTCGGGGTGACCCCTAATCAATATTATGAATCAGTTTTTATTTTTATATTTTCTGTTTCATTTTAACGTATTTTTGTAATTTTCAGTTTTGTGTGTTTAGTTTTAGTTTTAATTATTTTACTATATTAAGTGAAACTGTTGCCTTGGCATCTAGCTGTTTTTGTTTGTTTGCTTGCTTGTTTTAATTATATATCAATAAAAGTTTATTTTAAGTAATAAAAAATTATTATGGTCTTAATTTTAGTTTCAGTTTTAGTTTTAACTAAATATCATAACCCTGGTTACGGCTCAGGTGATTTAATCAAATTTAGGATGAAAATTATTACAGACTACTTTTTCTTTTCTTTTTTATTCATACTTTTGTGGTTGAAATTTTATGTGTAATTCTACAATGATTATTTAAATCCATTAATATATATTAGTTGGTCCAAAATATTATATATTAAAGTCCAATTATACCATCATAATATTTGCAATTGATATTCTTTCTTACATCTACTATATTTGTATTCCGGGTAGCTATTGGTCTTTTCCTTGCATAAATTATACTGCTAATAATGTTTAATGATTCTTTATTTAGAAGTATTTTTCTTGCCAACACTGTTATTTTGTCTTAGAAAATGCAAACTTTTCTCTTTTCTTTTTGGCACAATCAAAAAGAATAAACACCTTAGTGAAAAACAAAATGCATAAACAAATTGCAAAGAGAGCAAATGAGAAAAATCAGACCCGACCTCTACGTCGCTTCGCTACATACAATAAGAGAAGCCTGCAACATCCAGCTGAATGAAGGACAAAGAGGGAATGAAAGAGAGGGAGAAAGCATTAGGGAAATTGGCCTGGGTTGTGGAATATCTGCGAGCTCGCAGATCCAGTAGCTGGATTTGACCCAGAGGCTAAAGAATCTAATGAGAGCAATCAGTTCCAGTGGCAGGAACGGACTGAACCATCGCCAGTCTGATGTTATGCACCATCTCCTGCCACAGAAAAGAGGATAGATAGATAGATTGATAGATCTGGGCAGCCTGAAACATTCTCAGGGAAGCTATAGTGATTCTTTGTCTCTCAACGAGCCATTGTGCATCTCCTTTGTGTCTCCTGACATGAGGCTATTGAGAGGCGGCGTGGGACAAAGAGAAGCCACTTTATAGCTTCAGTACAGATGTCCATCCTTTGTCTGTGTGTCTGTCGATCTGCCTTTCTCTTTCACTTTGTTTCTGTCTTTCCATTTTCTCCCTCTGTATCTCAGTTTCCTCTTTTTATGAAGTTGTCTGTGCTTTATGAGCTGCCCGTGGCGGTTGGCGCTCTCCTCGCCCGTTGGCTCCGCAGACGCGCTGTCTTTCTGTCTCCTGATCAAGAGCAGCTTCTGAAAAGGAGAGGAAGAATGGAAAACTAGACTAAAACAGATGCAGCAGTGCAGTGCATTGCATTGTGAATTTTGTGCTGTGGATGAATATAACCTTCAAACAGCAGGTCACGCGCACGTCTTGTCGAGCTCTCACAGCTATAGTCATTCCGAGACAGAACTATACACGTTCCAGCTGTCATGAGATTGGCAGTAATATCTGGATATAGTTCAGCACTGTCGTTGCCTTGAGCAAGATGGAATTTGATTGGCTGCTGCTGCACAGTTAAATAACAGTTACGTTGCATAAAATTTTGAAAAATTGCTTAAGTGTTGCTAAGTGGTTGCTAGAACATTCTAAGTGATTGATAAGGTATTCAAATCATGGATCTGGGCACATTCTGCTGTTCAAAAGTGAAAAATTTATAATTTTTTTAGGAAAAGATGCATTAAATCAAGAAGTGACAGCAGAGATATTCATAAAAAAAATAGTTTTCATATAAATGCTGTTCTTTTGGGGGGGAAAGAAACTGCATATTGAAGTAAAGGCTGCTGAAAATTAAGCATGCCATCACAGGAATAAATATTTTTTTTTAAACATATTAAGATAGAAAGTTATTTTAAATGCAGTTATTTTAAAGCATATTTTTTAAATAAATAAATGCAGACTTGGTGAGCATATAAGTGTCTTCTTTCAAAAATATTAATCTTACTGATCCCATAACTTTTGAAAACACTAGTGTAACTTGGGTCAATTGCAAAAAATAATAAGCAGACCATTATTTAACATGCACTCCATGCATTGCTCGATACTAATGTACTGGATTCCCAACAGGTTTTTTAACAGGTCACAGATTTCAAGGATGGATGGATAAACTAACAGATTTATTTTTATTTTTTTGGCTGAAGTTTCTGTTATGCTTTAATTAAATGTTATTATTATTATTATTATTATTGATACTTTTGCATCAAAATATATATAAATAATAATATATATATATAATATGTAAAGCACTAACTGCAGCGACCATGATGAATTGTTTACCAAGAAGACTGTGGTAAGATGTGTATCAAATACCAGTCATCCTTATGTTTGCAATTTTGTCAAATTATATACATTAAGAGCAAGCTGCATGTGTTTCATGATGTAGCTGACCATAATGCAGAATACTCTTATTTCTTGTCTTTCTTTTCTTTCTATTTAATTTCAAATGTTTAGTCTCCAATTCCTGTTTTTAATCATCGAGACGTCCTTAGTCAAAGCGAAAACATATCAAGCTGGTTGGCCAGCACCAAACCTGCATAAAACAGGCCAGCATGAAAATTCTGGTCTTTTCTCCTTTGAATAAATGCATACGCTACTTTGGTGATGCATTGAATCCAGGCAAGCAACAGACATGGACCTTATAATGTGCATTTCAGATATCCCCTTTCATAAGTATAGAGACCTTGCTTTTCAGTCATTTGCTGCATTTTGTTTTTGTGCACAGTGTCATTCATTTGCTATTGAAACTGAAGGGCTGAGTATTGGTGATAGTATAGATGAGAGTGTTTACACTGAATCATCTGACATTGCAAGGCTCCAAATGAGCTCTTTGTGTCGTAGTGAAAAGAGACCAACAAGAAATAAAGAGCAGAGAGAAAAGCACCTGAAAGTGAAAAGAGAAAATGTTTCCTTGATGACCCTTGTAAAGAGCGGTCTTCTCGTTTCAGAGGAATGCCAGGAGAGAAGACGAGTGAAAAACAGACAGCCCTTTGTGAGTAGCCCTCTCTGTTTTCTGCTGAGATAAGAAGCGAAGAGAGAAAAGCAAAGCCGTGCATCTCGCCCTTTGCATGTCTGGCCCAGCGAGAGATAATGAAAAAGAGGTGAGGGTTTTTTCTTGGCCTCACCTTGCAGAGTCGCTCTCGGGAACTTCGTCACACCCATGGAGCTGCCTGACACCTCGGCTGAGATATGGAGGCTGACAGGAAGAGCTTCAGGGCGACTTCCTGTCGAGACAGGATCTGGCAACATCAACATGACACGCGGGAAAGCTAATTTAGCAGCGCCTGAGTGACGGGTCGCACTGGTGGCTTTCGGCCGCGTTGGCTTACTTAAACAGTGAGACAAAAGCTGCCTTGACAGAAAGTGATTAAGAAGAGGGTGAAAGAGCCACAACTTTTCAGAGTTTTGTGTCGGCGTAATTGATGTCACAAAGTTGCCAAATTACATGGCAGATGTCTGATCATGTCTCTTTTTGTATAACTGGGCTAATAAGCGCGCTCATGAGTTCATGTTCATGGCAGGCTGACATAAACCTATACATATTTAAATGATGTAGCCCTCAGTGTGTGTTTAATTGGAAACCCCTTTGTATCAGTAAAGTGGCATGATGGAGCTTCTGTACAGATGTTCTCTTCTCATTCGTTACATGACATGCCAGATGGATTATATGTAATGTTGACTGTAAGCTCTTCATGAAAAGCTCCTCTATATATCCATTGTCCCTTTATTCAACAGTAATCATAATTGGTTGTAGTCAGTCAAAAACATCATTTAATTTTGAAAACGAAAGTATGTTAAAGGTCAGGTCGGGTAGAAAATAGATCTTTTATTTTAGTTCTGTAGATTGCATAGTTACATCTATAGGTGGCGACAAATGAGTTGTCTATCTTTACATGTGAGTCATTTGAATCACTCGCTCCAATGATTCGATTTAGGAATGAAACAAGTGACTGTTTTATGAGTGAAGGTCCAAAATTTTTGCATGCGTTTTTCGTACTTTTCGTATTCGTCATCCTTTCCTATCAAAACGCTTGCTACGGATGCGAAAACGAAGAAAATCTGATTTATTTTTTTTAAGTTGGATGAAAGTTTCGGAGGCATTGTGTAAAAGTGATTGACACAACGCGAGGTCGTATTTATTTTCCAATGTGCAAAAAGTTCAGGCAAAAATTTTGGACTCAGTGTGCAATTGAGTCATTGAATTATTCACCCAAATAAATCCTTTCAGGAATGAAGCAAGCAGCTTTATAAGTGAGTCACTGAATCATTCGCTCAAATGATTTCTTCCAAAATAGTCATTTGCGAATGTTTCTTTGACCCCCAAGGGCTTTTCACGCTGCACTTGTCCCCCGGTCGTTCTAAACATCGCTTTTAACCCCGGGTAAAGAAACGTTTCACACCTGCAGTTTGAAAGCGGTGTTAGCACCAATTTTGAATGTTACAATTGTTATCTATATTGCTATATTGTAATATTCATTACATATTGTATATATTTTATCTATCTATCTATAGTATATATATTTAATATGTATTTAATCATTCCCTAACACTGTACACATGTATCTGTCTTCTTTTTCTCTTTCTGCATTTTTGCTATCACTTGCTCTGAAATACATTCCCTGTCTCTCTGTCCTCTCTCTAGATTTTCCACAGTACAGAATTTTACAGAGGGACTTAAATAATTAAATTGAAAGTGTCGGGAATTTAATGTTCAAGAGAAGAGAGTGGGGGAGAATGTGGATTGTGGATTAGAACAGAGGCTAAAAACCATCACATCTCTGGCTAGGCTAATATTGAGTTAGTACAGCCGTGGAGTCCAAAACACACCACAGACACATTCCCACACTGCTTCTCCACAAACATTTCCTCTCTCCAGCATCTCTTACTGTTTAATGGAGCGTCGTTCAATTGACGGTCAAAAGCCACACTCTAAAGTGCTTCTCCAATTTGCTGGAACTGCAATCATTGCAGGCCAGTTGGGGGAGATTTGATTAACATGCACTGGGCAGGGGGTTTGGGACCCACCATCATGCCATGACCCATTCATATTATGACAAATCTTTTTAGATTTGTCATGATATGAATAGTTCACCCAAAAATTTCATTTGCTGAAAATGTACTCACACTCCATCCAAGATGTAGATTAATTTGTTTCTTCATTGAAACAGATTTGGATAAATTTAGTATTAAAAAAGTAAAGTAAAAAAAGTATGGTGACCCATACTCGAAATTGGTGCTCTGCGTTTAACCCATCCAAGTGCACACACACAGCAGTGAGTAGTGAACAAATGCACGCACACACACACACACACACACACACACACACACACACCCGGAGCAGTGGGCAGCAATGCTGCAGCACCTGGGGAGCAGTTGGGGGTTCGGTGCCTTGCTCAAGGGCACCTCAGTCGTGGTATTGAGGGTGGAGAGAGCGCTGGACATTCACTCCCCCCACCTACAATCACTGCCGGCCCGAGACTCGAACCCGCAACCTTTCGATTACGAGTCCAATTCTCTAACCATTAGGCCACGACTTCCCCAGTAGTTAGTTCACTTGATGAGCAATGAATCCTCTGCAGTGAATGGGTGCCATCAGAATGAGAGTCCAAACAGCTGATAAAAACATCACAGTAATCCACAAGAAATCCACGTCTCCAGTCCATTCATTGACATCTTGTAATGCAAAATGCTGTGTAAATGTAAGAAACAAATCCATCATTCTAATACCACAATACAGTATGAGTCCATAATCCATAAAAACTCTTCCTCCAGTGAAGATCTCTTTTGAACTGTTTTAGCTAGTAAACAGAGCTTTGATTTGTTCATATTTCTCTCCTGATTCAAACAACACAACTTTTTCACAGGAGAAAGCAATGAATGATGGATTTGTTTCTTGTAAACACTGCTTTTTCACTTTGCAAGACATTAATTGATGGATTGGAATTGTGTGGAGTACTTATTGTGATGTTTTTGTCATCTGTTTGAGCTCTCATTTTGATGGCATCCATTCACTCCAGAGGAAAATATTCAGCATTTTTTCTCAGCTGGTTTTGGTTGACTCAAACACCCAATTAGCAATTTTCTGAATCAAGCAACATTCCTATTCCCATGTATTTGAGAGAACAAAATTAATTGGCACAAAATGGAAATGTAAGCTGAATCAACTGGCTCTTTAATTAAATGTAATTGTGGTTTAGAGCGGTTTATTCAGTTAATCAATCACATGACTTTTTTATGTTTATCCACATCTTACTGAAATTTAATGCACATTTTGTGAATTTTATTTGCTTTTTTTGTATGAAATTCCAAAATGTGCATAACAATTAGTGGACTACAAGAGGGAAAATCAAATAATAAAGTCCTTTAATGTAGCATTTTAATTTTGGCTAAACTCAACAGAGCAGGCCAGCAAACTGGAAAACTCTATCTAAAACTCTCACTGTCTCCAAAGGAAGTGTGATTGATGTACGATGAAATGATAAATCCAGCCAATTTGTTTTTTTTTTTCTAATGCATTGGGATGTTTGTGCCACTGCCAGACTGGAGATGATATTTTTTCATTGTCAACACCATGGAATTAAATTTATGGAGGAAAAGATAAATGCCATTTGACGGAGTGTGCTGCGTGTGAGGCACCTGTCAGATCTTCACGGAGAGCTTGGCTCAGATTTTAGAACAATGGCACGCAATCTGTTAAATTATCTCCAAAATGTCATGGCCCTGCGAGCGAACTAGCACGGTGATTTCCTTTCACTAACGCAAGAATCCGTCACTGCTTTGATTAAATTTCCATCTTTTTACTCTCCCTTTGATTTATAGTCCAGACAGATTAAAATAAATTGTCTTTCAAAGAGTAAAACAGTCCACGCAATCAAGCCACATTTTCAGTGTCTCTTCGGAGTTTTTTTTTTACTCAATGGCTGTATAACGTTCTGTAACGGTGCAGGTCTCGGCTCCTTTGAACACTTATTTCTGACTGCTTTTCACGGAGTGTGTGACAGTTTTACTAATAGTGGCCCCAGGGTGCCTCCGTATCTATCACAACAAAGCAAAACAAATGTCGATTACTTCAGCCCTCGAGGGGAGCGTTTAGACTGACACTGTTAACTTGCCAACAGCTTTTCACTAATAATTAATTTCTTCTTTGAGCAAATATTTTTGAAAATGCCACTTTATGTGCACTACTAGATGGTTGCAGTTGAAGTGATGCAATGCACGGCAAAACGACAACATTTTAAATCCATTCCCATAGTTCAGATTTTGACTGCATGAGAAACGGTGTGAAAACTGTGATGCTTTTTAGGATTCTTTGTTGAATAGAAAGTTTGAAAGAACAGCATTTGTTTGAAATATATTTTGTAACATTATAAATATGTCTTTGCTATCACTTTAAACAATTTAATGCATCCTTGCAGAATAAATACATTTGTTTATTGATTTAATGTGTTTCATGGTTTCTTGCTCAGCAAATCAGCATATTAGATGCTGAAAATTCAGTTTTGCGTCACAGAAATAAAATACATTAAAGTAGAAAAGTTTAAATTGTAATATTTCACAATAACAGTTTTTACTGTTTGTTTCATCAAAAATCAAATCAGTTCAGCTTCTTAAACATCAAAAATAATTATTAATGTGTACACACACGCACATGGTTCTTCAAATTTGAGTCGAGTTAACTTGAAATACTTTAAAAATTGAAATAATAAAATAATAACTTTAAAAAACAAATAATAAAAATATTTTTTATAAATAATATATATATATATATATATTTAGTCAAAGTTAACTTGGCTCAAATTTGAAGGAGCATTTGCAATGAGCATAAACTCATAATTAATTATGAACTTAACTCTCTATTAAATATTGATATTGTCATTTCAGCTGAAGTGTAAGTGAATATTTTTATCTTCTTTGTTGTGTTTTTATGCTGACAGATGTAGCTTCCATAAACTAGTGTACTAGTGGAAAATACAAATGCAGCTCTGCAGTCCTTGAGCGGCAGCAAGCAGGACTAACACGTTTATCACAACTGATGTTACATACAGGTTTACAAACCACATAAACCACACGGTGAGGAATCTCCTCTTTCTCTTTTTTTACACTTGAAAGCTGCAGGAGACTGATGGGCTGAAACCATTTCCCAGAATGCATCATAGCTTCCCACACATATTTTTCATCAGCTCTCAGCTTGATTTTCATTGTGGGTTGATCGATGGGATACATGGGGGTCTGACTGTCTTACATCACTGTGCATTGTCAGCCCGATAGCTGAATTACATTACACTGGGAGTGTATGCATGAGTAAGTCTTTCTGATGCTGTTTGTTTGTGTATGTCAAAAGAGGATGCAGATGCACCATATGCTGAATCTGTCCCATATAGTATCTCCACAGACACACTGAACATCATCTCATATACACACACACACACTTTCACCCCGAGTTCTTGTTCAAAAACATAATACAGACGATTCTTTGAATCCCAACAGAGTGGCATAATGGAAAACATATGTGTACCATAGCAGGCTAGAAGTCACGTGTTCAAAGACCACATGCTGACATCGACACGCTCCGCCACCGATGCGCACACAACAAACCTTACGCTATGTTCACCACATGATAAAAATAACTGCAATCTCAGGTGGCGCAGTAGACACATATGTTGTGGTATGAATGGCCGAATGATTCCCATCAATACTGGTTCAATATGCACAGCTGGCTAGGTTTCAGGAAGTCAATAGTGGCAATAGTTTTTATGGCAGCAGTGCACTTGGATATTATATTTGATTTTAAGTGAGATAACAAACGTTGCCAAGTGTTACTTTATGTGGTAGTATATTGGATAAAATATTTAAAAAAAAAATGTTTTTATTATTTTACTTTTTTGCTTTTTTTTTTTTTTACTATATATATATATATATATATATATATATGTCAGTCTTGTTCTGTCTTGTTCTCTGTGCCCATATTTGGTATTTCCTGTTCCTGTCCCCATTCAGTTCCATTAGTCCCAGCCGTGTTTGATTAGTTCTTTATTAGTTTCCAGGTGTGTCTCCTTAGTTCCCTCGTTTAGTCCCTTGTTATCCTGTGTTTATTAACCCAGTGTGTCCAGTGTCCTGTGTTTGCTGTTTTATGTCATTCTGTGTCCCTATGTGTCTGTTCCTGCCTGTCTGCATGCCCTACCTTTTGAGTCATTAAAGAAAGTCTGTTTTGCGTTTACCCTATGTCTCCTCGTGCCTCCCAAGGCAACCGTGACAGAACAGCGAACCGAACAAAAAGTAAGCGGCGCCCCTTCTCCCCTTTTGGTTTGTTTTTTGAAAAAGTTTTTTGTTCTTTGAGACTGCCGCTCTATTTATAGCCCTTGCCCGCCGAGATCTCCCCATGGTGGAGTATGCATGGGAGTTCTGTGGGCTCGCCACGGCGACGGTCTTCGATGATGCTGCCATCCTCTTGCTGTTCTGGCACTGGCCAACTACCATTGCCCCGTGGACCTCCCAGACACCACAGGACTAAGATGGAGGGAAGGGTTCCTCTGGTGTCTGGAGAGTGTCCTGCCCTGAGCCAGAACCAGCCTGCCGTTGTCTGCGGCTCCCTCCAGCCTGCCGTCTGCGGGGAATTCAAGGCCGCCGTCCGCAGCTCTCTCGAAACTCACTGGTATATTTTTATTTACAAAGTCTTGCTGGATTTATTACCTGAATATCTTCAAAAGTTGTTGAAACCTCATCTTAATACATATACAACTAGATCATCGAATTATATTTCCTTGGCTATTCCTAGAAAGAAAACTACTTCTGGTCGTTCCGCTTTTGAATTTGCTGCCCCAAATGACTGGAATGCGTTACAAAAGTTATTGAAATCGGAGACAAATATTCCAGTGTGTGCATTTAAAAAATTACTAGTGAGTGCTTTGACCCTGGCTTGTAAATATTTGAACTGACTTGAATTTTTTTTTTTTTTTTTGTGAATTTTGTATTGTGATGTTTGTATGTCTCAGGAGATATTAATTATCCTGCCATGCTGTTATTGTAAATAAGAACTTGTTCTAAGTTAACTTTCCTGGTTAAATAAAAAGCCCCCCGTCCACAGGGAAATCGAGGCCGCCGTCTGCGGTTCCCTCAAGCATGCCGCTGTCCATGGCTCGCCCAAGCCTGCAGTCCAGTCTGCACTTTTTGTTAACGTTCCGAAAATACAATAGCATTGTTCAAATAAAAACATAAAAAAGCACTAATAACGAGTGACTTGTCTACTGTCAGTTTCTAGTGCAGACAAATGCCTCATTAAACCGGTAAGAAACAAGTTGTATAATCACAAAATAATGGACAGGAAACGAAGTCAAAATGTAGAAGACCTGATGTGATCAGGTTTATTGCTGTCTGTTGATGTTCCACAGAAGAGGCTATTTGTCTTAAAGTGATATTGCCTAGCTCTGTGTATTAAATGCCGCTCCATTTGAAAACAGGTGATTGAGATTTACTGCCAATCATGGAACCGTCTTTACTGACGAGACGCGCATGCATATCGCATGCGATATATCGCCCAGCCCCAATCCCTTCAATATAGTCAGTTTTTGTTAGTGGCTTGTAGTATAACTATTAAAAAAACAATAGCTTGACTGCAGTTTCCTTCCCAACACTGCCCAGCAGGCACACAACTTCATAAGATGTTGATATTTGGTTAAATTTCGGTTGTGACGTCGGGTGACCTAAATTCAATGTCGAAGGTCAATGTTAAATTGACGTCCAATACTGACATCAGCTGACGTTGAGATTTTGTTGTTTTTAGGTTGTGTAACCAAAATCCAACATCAAATTGACGTCAACCCAATTTTCATTTTCAATCAAAATGTCCAACGTCAACCTGACGTTACATAGACGTCTGGTGCCTGCTGGGTGTATTGGTTTCCTCTCACTTTGATGTCAAAATCCTTAACTGCTCTTGTTCATAGCTCAAGCACAATCACTCTCATCCATACCTTGTTTACACAAAGAGAATCGCTCAGAATCCAGTCTAGTCAGACAGGCTTTCCATTCAAGCCGAGGCAGATGCTTCTCTTTCGTCCTGATACTCCCTGACTCTTGGCGTCTCAACAATAGAGACGATTTCACATAATATTGTCCATTAAGGGCTGCTGGGAGAGTGGTTTGCTCTGGGCTGAGTATTGGTGCCCTGCTGCGGAGGTCTCCCATGCCTGACTGCTTATCAGCCGCTAAATCGCTCTCCCCTCACACCGATGGCGGATTTCGAAGTTTTAGCAACATAAAAGAGAGAGGGAGGCCGTCATGAAAAAGAATGGAGGGAGGAAAGGGAGGGGTGGTGAATTTTTATTTTTGAAGGGAGGGAAAAAAAAAATCTGTGCTTCAAAGTGGTTTTACTAAAGTATTTCTGATTCCTCAGAGCCTTTCATGGCATCTGCTTAGCCTTAAACATGCCTCGCTGGAATCAAGGTCAGAGATTAAAGAGGCATTTTGGAAACTGGGCTTCAAAGATGGGATTTTTGGAGGAGTGTTATGACAATAGAAGCAGTATTTTCAGTGTGCTCGCTTAATCTTCGTCACAGAGAACCTAATCTGTGTTTAACATTTGTTCCGCCAGTCTGTCATTATCGTGAAACTTCTCATAATTCGTTCTCATCTTCTGTTTGTCTTTAGAATGTCTTCTTGTGCTGCGTCATTAAAGCTGACCTAACACTCTATTCACTGGTTTATGGGTTAATTACTGCGACTTGCTCTTGAGGTGAGGGATATTTTCCTAAATTTCTGTTAATGAAGTTGGTAAATCCAAATCTTTTTGTTATATAATCAATGCACAATATCCCATGTTTTTCCATCTTTTGAGTGTTTTGTGACCTCAAGCACAATTACAAGCAATTAAATTCAGTGATTCAATCAGATTTGTTAATGAATCACATACTGCCTGCATTTTATAAAAAGTATGTGAAATGGAATATTATGCAATTATAAACATTTCAATTATGTGAAAAATCATTACTCCTGTTTGGTTTGGCACAGTTGGTCATGTTGCATTGTGGAATATTTCCATATATTTTTTTAAATATATTTTTGAAAATAAAATTTTTTTTTTTTTTTGGAAAAGCATTTAAAAAGTTTTCACCTTCATACATTTGTCACATGTCACATTTGAAGAAAAACATGTGAACATAAAACTTAGCACAGAATATTCCATTGTAAAAAAAATATATAAAAAAAAATACATGGTTATATTATATATAATATTCAAGAAGTCTGTTTTCCCAGTTTATTAATTTTTTTCCGTGTTTTTTTTTTTTTTTTTTCTTTTTCTTTCAGCACATCCTTCTCTGCATTTAGTGTAAATGTAGACACTTTGATGTCTACATTTTATAAATGTATTTTTAATACATTTTTAAATATAATTTGTTGTATGAAGGTAAAAGAAAAAAGTAAATTTTCACTTTTTTTTTTTTTTTTTTTTTTTTTTTTTTTTTAATTGAGCATTGTTTTACAACAAACTGTATATTTAGCATATATAAATGTTTTGGAAAAAAAAAGTTAAATACTTTTTGCTATACAGTGCATGAATGACTGAATGAATAACTTGCAGTACTTATTCACTTACTTACCTGCCCCAAACTCCAGTGTAATTTTGTTAGTTTGAAAGCTATAGTTTCAAAGTATCTTCCCCAGCACAGGCACACACATCCAGCGGCCCAGATGGGGAACCACAGCTGGCGTTCCCCTGTGTGTTTGGGTTTGGTGCCAGCCGAGTGGGTCCTGGTGTCTAATGCCCACACACACTCTTGGCTGGTGGGGAAGGATTTTTGTGGCTGTGTGTATGTTTGCTTGTGTAGGTGTTTGAATGAGAATAAGCGCGAGGCCAAATGTGAGCATGAGTGTAAATGTGTGAGCGCAGGTGTCTGATAATGTGCTTGTGGTTGCCAGATCCTTTTACTGGGATTCCGTGGCAGGTGATGGTGATGGGTCATTTTCCATCATTCTCCTCTCTTGGACTCAAACTGTCTAGTTGAAAATCACCTCTAAGTGTTCTCCCACCTTTCTCCTTATGTAACTTTGCCTCTTCTTAATTTGACTCTTTTGTGTTCTGATGAGGAAATATGACAGCAAATCACTGCATTTCTGCATTATGTATGAAAGTTTCCTGCCAAAGATAATGCAAATGATCTAATCTAATCAGCCAGCATCTCTCGCTCCTTGGTATCTGTCAAATCTTTAGCTGGTAAATGCATGCCAGTAATACTCTGCTGTTCTTTTAAATTGAATATCTAAAATGAGTTTTTACTGTGCTGTTTTCTTCCTATTGATGTTCAGCTCTGGTTTTGATTGCATGCAGCCCTGCTGATCTATAGACTTTTATTGATAATATACCATTTATTATTCTTATTATTATTTTTTTTTTATTTTTTTTTTTAGTTCATCATTCACATTATCAGTAAAATAACAAAATAATTAAATAAAAATAGCCTTACTTAGAGGAATAGATTAAATTAATTGTCTTTATTTACCCTCTATACGGAAACCGCATATGCAATTTCATATGGAAAAAAATAATTGTAACTTTAAATCTCGTTATTGTTACTTTATATTTCACAATTATGATGTTCTATGTTATGTTTTTTGTTAATTTATTTATAGTATAAAATCTTTTTTTAATTGGATTTTATTTTTTGTATTTTCAATATTCAAGTTTAGTTTAGGTTTTAATAATTTCTTTCATGCTTTTGTCATTGTGTGTGTGTGTGTATGTATATGTAATTCATTTAGCTTTGTTTGTTTTGTTTTTTAATTTTAGTACTTCAACTTATTTTATTTAGATGCCACGACGGCATTTCAAATTTTTGTAATCATTTCTTAAATTTAAGTTTCTCATCTAACATATATATATATATATATATTTTATTCCAGCTTTATTTGATAATTTGAATAGTTTGTTGACTAGAACAATGCTGTATTTTCTTTTCTTTTTTTTCTTACAATTACCCATTTTATTTAATGTTTTTACTCTGAGGCACAAATGGGCCTCCATACCCTCATGTCAAACACTGAAACAACTTCGGCAGATAAAGGACCTCTGAGTATTGTGCACCTGAGTGTATCTATCTTTGAGACAGTGTGTGAGAGTGTGAAGTGAAGTTTGTAAGTGTGATCTCACCTTATCTCAGAACAATCCTTGCCAAATTCATTCCCCTTTTCCTTCTATCACTCTGTACATGGTACTGCTTGATGTTAAAAAGCCGAAAAAGAAACACATTTACAATATACACTCACCGGCCCCTTTATTAGGTACACCTGTTCAATTGCTTGGTAACACAAATTGCTGATCAGCCAATCACATGGCAGCAACTCAATGTATTTAGGCATCTTGATGTGGTGAAGACGACTTGCTGAAGTTCAAACCGAGCATCAGAATGGGGAAGAAAGGGGATTTAAGAGACTTTGAACGTGGAATGGTTGTTGGGGCCAGACGGGCTGATCTGAGTATTTCAAAAACTGCTGATCTACTGGGATTTTCACACACAACCATCTCTAGGGTTTACAGAGAATGGTCCGAAAAAGAGAAAACATCCAGTGAACGGCAGTTGTGTGGACGAAAATGCCTTGTTGATGTCAGAGGTCAGAGGAGAATGGGCAGACTGGTTAGAGATGATAGAAAGGCAACAGTAACTCAAATAACCACTCGTTACAACCAAGGTATGCAGAATACCATCTCTGAACGCACAACACGTCGAACCCTGAAGCAGATGGGCTACAGCAGCAGAAGACCACACCGGGTGCCGCTCCTGTCAGCTAGGAACAGGAAACAGAGGCTACAATTCACACAGGCTCACCAAAACTGGACCATAGAAGATTGGAAAAACGTTGCCTGGTCTGATGAGTCTCGATTTCTGCTGCAACATTCAGATGGTAGGGTCAGAATTTGGCGTAAAGAACATGAAAGCATGGATCCATCCTCCTTGTCTCAACGGTTCAGGCTGGTGTTGGTGGTGTAATGGTGTGTGGGATATTTTCTTGGCACACTTCGGGCCCCTTAGTACCAATTGAGCATTGTTTAAACGCCACAGCCTACCGGAGTATTGTTGCTGACCACGTCCATCCCTTTATGACTACAGTGTACCCATCTTCTGATGGCTACTTCCAGCAGGATAATGCACCATGCCACAAAGCTCAAATCATCTCAGACTGGTTTCTTGAACATGACAATGAGTTCACTTTACTCAAATGACCTCTACAGTCACCAGATCTCAATCCAATAGAGCACCTTTGGGATGTGGTGGAACGGGAGATTCACATCATGGATGTGGAGCCGACAAATCTGCAGCAACTGCGTGATGCTATCATGTCAATATGGACCAAAATCTCTGAGGAATGTTTCCAACACCTTGTTGAATCTATGCCACGAAGAATTAAGGCAGTTATGAAGGCAAAAGGTGGTCCAACCCGGTACTAGCAAGGTGTACCTAATAAAGTGGCCAGTGAGTGTATTTTACTTCAGTTCGATGTGTTTGTAACTGGAACAGAATATTCAGTGAGGAAAAATAAAGAGAGATTGATTAGATCATGAAAAATACAAGAGCTTAGCGATGCCAGAACAAGATATTACATTTTGATGGTTGCAAATAGTAAAACTGCTGAAAATGTACTAACCCTCAGGTCATCCAAGATGTACAATATTTTCTTTCTTCATCAGAACAGATTCTGAGAAATTTTGCATTATATCACTTGCTCACCAGTGGATCCTCTGCAGTGAATGGGTGCCGTCAGAATCCGAGTCCATTGGAAAAAGTCCATCCCCTGTTTTCCTCCCACATCAAAATCCACTGACCTATTTAGGACTGTATTGGGCTTTTTTCACTTGTAAACAGTGCTTGATCTGGGCATATTTTGGTTCAGATAAGATGTTTTCACTGAAAAAATATATCGTGGAAAGAGGGCTAGTATTTTAAGCAACAGTTTAAAGTTTTAAATGTCACAAACATGCAGATTTTCACCTCACAAAATCTTAAGTGATGAACTGTGGATTATTGTGATGGTTTTATCAGCTGTTTGGACTCTCATTCTGACGGCACCCATTCACTGCAAATGATCAATTTGAGAGCAAATCATATAATGCAAAATTTCTCCAAATCTGTTATGATGAAGAAACAAACTCCTTTACATCTTTTATGGCATGCAGGTGAGTTAATTTTCAGAAGATTTTGTAAATTGTAATGTAAATTGGGTCAATTTTAATTGTATATTGATTTTTTTTTTTTTTTTTTTTTTTTTTTTTTCTAATTTAGAAAAGTTTATTAGGGTTAGATGACTGGATATCACCTGTACAGATCTGATACGTCGATGGTGAAAGTATTGTGTAATTAAATTTGCCACAGCGTAACGTCAGATCACATGCACTACTTGCCAGGCCATGTCTGACAATTCTCTGCAGATTTAATTAACTGTGAATTTGTTTTCTTTGGTTGAGCACGATTTGATACCCAAACAGCCGGCGTGACCATATACGCCCTCTCTTTTCATCTCCGTTGTGCGAGCAGACGTATATTCCATCTGATTGTATTTAATTCAACACGGAGCCAATTGTATTTAAATTACTTCAAAGAGTTGGAAGCAGTATTATCAAAGGCTTTGAGTTTGACAGCTCACGCTGAGGAGAACGGGGAGGCGCAGGACGCTTTACTATGTATGAGAAGCCTGTCTGATTACTGTGAGAGAATATTACAATACCGCTAACATTCCTGAAGGAGTGAGACTTGCTCATGAGATGCTTTTGTCAATAAGATGTGAGCCTAAATTATGCCAATGTCCTCTGATTGTGTCAAACCGGGGCCCGAGGCTCTGCCATCTCAGCTGGAGTGAAATAGTCATTTGGGTGGCTGTTTCTTTAAGTGCATTGGCGAGAATGCTTGCAAAATCTCTCAGCAGGTGAATGCTGGAGATTTATTGTCAGGAGAGTTTGGGGGTTTATTTGAGAACACTGTTTGAATAAATGGGTTTTGCACGCATAATACTGTAGTTTATTTTCGAGAAGGTGAATTTAAAATGGGCTCTTGAAAGCTCAAGTTCTTGTCGTGAGAAGTTGCACTTCACATCTGTCTAAATTGTTGTACGCATTAAAACACCTTGAGGTACAAATGAAGGCACACATGCTCACTCAGTCGCAGTAGTGGGGTCAAGATTGGTTGGTTATTTTATTGTTTTTTATATTTTGCAAGCAACATTTAAACTGATAATAATAATTGTAGTTCTTTGTATTATTAGTCATTTTGTGAGTTTGTCTATTTTTTTTAAAGAGACTCATTGTTTCTCCCTGTCTACTGTCTTTTACATGATAATTTAAGAAGTAAATAGAGTTTAATAAGTTTAAAATGGGCTCTACCATTTTTTTATTATTATTATGTAATTTGCAACATTTAAATTGATTAGTCATACTTTTTTTTATTATTATAGTTTATATAATTAGAATTATAGTCCTGTTTCCCTTTATGCAGAATTAGATTCAAGAAATGAATAATTAAAATGTCTTTATTTTATTTTGCAAGCAACATTTAAATTTATAATCTTTATAAACGTTTTTATATTTATTATTATTATTATTATTAGTTTATATTGTTTTTCCCTTGTATTTCATGCCAGAACTCAAGAAGCTACTGAAAAGTTTATATTGTACAATAATACTTTTCAGTACATATTGTAATGTGAACTAAAAACACTACATTGTTGTCATTTGACTTATGTCATGCATTTTTAATTGAGAGAGCGGTGCCCATTTTATCAGTACTATGCCTATATTTGCATTAATAATCATACTTTCTAAAGGTATTAAAATATCTTACCTGTAGGCTATTTATGTGTGCAGACAACCACCATGATGCATTCAAATAGATGAATATACCAGACAACCATCCAGCCACTGTGTTTTTTCCAGTCAGAGCTTTCAGTTTTATTTACAGATTGGCAGATATAGTAAATCATCCAGGTATTACAATTCATACATAAAATGTACATTATGCGCACAGTTTACATTGTGTGCAGTGGAGAATTATAAGAAGTTTGTGTTATGATATTCATAACATGTTTGAAATCTCCATCTGTTTCTTCTTCACTGGACAAGACTTTATCGTGTGACTGAAAGCATAAATCAGTCTTTACAAAGGCACTGCCTGTGATGGACACTTGACAGATTAAACACATGTGTTTTACACGAGTCTGTGTTACAGTGTGTACACAGTCTCTAAGAGCGGCAGAGAGTGACTCAAACCGCTGAAGCAGAGACCAACCATTGTTTACACAGCTTTTATATGTGTGAGTGTGTGCTTATTTGGCCCTTTTTTTTAGGTTTTCCAGCCCAATAATTCCTCAAAACCCACCCAAATATATAAAAAATGGCCAATCCGGCTGCTGAATCTTTTAACTACTGGAAATATCCAGCGGGGATGAAATATTAAGCTCTGAATGTGTTGGTAAAGTGTTCCGGCAAATGAAAAATTAAACATGTTTTTATGAACTGCAGCGTGCTCCAATCTTAATTACCCTGGAGGATCGTTAGAGTAAACAGTCATTTAAGGTTAATTACCTCTGACCCCTTAGTCTCTCTCTCATTTTTCTTCTGCCTCCCTCTCTCTTATTCCCCATAGGAATGTTATTAATATCTCAATGTTTTCTCCAAGAAGGCAATGAGATTAAATTGAGAGCAAATGGAGAGTAAATTGTTCCTTTAACATACAGTATGTGTACTGTGTGTTTGTGTGTCTTCATCAAGATGCTGTAGAACACATGACTAATCAACACCCTTGTATTTAAGCACTCTGGGATCCATATTATGCAGATCAAAGATTAACATGACAGGCATCAGACACCGAAGACAAGTTAAAACTAATATAATGTGCTGAAATGCATAGCAGGCAAGTGTGTGATCTACCAAAGAGAGAAGTCGCTTCGTCCATCTGATATTTTCTCCTGATTTAAGAACACAATACCATTCTTCAGCATTTAATTTGAGTCTGTAGGGAAAGAGTAAGAATGACTGTCAACTGCTAATTCATTCCTGGGGTCTTAAATCGATCCTGTGTGGAGTGAATAAGGCATAAGGGATGAATACAGCTGAAATCATCTTTTACAAAGGATCTTTGCCCCGCTGAGATTTAGCTTTGATAAATTTAGCTTTAGATAGATGGCTAGATAGATAGATAGTGTGTGTACTGCACAACCTTTGTTGTGTATTTATACAAATATATGAATGTAAATATTTTATTAGATGGAACTATTTTTTATTACTTAATTTTGTGTATAGATATTGAAATTTCACATGATAGTATATAAAAAAAGTATACATGTTAAATATTATAAATTGTTAATTTAATGTCATTTTAAAATATTGTGTTAATTTTATATATAACTAACTAACTAACTGATATAACATGTTAATTTGATACATCATTTCAAATTAGTGACTTAAGAAATAAACATTTCTTTAATGACCTTGCCTCTGTTACTGCCTGCGTAGACAACAGAGTGCAATGCAGCTAACTAAGTTTTGGAACAGAGTCCGTCCTGCTATCTGTGAATTCAGCATGGATTCCCATCACGTTCAGGCACAGTTGACACTGATACGCTTCTGAGTTTGCATTAAGTGACAAGACGGTGCATTTAATTTCCTTTCCTGCCCTTTACATCATGTTTTTAGTAGGACTCTTTGAAATTCAAAGCGCACAGCTTGAGAACGGATAGTGGTCATTCATCAGTCCTGTCAATTTCACACTGCAAACACATACAGGTTTATTCATTCAATTTGAGCCATTTAAACAGCACTTCCAAACCTCCTTCCGCCCCTCACTCAGCGCTACGACAACATTCCCGCAAATTATGACTTATGCTAATGGCTCCTGAAAGACTATAATGAGAAGTGAAATGGCAAAAGTGAAGTCGTTGAACCACACAAATAAACACAAGGGGATGTTAATGGCCACTGGAATGAAAAGTCAATGGGAAACATGAATGTCTCAATCCGCTGGGCCATTGCGGGTCCATTTGTATCCCAGTGGACTATAGCGAATGCGCAATCACGGCTTCCAACACAAGAAGCCCAATGAATAATGCACTTGATGATGTTTGCTTTCTGAAATGACGCAGATCCAGCAGCTCATGCGCAGCCCGAGGGATTGGACTGCTGAGTTCAAACTCAGAGAACTGTTATGGAGTTTTCTATTGAGAGATCATTAGCAGTGGGTGTTAATTTAGCCCGAAGATAAATGGCAAGAGGCATATATATTTAAAAGTAATTTCTCACCCTTTATGTGGGTGGGTGGTATTGATCTTTCAATCTTTACCATCTGGAAATTAGCGTTTTATCTCATACTGTGCTGGGAAAAAATAAATAAATGTGTATATATATGGATGTACATTTTATTTATTTATATATATATATATATATGTATATATATAAATAAAATATTTGACCCCCAGTTGACAACCTTCCATTAAAGTGTGAAATCGAGTGCCTCCTTCTTATTCACATCTACCAGACAAAAGTGTACAAGTGTGCCTCTAAATAATAGGAGTGCAGCTCTTGAGCGAAAAGCTATTTGTCAGGCACTGATCTGCATTCTAGTGTGCCAGGTGATACTGAGAGCAGCAGTAAACACTTGACTCCCATTAGTTATCAAATTTCAGACAAAGCAAGAGACTCTGTTCTTACAGTTGAAGAAGTGTGTTCATGTGAACATCTGAAAGCAGGTGATTGCATGCTAACAAGACAGGCGTTGGGTGCAGGAGCTTCACCTGACTCTATCTCTACATATGCATTGCTGCATATACCTCTGGGAATATTCACTGCAGTATAATTGACCCGTATACCAGAACAAGACATCTACAATACTCTGTTCGGAAATCTAATGAGCTGCCTATATAGGCTATATTTTAAGGCATCGCAGACTCGTTTCTGAGACACACTGACACACCAAAAATTACTGTATGCCTTTTATGATGCAATTTGGCCAGGTTATAACACCGTGTCACACTAGCACTTTTTGAGGTAATGGTAACTCAATGGAGAAATCCCTCCATCGATTATAAATATACATATTTAGTTCATTATACATTACCGTTCAAAAGTTTGAAGTCAGTAAGATTTATTTTTTTTCTTTTATTCATGATTTTATTTTAATCATTCAGAATGTTTCTTGAGCTGCAAATCAGCATATTAGAATGATTTCTGAAGGATCGTGCGACACTGGATGAATGATGCGGAAAATTCAGCTTTGCATCACAGGAATAAATTACATTATAAAATAAAACGAGGTTAAAGTTAAAAAAAAAAAACATTTTTGTTAATTGAAATAAAGCTCATATATATATATATATATATATATATATATATATATATATATATATATATATATATATATATATATATATATATATATATATATATACTATTATAATATATAATAGGTCCGTTATATATACATGTATGTCAGCAGACAGACACAGGACACAGAGCTAAGTACAATACAATCAACAGATTTATTGAGTAGCAGCAGAGGGGAATGAGATGAGCAGAATGTCCAGGTAAGCAGGCGGGAAATGGGAATGTCTCTAGGGGCTTATGTGAATGTTCATTTTCCTTTTCCAGGGGATCCGGAGGTAACAGTGGAGCGTGGAAACTGTGGAGACCTGGAGCGGTGGAGAACTCTCTGAATTGTGGTGTCTCTCTGACTATATATATATATATATATATATTACTGACCTATCAACCCCACACTTTTGAACAGTAGTTTGTTACCATATTGTAAAGAAATAAATGAATAAAAACAGTGAAATCTTGCACAATATTTATTTGTACTGTGTATTTTTATCTATAAGGTGAGCCTACCAACATGCTAATGCTAAGCTCTCTTGTGCACTATTTGCCTGACACTTAAGTTGCTGCCTATGTAGAGCGTTTCAAATCACTCACATATGAGCTTGTGTGATACATTAGAAATCAGCTGCATTTGTACGTATAGTAATCAGCTAATGAGGTTTTGGAACAGAGCCTATATGAGTATTTCAGGCTGTTCTGAGAAAACAGCAGCTCATTACTCTTTTATTTATCATTTGCTCTTCTGTGTAAGTCCAGGTCTGTTTCTTTTCTTTTTTTTTTTTTTTATATCCGTTAATATTACAAGAATGAGGGGAATTTAAAACGCATTGTATGTCCTATCAAACACTAATAGGCTTATGCTATGTGATCCATTATACCTCAAAAAGTGGCTAATTTATAATTGTAAGAGCACACAATAGCTATAATGAGCTAGGATTGTATCATGAATTATGCAAGCAGTTTTTATTCACCCAAGTTTATTTTGCAAGTAATTTGTCTACGTCAACAATCTGCCATAATGTACTGCCACAATATTTACTAAAATTTTCTTCTTGCATGTGAGTATTATAGCAATACAGAGTCTTCTGATTTGATTAATTAAAGCTGTTAAAGCCAACATTTTCCAGGTTTGTGGTATTGAATCTGGTTTCACAAAATACAAATTTTGGTTGAGGAGCTAGTAATAATTTTCACACTTTAGTCTGGGGACTAATTCTCACTATTAACTATGAATTTTGCCTCAATACACTCCTAATTTGCTCCTTATGAATAGTTTGTAAGGTGTTAAATTTAGGTATGGGGTAGGATTAAGGGATCTAAAATATGGTCATCCAGAGTAAGGCATTAATATGTTATTTTTATGTACTAATAAACAGCCAATATCCTAGTAATATGCATGCTAATAAGAAACTAGTTAATAGTGAGAATTGGTCCGTTAACTAAGTGTTACCATACTAATGATCCAAAACTGTGTTATTTGTTTTTCGAGTTATCTCTATGGAATAATCAGTACTTTTGGATGGACAAAAGTTCTTATCACAGAGGGTTAGGGTCGATGGATGGATGTCATACAGTAAGTGCAATAATAGTCCCACACTCCTCAAACACTTGAAATGTGCCTATATAGCGTTTTTATTAGTCATATAAAAATAATAATAATAAAAAAAATTTGGGTCATTGCCCAGCTCCACCTGTCATTGATCTAGCACCCCCTCAGCACCTGCGTTCAAAATTCCCTAATCGAGTATTACTTTTTTTGTAATCTGGTTACGTAATCCAGATTACATGTAATTGGTTACCCAGCACTGTTGGTGAGTCACTTTTATGGAGACAACTTTGAGTCTCCTTATAAACACCCAAATCTTATTACCTGTGCTGATAAATATGTAAACGTTGCCTTTAGTATCACAGATATTCCATGTTTGGTCATTAGAAAATCTGTGGAAGCACCGCCCAGGGAACGTTCCGTAGTTGCCATGCCGCCAGACATGATTCCATGGAAACGCAGTTTCTCATGCACTCCATCTTGAGGCAGAGAACAGGCCACAGCTCTGGAGCCTTCAAGACGTGCTTCTCTTTGTTCCAATTCGCACCGTGTTTTCAACGGAATTAGATTTTGCCTTTGATCGTTTTGTTTCATAACTGAGGGCTGGTTCAAATATCGATCAATGTACTAAATGAAGCTATATAGTGACGATATTTCACCCATCTGGTCAAATATTAAGTAATAAGAGCACAGAAGGTCATAGAGTATGAAATTAGTGAATGATAACTATATAAACTGCAGACGGTGCAGATTTCTCAGCTGCACAGGACTATTTCAGGAACAGATGTCCTTCGCTCTCTCTCTCTTCCTCACTCAGTTTCTCCCAAAGGAATCCCCAAAATAACATAATTTGTTTTTGTCCTTTTTTTAGCAGCTGACTTTTAATGTACATACCTCGCGCACTGCGTTATGTTCTTCATGCTCACGTCTGCAACTCACACAAAAAGACACAGCTCTACCTCCTTTCCTCCTCTCAGTGTAGATCTCTCAAAGCACATGCAGCACTTTCATTGAATCGAATATCCTTGTCTCTTTAGACTACAGGGTGTGATCGCTTGAAGTACAGGTTCTGTAGGCTGTATAAAGTGAGTGAAGTGACATTCAGCCAAGTATGGTGACCCATACTCGGAATTCGTGCTCTGCATTTAACCCATCCAACGTGCACACACACAGCAGTGAACACACACACACCGTGAACACACACCCGGAGCAGTGGGCAGCCATTTTCTGCTGCAGCGTCCGGGGAGCAGTTGGGGGTTCGGTGCCTTGCTCAAGGGCAGCTCAGTCGTGGTATTGAGGGTGGAGAGAGCGCTGGACATTCACTCCCCCCACCTACAATCCCTGCCGGCCCGAGACTCGAACCCGCAACCTTTGGATTACAAGTCCGACTCTCTAACCATTAGGCCACGACTTCCCCATAATGGAACAGTTTTTGCTGTGATTTTATGTTGAAGATGAAGGTCTAGAACAAAAGCTCCAGGTCATCAACATTTCAGCACTCGCTTCCATCACTGATGTATTACATAAGAGCAGCTTAGTGACATGACAGCACAATTAAGACTGTTATTTTCCATTTTAATAATGAAATAAACACAAATTGTGTTTTTATGTCATACTCAATTTAGTCAGCTTTTTAATCTATTACTCAAGTGAAAAATTTATATACTAAATTGTATTTCAATTACATTTATTTCATGCTAAGTATACTACAAATACATTTACATATTTGTGTACTTTTTTTAATTAGGATGCATTTGTACTTTTGGTATACTAAAGTGGTATACTTAAAGTCTGCTTAACTGGAAAAACTAATTTTGTGCTTAATGCACTCTATGTGCAGAAGTAGTGCTGAAGTCTAACTAAAGATATACTGAAGTGCATTTGATTGTGCTGAAGTGGAGCTATTACAAGTATACTTCAGGTACAACAAAATATCTTGAATTTGAAGACCAATATTGTTCACAGATCATACAATCCTCATCAGTAGTGACATTAAAACACATTTAGGCTTAATATTAAAAAGTGTGCATTGTTCACGTGTAGTACTCCAAATACAGTTTAATAATTTTTATATCAGTAAATCTCGAGCGATATGTCAGTAAATATGCTAATATTGGGATTCCTTCCCTCCATCCCGCCATCCATCCATCCCATTTTCCATACTCTTCGTGACTGGTTTTAATGTATATTAAGAAGAAATGTTTTTAGTTTTTTCTAAAATGTGCAAAAATCTAAACTGAGCAGTTATTTCCTTTTTGTATTTATTTATTTAAATCGCATTCTCTGCATATCTAGTTATACAAATAGCTGTGTGTGCTGATACTGAGCATTTTGTCAGATTAATGAAATGAAAGCAGAGCCAGTGTGGAGCATTATAAAGTGAAATTGTATAATTAAACATTCATATTAAGAATTTAGCCAATTAAACTGAGTATGACCTAAAAATGACACCGTTTGTGTTTATATCGTTAGTAAAATGTCCCTGGAAATAAAATCTAAATGGTCTCTTCGTAAATAGCCCATTTTTGACACTTGAATGGCCAACTGCTCAGTTCTGGCAATGTCCCATGAACAATTGGCCATTTCTTTTGTGTATTTATGTGTAAAATGCTTTTCGTTGTTGGTCGGAAAACCTCTCGGCCAAAGATTTGGTTATTTTCATAAGTTGTCTGTGCCCCTGCAATGTTGTATAATGTTGTATTATGAGCAGTCCAGTGATGTTGTGCCTTTGTACCCTCTTGGCATCTAGAATTTTAAAGTTATTCATGTTACATTTAGAGGTCCTGTTATGAATATCATCATTATGATGTGGATTCATTTTTAAAAATGTTATTTGAGGAGATTAAAGTTCTCCAATGGCTTTAGATTTTTAATCAGAGCCTTTGTGTGACCTTTTTTAAATATGCACTTATGTGTATTTGTGTATTTTAAATACAGATTTTTGCCAGTCATGCAAATCGTAAAATCAAATATGACACTTTTAAACCCAACGATCAAGTCGATATATTAGCCATGCATGCAGTGGTGGGTTAATGCATGCTACCATGTGCTTTTATATTAGTATTTAATAAATAGGACTTCATGAGGTGCCATGAAAATGCTATGCTGGGCAAAACCATTTCTGCATTTAAATCTCTGGCGTAATTAGTCTCCCTCGCCTGGTCGGTGTGTCTGAAAGGAAAGATTTAGTTGGTAGAAACACCTCAGTGCTGATTTGTTTCCTTCATGTTGATGCAGATACATGGTAGCGAGGGAGATTGTGTTTGGTGTTTGTGTAATATGTCACGGGAAAGCGCTGAGTCGACGTTCCAGGGAATGATATGCACCGGGACGAGATGCTGGCAGTGGAGGTGTAAAAGCTGTCATGGCATGTATGAAGACACCAAAACTGGCGCAAATGTGGCTTCATTTAATGACATGCACAGGCCTGTCTGAAAGCCAGCGCTTGTTTTTCTTTCTCCACAAGGCTGCTTATGAAATCAATAGTTTTATGGGCAACCGACTGTGACTTTCGTTTATTTCTGTCTTTTATTACTTCCTCTATCAATCTGGTTTTCTGTCTGTGTTTTCAAAAATGAGTATGTGGTTTTATTACATCACAGGTTCCTGCAGCTCAGATGATAGAAGGTCATGGGTTCTTTTTTGCAGGGCTCTTAAAAGCATGAAATAGACTTATGTTTTCTCTCTCTGTTGTCTTTATCGCAGTTCAATATTCCCAGCCAACAGGGAACATTCTCAGAAGCTTTCTGGCCTTTATTAAAGCTACAGTTCGTAAGTTTTTTTTTTTTTTTTTTTTTTTTTTTAGGTAAAAAATTATCCGAAATCAATATTTGAGCCTGTACACAACCAGCCGGTGTTCAAAACTACCACCTTACTTTAGCCCGATTCACAACGGTTAGCTTATAATAATGTTTTCTAATTTGAGTAGTACGGGTAGGTTTTCGCGGGAAATTCGAGCATGGCACTGCGTCGTTACGTCATGTCTGTAAGCATAAAGAAGTCGTCCTGCTACTAGGCTATCACATGTGAGGATCCTGCAGGTGACGGATCGTTTATAGCCTTTTCTCACAGCAGCTAGAACAGGGATGGGCAACTGGCGGCGGTCTTTTAGTACGGCCGGCTTGATCATATTGGACTCATAAGATAATTTCAGCGTAGTAGGACGTGCAATCTAATGTAAACATTCACTAACATTAGCAAATAATAAAAGAAAAACTGATTTTCCAGTCAAGATGGTAAACAGATTATCGTTTTACCAAATTCAAGGGGATACCATATGTTTGGAAATCTGTATTTTTATTTTTTTTAAACTCTCCATCACACCACTGCTCACAAACAATGGGGACGCAACGGGAGTTGCACTTGCCTCACATTTTAAAGGTAAATTGCACAGTCAACAAAACCTTTTTGCTAAATGCATGACAGAAATGTTTGCACTGAACTATGTTCTTAGGGTTTCCGCGGGTCCTTAAAGTATTCAGTTTAATTGTTTAAATTTAAGGCCATGAAACTCTTGGTACAAAAAGTCTCAATTATTAGAGGTCTTAAATTTGGGGACGGAAAGACAAGAATTGCTATATAGATTAATATGACGATTAAGCTTAATTAAAAAGGCTATGATTTCACTGAATAAATATGACAGCTGAACGTATCAAAGTCAGGCGCTGCTGCTTTGTGTTCTGCTGTTACCGGAGAAACCGCTATATTTCTGCAGTTCCGAAGAGAACGAATTAGAATTTTCAATAAGCCCGAGTCTGCTATTTTTGCTACACATTTGTTAAATGTGAACCGATGGATCGACAAGAAGCTAATGCATGATGAAATCTAAACAATTAAGACACTAAAAGATATATTTGTTATATAATAATTGATTGATTGATAATTGCTTAAATTAATATAAAAATTTATACTTTTGACTCATCCCTTTTCTTAAAATTTTAAAGGCTGAAATGTGAAGTGCAGGTCTTAAAAAGGTCTTTAAATATCTTAAATTAGATTTTTTAAATCCTGCAGATACCTGGTTATATTATGGTATCAATTGCAATAACTTTTTTTTTGTTTTGTTTTTTTAAAAACCTCCTTTTTGGACTCTCACAGGACCCATCATATTTGTTGGGTACTGCGATATGTTTAACAGTAGCTCTTTTTTTTTTTTTTTTTGTATTCACTTTCCAAACCCCAAATGAATGTTGAAAACTAACACTGAATTACCTGAAGGAATGATAAGAGTGCCTCAGATTTTCCATTCTCATGTCATGTTCATTTTTATAGCAGCAAAAGCCCTCATATTCTCACTGTCTTTGGTGCAGGTGCTTAAAAAAGTGGAAAGAGTGCATGAGTACACTGTAAAAAGTGATAAGTTGACTCAAAAATAATTATAGCTGAGGCATATATAAATAAAACAAAGACTGAGATAGAACTGTACTGTGTAACAGAGTATCTGTCTATCTATTTATTGTTCTATCATTCTATATGTAAGGTATAGATAGACCTATAAACCTTTAATCTATAACTTATTTTTTAAGCAACTTTTAAGTCTCAAAAATTCAAATATTAGTTACATTATTTTTTTTCATATTCCAATTAATTGTGCAGTTTAAAACCTATCTATTGGCCAGTGCCACCAAAAAGATTATTTTATGTTTGTTAGCTGTACCACGTTTAGATTTATTTTATTTATTTTTTCACCATGCAGTCAACCTTCAAAATGTTTATAATATACAGATTTCATTTTTGTTCTACTTTTTTTGTAGACACTGACTGCTGACTATTATAGAAGAATGTCATGTTTTCTCTGGCTAAATTCAAAATGATAAAAAAAGTCCTAGTTTCTTTCCTTCATACTTTCAGACATGCTACATCTTTTTTTGTATTACGTAACTGTGTCTGGATGGGCCAAGTTTCTAAACAGCAAATACACTCAGCAGGACACTTGTGTGAACTTGAGAGGAACTGACTTCATAAATCCATTAAAAATTACCTTGGGACCGGTTAGTGAAAACTCAAGGTCAAAAATGACTCTGAAAAGGGGAGATACTTCCAAGAAGAGCTCTAGAGACATTACTTTGAAAATGCCACTTGTTTTAATATTTATTTTTCTAACGCAGTTGCATTCATATATTCATTATGATGCATTTTAGCATGACTATATTCATTATGATGCATTTTAGCATGACTATACTTTATAGTATGAAGAGGTTGAGTCGGCATACAAGTGGGATATAAATCCCAAATTCAAATTCATTGGAAGAGCAATAAATTCAAGATTGAGATCATCATATTAGTGAATCAGTTTCCCTCCTTCTCTGTTCCAGTGAGAAGGGTAGCATTTGGATGGGTGGAGACGTAATGATTTGATGCATTAAGTTAGCGATGTCACTTTGTATCCAACATCTGCCGTCTAAATGAAGGACCATCTCGACTCTCTTCCGTCGGACCACCAGCTGCTGTGTGACAGTGTGCGAGCGAAACGACCGTGACAGACGGGTGAGTGACAGATACGTGTGTGACTGGAGTGCACTTCACTACTCCAGACTTCCTGAGTGGCAGCACATCGGCCTATGTCAAAGACAAGGGTCTTCTGTGAACATTTACAATCTCAGTATTTGGTTTGGTTAAATGCCAACAAGGTCATTTAGATCATTGATCCTTTGTGAATTTAACCCTATAAAGCCTATATATATTTGATATACAAAGGCCTCTAAGTGAGGGTTCTCTAAGGGGGGTTCAATCGTGTTAAAACATAAAATAGGATCCACAAAGATTTTGAGGATTTTTTATGTTCATCTCATTTTCTTGTGTATTGCATGTTTTGCCCCATAATAAAAACTGCAGAGTTTTGATCATTAAACCAAGCAATTGAATAGCATCTTATGAAAACATTATTGGCTGACAACTGATATATGCATTGTATGTAAGTAGTCTTATATACAGTTATAAAGATTTAATTGATTTACATTACAAGCTATCATAATTTCTCAGTTTTTTTAAATATCAGCAACTGCAGCAAAATGCACAGTTAAATTGAGGTGTTTTATCGTTCTTGTGTTTGGCCTCCATATTCTTACTGTATCATACTATATGAGCCATAAAAGCCTTATGTATCAAATATGATGCAAATAAAAACGTGCAAACTTTTTTTTTTTTTGACTTATTTCATATGCCAGGCTTTGCATTGTTAATGGGTGTTACTTTTGTTGTATTTTATTCAGAATATCTGTTTGTGTATGAGAGAAATGGAGGTTCATTGAGTGCTTTTATGGTTGACCATGAGGGGTTTCGTTCGTAAATATCAGTGACCTTGTTTCTTTGCTCCAATGACCTTTCACTCAGTATTAGGCATGAGCTGCAAAAATACAATATTACAGACATAGAAAACCCCTTTTTGCAGGAAAGGTTGCCAGCGGTTACCTAGGGACATGTTTTTCTTTGAAGAGGAAGATCAGAGAATGAGCAGAGCTTGAAATCCACAAACGGTTTCAAAAGCATGACAAATAGAGCGCAATCTTACTCATCGCTCAGAAAACAAATGTATCTTCATTCACAGCTGGCATCCGAAGCAGATGCTCTCAGTTATGAGAAACCGTAAAGAACAAGTGTAAATATGGGATGCATGTATTTCATTGCAATTGTGTTGTACACTCGCTGTAAACAAAACTCAGATGGCACATAAGAAATGCACATGCATCTTTATGCATGTTGGGTTTCAATCACTACATGCATGAAGGTTTACTGGAGTGAATATCCATGAGGTAGCTGGCAAATGCAGTACACTATGGGCCCTATTTATTTGGGATATGAAAAAAAATGGAACAAGCTATCAGATGTGCTTTTTTTTCTGACAACAATTGCACAAATAACTACACACACCAAAAGGAGGCTATTAAAAATAATTCCATCTAAAATTAAAATTAGCAGAAAATGTACTTACCCTCAGGCCATCCAAGATGTATATGAGTTTGTTTCTTCATCAGAACAGATTTGGAGACATTTAGCAGTACATCACTTGATCACCAATGGATCCTCTGCAGTGAATGGGTGCCGTCAGAATGAGTCCAAACAGCTGATAATCACAATAATCCACAACTAATCCACACCACTCCAGTCCATCAATTAACATCTTGTGAAGCAAAAAGCTGTAAGAAACAAATCCATCATTGCAACCTTTCAAACCATTGCTTCTGGCCAAAATAACAGTTCATAATCTATAATAATGCTTCCTCCAATGATAAAGTCTGTTGTTTTCTCACATCAAAATGCACCAACATATTTGTTTAGAATAGATTTGGACTGTTTTCACTTGTAAACGATGCTTGATTTCTGCATATTTCACTGCAGAAAACAATGTTATGGATAGAGGACTCATTTTAGACCTTTTTAAAATGGCTAAATTTTAAGTTAAAAATGTCTTAAATATGAATTTGTTTCTTAAAAAACGCACAGCTTTTCACTTCACAAGATATTAATTGGTGGATTGGAGTGGTGTGAATTATTGTGGTGTTTGGACTGTCATTCTGACGGCACCCATTCACTGCAGTGGATCCATTGGTGAGCAAGTGCTGAAATGCTACTCAAACTGATCTATATCTTGGATGGCCTGAGGGTGAGTACGTTTTCAGCAAATTTAAATTTTTGGGTGAACTATTCGTTTAACATCAACAAAGTACTTCATTAATTTCATTTAGACTAATTTAGTTTTTTCTTGCAGACCTACAGAGTATTCTTTTCACTAGCCCACACTTTACCACCAAATAAGAAAGTTTCTCGACTGTACAACTAAACTAATTTTTCACTGTCTTTGAAAGTGTCCTGCTCAGGTGTTTTGATGATATTGACCTAAACGCATCCCTGCAGTGGTGACACTTAAACGTAGCATCTGGCTAACAGAGACATTTGGCAGTAACTGCAGCTTTAACTGGCATGCAGTAATGAAGATCCATGGGCCTGGTTAAAGGTTTATCTGTGCACGTATGGCCCAGCAGATGCTAATGCAGAGATTAACGTCAATGGGCAAAGACCTCTCATTTCCACACATGGGCGCTTCTTCATCAGCGCTAATGTGCAAAAGTTTACGGACTAGCAGCATTATTGCGGTTTGCACACTTTCTACAAAGGGAGGTGAGAATCCATTGGTATATATTTCTTCATTACTTTTGACATCAAAGCTACATGCAAACATTTGGCATAATTTTATACTCTATCATCCTTCACACATTCACTTTTACTCACTATTCTGAGTACCTAAGCGCTTCTTTCTCATGCTCATTCTTATTTGACTAAAGCTTCAGCAGCAAATTCAAATAAATGTCTGATTGAAATCCAATTCGAGCGCTACCTTTTTATAATGACGTTCAGGTGAATAGTCGAGGTGCCGACTGCTCCTCACTCATCATTTCCAAACTCGCTTCTTTAAGCCTATTTTCATGTTATCTGAGGTTTTGTTGCATAAAGAACTTGGGCAAGAATAAACCATTTATTGAATTATGAATATGGAAAATTTCCTCAATCCTTTCAACATTTCCAATTATCGAAGAGTGCTGTGTGCATTGTCAAGTAAATTCACGCCAATTCACTCTCTCTATCTCGCTTGCCTTTATCTGCCTTAACACAGTGGCTCTGTTCCAAAACTCAGTGAGCTGCTTTACTGTCTGCTGCCTACACAGACAGCTGCCCTCTAACCCTGCCAGTAAAGTGATTGCTGGCCTTAACTGGTTTAAGCTAGTGTTGAAATAGCCCTTGTGGTGTGCCGAAAATCCTTTTGGTGTTGATCTGGTGTTCCAGGTCCAAAATGGCAGACGTTTTAAAAACCGCTAGTAAATCTCTCATTATGCTGTGTTATAACCAATTATAGAATCTTTTCAAGAACTTGTTTATTTCAGTTAGGAAAGGTTTTTTATTTCTTTTTAGAACTGGTTGATTGTAGGCCTCTTTGATCTGAGCTTAAACGCCTCAGTTTTGTCTGCTGAGAAATAAATAAATAAATAAAGCTAAAACCAGCCTGAGTGGATTTTCTGGTCTAAGCTGGTTAGGGTCTACTGATTTGCTGGTTTTAGCAGGGTTTTAGGCAAGGCAAGGCAAGGCAAGGCAAGTTTATTTATATAGCACATTTCATACACAGTGGTAATTCAAAGTGCTTTTACATAAAAGAAAGTGAAATAGACATTAAAATCAATAAAAACATGGAAATAAAAATAATAAAAACAAGGAATTTTAAAATGATATAGAAAATGATTTAAAATAAATTTAAAGAAAATGATTAAACCTAAAATTTATTGCAGTCAGTTCGGACATATAGCACAGTGCTCATTCAACAAATGCACAGTTAAACAGATGAGTTTTGAGTCTTGATTTAAATGTGGCTAATGTTTTAGCACATCTGATCTCTTCTGGAAGCTGGTAATTGTCAGTAGATTTTTAGGTAATTGTCAGTAGATGTTCAGGCTGAAATATCAGCTGGCTGGAATGTCAATGTCCAGAATGTCCGGTCATTTTGTGCTGGAGAAGATTTTCTTTTTCCCGAACATACTAGTTAAAAAAAAAAAAAAAAAAAAAAAAAAAAAAGCAATGACTGGCCTACAAGAAATCGCTTATTATTATTATTTTTATTATCCTATGTAATTACCAAATATTGGATTTGACCATTTTATGAACTCTTTTCTTTCTATTAGCACAGGTTTTGTATTTATTTCTGGAAATGACTGGTCGTAGGCTTTATTGAATAAATAAATAAATAAATAAAATAATTTTTTGATCAATGATTTAATAACCACAAACAACCTGGGCCCGTATTCATAAAGATTCTAAGAATCCTCTCAGAAAACTCTTAATTTAGCTTAAAAACTTTTACATAGGAGTCTTAGCTTAAGAGCGATTCGGGACCGATCTGAGAGCAACTCTGAGTAAGGAAAAGACAAAAACTTTCATCTTAGTGAGGAGGCGGGGTTGACCCCGTTGCTATGTATGACACAATCTTTTGAAGACTGTGATTGGTTGGTTGTCAAGAAGGAAATAAAAGAGTGCTTTTAAGAGTAGGGTATATTATAAGCCTTCACTTTGAAATTACAGGCGGAATTTTTCCTCTCGTTCTTTCTCACACACACACACACACACACATTATATATGTATATATTCTTTATTTTTTATTTACCATGCTGTCATACTTACAGAGCCGGCGCCAGGGCACCTCCATCGGGGGGGGCATTTAAATTTCTAGGGGGGGCACAAATCACGTTGTGTGTGTGTGTGTCGGGGGAGTGGGGGAGCTGCAATCTGTGATCTCGTGCAGTTGCTGACGCACGCTAAAGCGTGCAATCGCATTATGTGCGCTGTTTTATCGGTACTTTCGCTTTCAAAATCGATCGCGTTCAGCAAGGAGGGGAGAGGATGGAAAGTGGGGGGGGCACTGTAACTCGTTTGGGGGGGGCACAGCCCGTGACGCCCCTTGGCGCCGGCCCTGCATATTTACTGTGTTTTATAGGAAATGAACAGAGACATATAAGCCTAATAAGTGCTGTAATAGACCCAAATCATCACTGCTGCATAGTTGCATTTTTCCAGTTGCCAAATATGTTAATGTAGTGATTTCTGGCGCTATGGCAATTCTGCGCGGTGTTTGAGATGTTAGCATATCATTAATAAGATCGGTCACAAACATGATCCCTGCACGAACTAATGTGTAGTGTCTTATTAACTCACTGTCATGCATTGTGTGCAACACATTTCTTCTCCCTCTTCATTTTCGTCCATTTTCTCCGCTGTTAAAGAAACTCTTAAGCCCCTTAAAAGTCCTCGTCCGTACTCCTAAAAAGTTTGACCTTAAGACCTCTTTTAAGGGTTAAGATGCTTTCTGAATTACTTTTTTCTTTACTAGGATTTTTCTTTAATTTTAAGAGTAAACGCCCACATTTCTAAGAATTTTCTTAGAATTTTGTCACTAGGAGCTACTTTTTGCATTAAAATTCTTCATGAATACGGGCCCTGGATTTTATGTTTCTAAATGAAACACGGCTAGAAGACAGCAGCAGTGCAACAGTCCTCACTGAAACAGCCCCTCCTATCTTTAATTTTATAAGTGTCTGCAGGACTGTTAGGAGAGGTGGAGGTGTAGCTGCTCTGTTTAAAGATGTCTATCAATGCAAGCAAGTGTCGTTTGGTCAGTATTTGTCTTTTGAAAACCTAAGTATTGTGCTGAAAGGAGCTCCACGCACTCTGTTTATCATTATTTACAGGCCTCCAGAATATTCTCCAGCCTTTGTTGATGAGCTCACTGAACTGTTTTCAATGATTTCCTCAGAGTTTGACTGTTTCGCTATTGCATTGGATTTTAATATTCACATAGATAATGCAGAAATCAAAACTACAAAATAAATTATAACTGTTTTAAACACTTTTGACCTGAGTTAGCATGTGCATGGACCCACACACAATTGTGGACACACTCTAGATTTATTCATCAGTAGAGGTCTAAACATTTCATCCATTATTATTAAGGATGTAGCACTATCTGATCACTTATGTATTTTCTTTGATATATTGATCTCTGTCACCACTGAATCTAGATCTGTCTCTGTCAGAAAGAGATGCATTAATGAGAACACTAGTGCGCTATTTATGAAGGCAATGTCTCTAACACCAAGCATTTCTGCAGACTCTACAGATTTCTGTAGAGTCTCTAAACATTTCTGTTGATCTTCTCCTGGAGTCATTTAACTCAAAAGTTAAGAATGTTATTGATGATATTGCTCCGATAAAGGTCAGCAAGAAGACTGGCAGACAAAAATAAATTTGGAGAAAATCAACAACAGTTCAGAGTATGAAAAAACAATGCAGAAAAGCTGAGCGTATGTGGTGGAAGACGGAACTCGAAATTCACTATAGCATCTATAAAAACAGCCTTCATGCTTTCATTGTGGAACTAGCCACAGCTAGACAGACCTTCTTCTCAAACCTTATAAACAGTAACTTAAACAACACTAACACTCTTTTTGCGACTGTTGAGAGACTGACAAACCCCCCAAGTCAGATTCCCAGTGAAATGCTCTCCGACAGCAAATGCAATGAGTTTGCTTCCTCCTTTTCTGAGAAGATCAATAATATCAAAAAGGAGATTGGCACATCCTCAAGTTATGCAGAGGTCACACAGATTCGACCACAATTTCAAAAAGAAGTGACTATGTCTGTCTTTAAAGCAATTGATAGCAAAATTTTGGAAGAAATAGTACAGCACCTTAAATCGTCAATCTGCTATCTTGTCTCACTTCCCACATCTTTTTTCAAAGGTGTGCTTAACTGTTTAGAAGCTGATCTCTTAGAAGTGGTGAATGCCTCACTACTTTCTGGGACTTTTCCAAACTCTCTTAAAATTGCAGTTGTTAAGCCCCTTCTGAAAAAGCGCAATCTTGATAATACCATGTTGAGCAACTATAGACCAATATCAAATCTTCCTTTCATAGGTAAGATTATTGAAAAGGTAGTTTTTAATCAGATGAACAAATACTTAAACTCAAATGGATACCTGGACAGTTTTCAATCTGGTTTCTGAGCGCATCACAGCACAGAGACAGCACTCATTAAGATAATAAATGATATTTGCTTCAATTCTGATTCCGGAAAAATATCAGTGCTGGTATCTTAGTGCTGCGTTTGACACTGTCGAGCATAACATACTTCTAAAGAGACTGGAAAACTGGGTCGGGCTTTCTGGGATGGCACTCAAATGGTTCAGGTCATACTTAGAAGGTTAGAGGTTATTATGTGAGTATAAGAGAGCATAAGTCTAAGTGGACGGCCATGACATGCGGAGTCCCACAAGGCTCAACTTGTTCATTCCTTTATCACATGCATGGTGAATGGTCTCCTCACCGGCCTTCCCAAGAATACCATTAGACAGCTGCAGCTCATCCAGAATGCTGCTGCAAGGATTCTGACTAGAACCAGAAAATCTGAGCATATCACACCAGTCCTCAGGTCCTTACACTGGCTTTCAGTTACATTTAGGATTGATTTTAAAGTACTTTTACTCGTTTATAAGTCACTCAATGGCCTAGGACCTAAATACATTGCAGATATGCTCACTGAATATAAACCTAACAGACCACTCAGATCATTAGGATCGAGTCAGTTAGAAATACCAAGGGTTCACACAAAACAAGGGGAGTCCGATTTTAGCTATCATGCCACCCGGAGCTGGAACCAGCTTCCAGAAGAGATCAGATATGTTAAAACATTAGCCACATTTAAATCCAGACTCAAAACTCATCTGTTTAGCTGTGCATTTGTTGAATGAGCCCTGTGCTATGTCCAAACTGACTGCACTGTATTTTATGTAATCATTTTCTATTCTTAACTGTTTTAAATTCATTTTAAATCAATCTCTATATCATTTTAAAATTCCTTGTTTTTATTATTATTTGTTTTAATTCCCTTTTTTTATTGCTGTGATGTATTATTTTTAATTACTATTTCACTTTATTTTATGTGAAGCACTTTGAATTACCACTGTGTATGAAATGTGCTATATAAATAAACTTGCCTTGCCTATCATAAGCATAACAACATGCAAATATTAAACTCATTTGAACTCTACGGTAAGTTTAAACTTTGCTTATGTACTTATCAGGTTAAATTTTTTAGGGTTAAAATATTTGATAATAATTTAAAAAATGAGTTTGTTACATTTGTTCATTTATTAAAATTATTTATATTTTTTACCTTATCTATTTTATCAGTACTTTTCAGTATTTAATGAATTATTTACAATCAACATTTCTCTTGCTTTCCCTGGCATCTGAGTTACTAAGATTGTTGCAGTGCAATATGGGATTGCCTTCTCCCTTAAGGATATATACAATGCTACCTTAGAATTAAGATTTTAAAAAATTTAAACCAAACCAACCAACTTTTTCCATCAGTCTTCATATTTTAAGAGTGTCTGTGATGCTTTAAATGCTGTTTATATAGGCAGTTCAGTAGCTTTTGGAACAGAGACAGTATCTTGTGCCACATTATACATGGTTTGTTTACAAAAGCATTATGCCTTATAAGATTTTAATGTGATGTTGTTTTCACTGCAGTATGTCAGGAGCTTGTTAATGCGATATGATTATCTCCAGCGAGCTAACACTATTAGGTCCATGTTAAATACATCACAATTAAGTATTAATTTGTGTTAGACTGCAGTCCTGGCCATTGTAGTCTGTTGTAACTGCTTTCTGTAGTAAACATTATACATTAACTTATATCTCATTCTTCATGCTGAATCCTGCTGTTTGATGTAATATATAGAATCTGAATGTTTAACGAGTACACTCATTTGACAAGGGCGGCTGGGTTTATAGACATGATATGAGGTTTTTAATCCTTCATAATATCATAGATCTTTCGCTGTCAGTTAGTCTCTGAACATTCTCTCTGTTATATCATATTAGAATGGAGAGAAGCATATCAGGGCAACTTTATGAGCGTAAAGTAGTTTAATAGTTTACCATCAGAGTCTATTTCTTCCCTCTGGAAAATGGAGATAGTGACTGATATGGAAATGTTGACCCATTCCCAGTGCTTGACTGTGTTACTGGAGTTGTGACAGGGCAAATGATGCATGCATATTAACTTTTAAAGTCTCATTGTGTAGTCTCTATGCGAGTAGCAGTTCCAAACTGAATTGCAAAAATAACTTTTTCCAGTCTCTTTCTCAAACACTTTCTCTGTTTCCAGTATTGTGAATTGCTGGCTACGTTACTGTTGAATCTATGTATGATAATTAGGGTGATTTAATTACACAGACAAAGCAACTGCATTTGAAAGTACTGCATTTGAATGTTATCTTGATTTACATAACTATGCAGTATATCATTCAAATTGATTATGGAGCTTAATTCTCATTCTTTTTAAATCTACATTTAAAGTACATTTTAAATATTATTTCTTTGAAAGAATGACACAAGTTAGAGTAGACAGGTAGAGCAGAAATGTTTTTAAGAAAATTAAGTTTTTTTCTTTCTTCTTTTTTTGGAAGATGAATATGCATATTCATAGAAATATGCATATGATTTAATCCATAGTTTTGTTGCGTGTTTGTATGTACCATGTTGTTCAAATATGTTGTCTGTAAGATTTTTTAAATGTTTCTTATGCTCACCAAGGCTGCATTTATTTGATCAAAAATACAGTAAAAATAATAACATTGTGAAATATTATTACAATTTAAAATAAGTACTTTCTATTTGAATATATTTTAAAATGTAATTTATTCCTGTGATGAAAAGCTGAATTTTCAGCATCATTCTAGTCTTCAGTGTCACATGATCCTTCAGAAATCATTAATTTGCTGTTCAAAAAACATTTCTTTATCAATTTTGAAAACAGTTATGCTTTTTAAAATTTTTGTGGAAATCATGCTCCATTTTTTTCAGGATTCTATCTTGAATCAAAAGTTCAAAAGAGCAAGATTTATTTTAAAAATTGTGATGTATATATATATATATACAGTGCCCTTCATAAGTATTGGAACAGTACAGACAAAATTGCTCTGTTGGCTGTGGAGTAAAGACATTTGCAAATATGATTAAAAGACGAATATGAGACAAAACTACAGAATGTCACATTTTATTATTAGCCGTTTCAACACATACATGTTTTACCAAATAAAAAGAACAGCACTTTTAGAGTTCATCCCATTCATTGATGTGAGTATAAGTATTGGGACAGTTGAACATAAGGCAGATATAAAAGATTAAAAGCTATTATTTAGTTGCAGATCCCTTGCACACAATCACAGCAGTGAGTCTGTGACCCATAGACATCACCAGACTCTTGGTCTCATCCTTTGAAATACTTTTCCCAGCCTTTAATGCAGCCAATTCCAATTGTTGCTTGTTTTGGGGAGTTTCTGCCTTTACTGTCCTCTCCAGCTGCTGAAATTCATGTTCAATCAGATTTAAATCTGGAGATTGACTTGGGCAATCTAAGACTTTCCATTTCTTTGCCCTTATAAATTCCTTGACTGAACTGGCAGGGTGTTTTGGGTCATTGTCCTGATGCAATATGAAGCACTTCCCAATGAATCTGGTGGCATTTTCTTGAATATTGGTAGGCAAGATGGTTTTGTACCCTTCCAAATACATTCATGCCACCAAATATAACCATTAAATATTTTGAAGCATTTCTTTTTCAGAAGCCCATACAACAGAAGTAAATGACCCACGGCAGCTTTAAGTTGAGTTTCCAGAATCAGCAACTGTTTTAGTTCACTTTCAGGCCAGACCAGTGAAATCAACTGTGGCTTGACTTTGTATCTGTGACCTGAAACGTTCATGGAAGCATGATCATTTCACATGCCCCTGAACATTCACTCCCAGCAGCTAGATAGAAGAAACCCAGCATCAAAATGTCAAAGATTGGTGTCTTGAAATAGCTTTAACCATTTCCTTTTGGGCTCCAAGTGTCTGGTGTAAGTCATGCTATACCATGTTTAAAAGGGCCACAGATCAGCAAAGAGATGAAAGTGAACAGGAAAGATCCTCCTAATGTGTTTTGCTGAATGACCCTGAAGACAGATCACTGTACTAATCCCTGCCGTACGCCTGGGGAAATTAACGGTATGTTTGAAGAGAGAATTGCCATTGTTGACATTAGAGAGAGAGAGAGCAGGTATATGACTGTGTGTTTCTGATGGAAAGAAATATAAGATTGGACCCTCTGTGCAGGTGAGATAGGAGCAAAACTGATGCTTGCAATTTTATACGTTTACCGGAGTCATGTCTTAAGGGACAGATAAACTTAAGTACAGCGAATGTTTGAATTTCACCATAATACCTTTGTGAATACCAGAGAGCAATTCTAAATAGAGGAATAGTAGGACAAGTGTATCACTCAGTAAATGTTATATGGGTAATAATTTAATGCACAATTCTCACTGTAGCCATATCACATCTGTACAATAAAATCATCTACCTCCTACCTCAAAATATTAGAAAAATATAAAAAATATTATAATAATAAATTGTGTATACAAATATAATTATACATATTTATAAATAAAAAAATTAAAAATAAACAAAAGCTGTGTTTTACACAGCTGTATTTATCTTTATCGTAATAATGTCATTAGGTAGGAACTCTGAATCATTTATGCATTCATTTGCTTAAAAGTGAAATATTTATCCAAGTTCCAGCTATGTTTGTGTGATATTGGAGTTGTGGATATCTGCATGAATTTCCAAATTGGAAGTCTGATTCAAATGAAATTGTCATGCTGGAAAGTCTATTTCTCAGGCAAGTGTTTTATTTATGTAATACTAGCATCTCAAAACAGAACTGTAGAAATAATGACTATTTTCAAACACATTTCTATTGGTTTTGGGGCATGATTTTTCCAAACTAGCAATATTATGGAAAGAGGACTCTTTTTATTTAGAATGAATGGTTTGAAGTTAAAAAAATGTCTTGATGCATTTGTTTTTGCTTTTTGCTTCACAAGATGTTAAGAGATAGACTGGAGTCGTGTGGATTACGTGTGGATTATTGTCATGTTTTTATCAGCTGTTTGGACTCTCATTCTAACGGCACCCATTCACTGCAAACGAGTGAAGTAATGCTAAATTTCTCCAAATCTGTTCTAATGAAGACACAAATTCCTCTACATCTTGGATGGCCTGAGAGTGAGTAAATGTTCAGCAAATTGTGCACATTTTTCAAGTAGAAAATTGGAAGTTCCATCCTTAATGTAGTGCACCATAACACATTACATTATTTATTGGATAGTCTGAGAGTGAGTAAATTAACAGCAAATTTTAATTTTTAGGTGAACTGTCCCTTTTACAAAAGTTGCTCTAAATGTGCTAGTACAATATAAGCCACAATGTAAGTGTTGTGGAGCAGCAGTAATTAACAGAATTGTGTTCCCCAAACCGCAGGCATTCATTTACAGCTGCTGAATGACATTGACTCTAATTCATATCAAATGAGGGCTGATTTTATCTGTGTGCACAGGGGGAGTAAACCCCTGTCCTTGCTGTCTGCTACAGTATAGAGACACTGAGAGCAATGAGCCAATCTTAGACAGATATCAATGTGTTTTTGCATGCAAAGAGGGAAATCTGTAGGTGTTTAACAAATGTAAATCGGGAGGAAAAATCACAGTTTTGCATTCATCTTTCTTTCTCAGTTAAATCTGCCAAACAAGATTCCAGCATGAAATGGTCTTTCATCAGTTATAGGGACATTTGTTAAAAACATGTCAGTAAACTCCCTCCCTGCCCACCTTAATGACACATCTCAGGGCACGAAAAGAGGACAGCACACTCATTCCTCTTCTTGTTATTTATCATGATCTGTGTTCTCCCCTCCCTCGCTCCGGCTCTCTCTCTATGTCTTTGAGGTTGGGGGAGAGGTGGGGTTGAAATATATCAGACACATTCTCCACCCACTGTGAAATACGAGAGAGTTTAGAGATGCAGCTTTCCACAGATACTTTCACAAAGTCAGGGGAAAATGTGAGAGTGGTGGGCAGTAGGATTGGCAATATATCTATAAAAAATAATGGCACATACGTATGCGTGCGTGTGTGTGCGTGTGTGTGTGTGAATGTATATATTTAGATGTCCATGTATAGATATAGATGTGTGTCCAGATGGCCGGTCTATGTATAGAGGAGGCAATTTTTCCTGTGTTACCATTCAGTCAACTGACTCATTCAAAAGAATGATTGGTTCAGGATTATGAGTGAGTCAATAAATCATTCATTCAAGTGATTCAGTCAAGAACACTGATTCATTCAGTAATGAAGCAAATGACTTTTATGTGTGAATCTCTTGTTCGCTTTACTAATTCATTCAAAAATAATGATTCTTTCAGAAGCGAAACAAATGATTGTTTATGAGTAAGTCATTGAGTCATTCACTTAAGTTCTCCTAAAAATGAAAATTTGCTGGAAATTTAATAATGCTCAAGCCATTATAGTTGTATATGAGTTTGTTCCTTCATCGGCTCGCCAGTTGATCCTCAGGAGTGAATGGGTGCCGTCAGAACCCAAACATCTGATAAAACATCACAATAAACCAAAAATTTCTTACAGATACACAGATTTTCACTTCACAAGACATTAATTATTGAACTGGAGTGGTGTGGATTATTGTAATGTTTTTATCAGCTGTTCGGACTCTCGCTCTGACGGCACCCATTCACTGCAGAGGATCCATTGGTGATCAAGTGATGGATTGCTACATTTCTCCAAATCTGTTCCAAAAAAAAAAAAAAAAAACTTTGGATGGCCTGAGGGTGAGCAAATTATTTTGAGGTGAGCTATTCCTTTAATTGCCAGAAAAACAATCATAATTATTTTGTGAATATTGGATATATCAATTTGTCCTGCTAGGTAGGCAGGAGTACATGCAAGACAGTGTTCAAGAGCTTGAGTTTGTCTTTGTATGTGTGAAAAAAAAAGTGATGCGAGGGAGAGATATTACACATGACAGATTAGAGACAGAGAAATCAAAGAGAAGGCCATATCAAAGAAGAGGTGGAGCATACGTGAAACACAGCAACGGCCAGGAATTCAGTGAGGTAGAGTAGCAGACTTACTGGGAGAAAAAAATAATAACTCACTACATGAAACAAAGCACTTCACAGATGCTTTCCTGTACATCCTGTCTGTTACGCTACCTGACAAATGTGTACGAGCTCATTTGTAACATTTTCTGCTTGTCACTGGCCCTAATATGTTGTAGTCGAAAGAATCTGAGTTTGCCACATGATCAATGGGCAGGCAGGAGATGAACATCTCACTGTTAAATGCGTTCAGTGGGGAGGATGCAAACTACGTGGGTGCTGAGTGATGTTCCGGCTTAGACGCTGGTTGTCATATAGATTAGAAATTGCACTTTTTGGTGCACAGCCAAGCGTGAGCTTTCACCGCATACCAATAAAGAAAAGACTGTGAGAATGCATTTTATCAATGTCATCTTTCATGCCCTGGAAATTTCCTCTTGCTTCCTGAAACACAGCATGAAAATAAAGAGGAACGAAGAATGAAAACGTAGGATGAAATCAAAAGAGTTTTATTTACTCCAAATAGTTTGTTGTTTGTTTGTTTGTTTGTGATCTAACAGGAAATAAATTAAACTGTTTGCAGAAAAGCAGAAAATCTTAGTTAAAATAGATTTTCATATTATTCTCAAGCTAGAAAGGCAACATTGACACAGATTCGCATAAAAGTAGGCTTTCACTAAATCTCAGAGGTGTCCTTTTCCATACAATAACAACTGAAGATACTGAGCTTCAAAAAAGATGAGAAAACACACCAAAAACAGCACCTAAAAAGTCGTTCATATGACTTGCACACTACATAGTCTTCTAAAGCCATAGCTTTGTATAATGAACAGGAATCTATGCTGTTCACTCAAATTTGGCAGCTTGAATGCTAAATGTCATTGGTTGTTGCTTGTTGGATTCACTATGCAGAGGTGCACTTAAAGGAATAGTTCACCCAAAAATTTAAATGCATTAAAGATGTAGATGGGTTTGATTCTTCAACAAAAGAGATTTGGAGAAATTGAGCAATACATTACTTGTTCACCAGTGGATCCTCTTCAGTGAATGGGTGCCGTCAGAATGAGAGTCCAAACAGCTGATAAAAACATCACATTAATCAACAAGTAATCCACACCACTCCAGTTCATCAGTTAACATCTTGTGAAGTGAAAAGCGACATGAAATTAATCATTAAGACGTTTATAACTTCAAACAATCGCTTCTAGCTAAAATATGATTCCTCTATCCATAAAATAGCTTTCTCCATAATATTTATTTATCCATGTTTCCACCTGTGGATTATTTTGATGTTTTTATCAGCTGTGTGGACTCTCATTCTGACGGCACCCATTCACTGCAGAGAATCCACTGGTGAGCAAGTGATGTAATGCTCAATGGTGGCCTGAAGGAGAGTATATTTTCAACTTTGGATGAACTGTTCCTTTACATTTTAGTCCGTTCCTCACACAAAAATATGGCTTCAGATTTTAGAATTGTTTCTCACCTGCAATATTTCCTGGTGGGGTTTTGTTAATTCCCTACATGAGCCAAAGACAGAGTTGTCTTATCTTGGTGTGTACGCTAAATTAATTGATGATAATCAACGTGGAAAATAAGGGTGCCTCTTTGACTTCATTAATTAACCCTGTTCAGACACCAAAAAAGGCTTATAATTAAACCAAATAATTAGAGTAAACCTCAACATGTTTGTTCGATAATACAAAATAAGCACAAGGTAGGCCATGAGAAGGAAAAAGAGAGACATATACATTCCAAACACACACACGCAGTTATATCTGAGTCATCAGATCATGATGGTCTGTTGTCATGACAACTCTGACCCATCTGCTAGCTGTCAATGCCATGTCTGCCAAGAAAAGGCAAGATGATATGAAGTGATGTGATATGTTGATGATGGTGTGTGTGTGATATGATCTAAGGTTATGACAGTTCCATTTAAAGCTCTAGTTAGTTTCTGCAGCTTGCACCGACACCCCGCAGCATATCTACGTGCCGTTGGACCCAAGTGTGTGTGTGTGTGTGTGTTGCTGTCACTACACTGAAGCGCTTTCATGTCATTACATTTCTCATGCTCTGCTGACTGCACTTGTCTGTGCTGATACCAAACTAATAAAGACTAATGAATCCGTCTAACTGATGATAATAATGTCATTAAAATGCAAATCTTTAATTTCTTTTAATTGTATTACATCACATGCAATCCATCACAACAACTTATTTTGCTGTCAAAACTTCCTCAGCCTACTTTTATTATAATTACACAAGCAGAGTAACAACTTGGTGATCATTACGTCTGCATTACAAATATTTACATTAATTTTGATAGTTGTCATTGAATCATCCTTTAAATGTGTGTGGTGACTGTGAAAAATGAACAGCAATACCATTTAATTGCATTCAAATTAAATTTATCAAGGGACTGCAGAGTGGAGTGTTATTTCAATGTAATTATATTCCAAAACATTTGTCTTTCCCAGTGCTTTCTTTTTTTTTTTCTTCTTTTTTTTTTGGTCATGACGCTCAAATATGCCTTCAGTGACATCAGATCTCCTTCGTTACCATACTGGATGTCATTTAGCATTATCATTAAAATGATTAAAGTGGCAATTACTGCAATGATTACCTTTAAAAACAAAACAATTGATGTGAAATCTCACCAAATAGCTTCATCTCCCTAAAATGACACTTGAGCTTGTAGTTTAGACATTTCATGGAGTTTTTTTTTTTTTTTTTTTTTTTTATTAAATCCAGATGGGACATTTAAGAAAAATACAAATTCAGTGGTAATTAATTAACTATTTAACTAAATTGTTTTTGTTTTATTTTTTATTTTATTTTTTATTTAAATTGCACATTTAACAAAAGTAAATTGCAAACTGTTCCTTAAATTAATTGCATTGTATGAAATATCACCCACAATTCATAGAAGTCTCTTTAATGTAAACGTGCATATGGTATATTGTAAATTAATTACAAATGCACCGTTTGTTATATAACTGAACTGTTTTATTTTATTTTATTTTATTTTATTTTATTTTGAAGTAGATCCCTTAGAATTTTCTTTGATATAAAACATGCTATTTTGTTTTCTTTTCTTAAAATAAATGAACAAAGGTCATGGAATTTTTCATAGCCCTCAAATTTAAGTCTCCTTTTCTGTTTTACAGGTTTAACAACATAAAATTGTGAACCCTGAACCTGCTGGATACACATGGGCCTGGTTGGGATTCATTAATAGTATGAGCTTGGATTCAGAACCATGGACAGCGGCTGTACCGCACCACTGTGGTTCAGCGCCATGGACAGCACCTGCTGCACCAACAAATAGAGTCTACAAACAAGAAGACAGGCAAGAAACCTCTCAGAGCATGTGTATTTAATACTGGGAGCTGGAAATGGAAGCAATACAAGCTTGTCTTCTTTTTCCCTGCCTTTATTTTTCATCAGCTTGTTTCAAGATGCTATCTGAACAAGACCACATCACTTCCCTGACCTAGAAAACTTAATCAAACAACAGGCCACTACATTTATCATGTGGCTTTCATAAGAGAGTGGTTAAGACGTAAGAGAGCCCCCTGTTTGGGAGAGATTCCTCACATACCACAACACACGCTTTAGTCACATTTCCACATACCACAACTTTATGTTGAGATGAAAAAGACTTTGAATGAATCACACAGTGGACACTTTAGGGTGCAGACCTAACAAGACAACAGCAGAGGTAGTGAGCAGAGACTTGAATGAATGAAAAGATGTATCCAGTGTATCCAATCGATAAATCACACCCTTGAATGGATAAAAAAAGTACTATTTTGATACCCGCGGGGTAAGGGTTTGGTTGGTTAGATTTTTTTTGGAGAGCTCTTAACAGTGTGAAATGGATTTGTTTTTTTCCGTATATCTGCTGCAGGGAATTGCAGGCATTTACTGCTCATGTGGTTGACTCATAAAAAATATATAAATAAAAAGTGCCAATTGAAGCTGATTTGTCAGCGTCCAAATCACATAATTTCAACTTGGGTATATTAAACATCCTTGGCAGTAAACGGTTCAGTAACAATATAAGATATGCTCATACTACCAGATGTGTAAATTATGACAGAATTTTCACTTTTGGGTGAACTATCCAAATTTGATTATAGCTTACACTACCATTCAAATGTTTGGGGTTGGTAAGATTTTATATATATATATATATGTTTTTTTTAAGTCTCTAATGCTCACCAAAGCTGCATTTATCTGATAAAAAATACAATAAAAACCGAAATATTGTCATTTAAAATAGCTATTTTCTATTTGAATATGTTTTAAAATGTAATTTATTTCTGTGATGCAAACTGAAATTTCAGCATCATTACTCCAGTCTTCAGTGTAACAAGATCCTTCAGAATTTATTCTAAAATGCTGATTTTCTTATTATTATCAATGTTGAAAACAGTTGTGCTTAATAATAGTTTTGTGGAAACTGTGGTGGAAGATTCTTTGATGAATAGAAAGTTAAAAAGAACAGCATTTATTTGAAAAAAACAAAGTATATTGTAACATTATAAATGTCTTTACTGTCACTTTTGATCAATTTGTGTCATTGCTGAGTAAAAAAAAAAAAGACTAACTGCAAACTTTTAAATGGTATTGTATTTTCGACTAAATGTATAGTTAACTGCATTTTGCATGCCAGTATTATACTCAATGACAATAGTTTACATAACAGATTCAACCAGAAAGCAAAGTGGAAGCAAAGTCCCAAGATCATTGTCAAGATAGTGTAAAGTTCACCTCTAACTTTTTTTCCCCCACTATATGTTCACTTGTACTTGGGTTTACTGGGGTAGTGAATGTGGATAAGGACTTTTGTGCGCTTTGGGCCATAACAGCATAACTGCAGGTCTTGAGTTTACACCCGACATCCTCCCGTCTTGTTAAGGTGTGTAAATAAATATGGTGTGGGAAGTGGAGATGTAGATAAAAATATGAGATGTAGAGGGGCTGTGCTCTTGTGATAAGATGCACTCTGCTGAGATATCAGCTTTCTCAATGGCTGTTTTGGTAATATGTCATTCTAATATACAGATATGTTATGCTGTGTGTGTGTGTGTGTGTGTGTGTGTGTGTGTGCACCTGGTATTCATCACGTCCTGGGGACCAAATGTCCCCACAAGGATAGTAATACCAGTAAATCTTAATCTTGTGGGGACATTTTTTGGTCCCCATGAGGAAACAAGCTTATAAATCATACAGCATAAAGTTTTTTGAAAATCTAAAAATGCAGCATGTTTCCTGTGAGGGCTAAGTTTAGGTGTAGGGTTGGTGTAGGGCAATAGCACATACAGATTGTACAGTATAAAAACCATTACGCCTATGGGATGTCCCCATAAAACATGGAAACCCAACGTGTGTGTGTGTGTGTGTGTGTGTGTGTACGTTTTTGTGACATATGAGGACACAAATTTGTATGACATGGCTATGACATAGGTATTACAAGGAGAAGGTGACTTATGAGGACATTACCCCATGCCGCCATTTTTCAAAAGGCATATAAATCATACAGAATGAGGTTTTTTTTTTTTTTTTGAGAAAGTAAAACTGCACAAAGTTTCCTGTAAGGGGTAGGTTTAGGTGTAGGGTTGGTGTAGGGCGATAGAAAATACGGTTTGTACAGTATAAAAACCATTACACCTATGGAAAGTCCCCACAAATTCACAAAAACAAACATCTGTGTGTGATGCATCCAAATTCTCCTCTTAAAGGGATATTTCACTTAAAAATTAAGATTTTGTATTATTGTTTTTTATTATTATTATTTCTCACCTCATCCTGTTCCTACATTATTTTAACACAAAATGAGAATTTCTAAACAATGTTTAAAAAAGAAAATCCATAAAAGTGGTCCATTACTTATGCATTTTATCTATATATTATTGATGCTGAATATTTTACTATATTTTGTGGAAACCATGATACTTTTTTCAGGATTCTTTGATGAATAGAAAGTTCAAAAGGAAAGCATTATTTTGACAAAATATTTTGTAACATTATAAATGTCTTTACTGTAATAAAAACGATATAATTAATTAATAATAAATAATTTTTAAATAATATTTAATAACTATATTTTGTGGAAATCATAAATATTTTTTCAGAATTCTTTGAATAGAAAGTTCAAAAGAAAAGCATTAAGTTGACAATATTTTCTAAATTTTTTGTAATCAATAAAATCAATTAATAATAAATTAACAAATAATAAAAATATGAATTGCTTTCTTAAAAAAAATTATAAATCATAAATTATACAGATAATGTGTTTGCTTTGCTTTTGATTATATTGCAATAGCATTAAAAGAGCTTCCTGTCTTTGTCATGGAGTGAAGAAAAGAGATAAAATTGTTTATAATTGTGCAGTATGTCCATTTTATTGTGACCAAAATCACTTCTATGCAATTAAATACAATTTTCAAACTTATAAGATGGGCATTTCATCTGAAGTCACACCATAGCATTGTGTAAGTAACAGAATAAGTGCTGATCTTCCCTGATGTGCCATTTTTGAATCCGAACACAAATGCGAATGAGATTTCAGAGCTTTGGTGGAGGACAATCAGGCGATATATTACATCTTCCATTTGTTTCTTTATAAACCAGCTGATTACAAATTCACTTCATGTTCCAACACAGTTGATTTCGTCTTGGCCAACCGTTTGTTAAATAAGGTGGTAATGTTTGATGATTAAAGCTAATTTTTTGCTAAGTGTAACGGTGCGAACGAGACATGAGACGTGCGGATCCATGTGCAAGCTTTTATTAATAAACATAGTCAAAAAACAGGCAGGGTCAAACAACGGCAAACAGGTATGGTACGGGCAAGACACAGAGCGATCCTAGGGCTAGCGAGAGTCGACGATCGGCTAACAATGCAGAGAGATAATCCAGGTATACGAGCAGTAGTCCAAGAGAGGTGCAAACAGAGTCCAAACGGCAAGCGAAGGGTAAATCCAGGAAACGTGGGCAAGAATCAAAACACTAGAAAAACACACAAGGCAAGACTATGACAACAAAAAGGGTTCTGTATCGCAGCTAAAACTAGGAGAGTTATAAGTGCAGAACAATACTGGAACTAAACAGAAAAACACAGAATGGCTCGGTAAGGCAGCTAACACTAGGGGAGTGATAAACGCAATACAATACTCGGCAGAGAGGAAGAGGAAGTCCATGGTTTATGTAGGGTGGGTGATCAGTGCAATCAGCTGTGTGTCGTCAGTGCAATGGATGATGGGAATTGTAGTCTGAGGTGGCGTGCAACAGTTAGTGTGGTGCAAGAGTCCATGTGATTAGCGAGTGACCTCTGGTGGCGAGTTAACGGAAGTTCATAGACCAGATTCATGACACTAAGTGCCTCACAGTTAATTCAACCAGTGCACTTAAGCAGGAGAAAAAACAGAGTTTAACCACATCAAAGTGACAGAAATCATTTCCCTTGAAAAGCGCCTCAGTAATTAGAAGACGTAATCCATTCGGTGCAATTCATGTGAAGGAAATTCAGGGTGGAGTATAATTGAATTAATTTGACAACCCCGTTTTCAAATTAAATTTGCTTCTTTTCAATGCATGAGACTTTTTACGCTCTGGACGGGTCTGCGCTTAAATAAGTTTTCCCTGCGGCTTGATGGATGTGCCGGACGGATATTAGATTTCTGAAAGCTGGAGCAGAAGTGGCATATCTCTTGTGTTTAATTGAATGGTTCCCTACTGACTAATTTTAGCCCTTTGAGTAAACTTTCTCTCAATGTGAAAGAAATATAGTAGGGGAAACAGTATTGGAAACAGCCATGGTTCAAATGTTATGGTCTAATCTGTCACGGCTTGTCAAGGCTATTGAATGAAACGCATTAAAAACACTCCTTGTTCGTCACAACACATGACATCCCAGCGAGGAGTGATTTTAACCCCTTTGAAGCGCTCCACTTTATCACAGAGACGAATGATAGCAATATGTACTCTTATTTTGGCCTTAGCTAGCCATTTTGAGGTAATGTTTGCCTTTACTGTCACCAAGAGACCATCTTGAGATATCAGATGTCTGTGAGTGATGGCTGTGTGTTTTCTGTACTTATGTCCTCTCATAGAAAACCTCTAACATGGAGAGCTGGACAGAGGTGGAAACCATGAATAAAACTACTCAAGGTACTGTAAATGTATCTATATCTATCTATTTGCTATGTAAATGTGTATACAAAAGTTGAATAATTTAATGTTTAAAATAAAATAATGATTTAATGTTTGTGAAAGAGGTCTTTTCTGCTCACAAGGTCAAAAATATATTACATTTGAAAATATATTCAAATAGAAAAGAGTTATTTTAAATTGTAATAAAATTTACTATGTTTTTACTGTATTTTAATTAAATTGAGCTTTGATGAACATAAGAGATTTCTTTCAAAAGTCTCCTGTTATTATTCCAAACTTTTTGACCAATAGTGTATATTGCTTGATTACAATAAGTAAAACTACAACTAAATCTAAAAGCACGAATAAATAAATTAATTAATTAATTAATTAATAAAAATGTTAATAAAATAAACATTATAAAATTTAAAACAATTTGCTTGATTACAATAAGTAAAACTACAACTAAATCTAAAAGCACGAATAAATAAATAAATTAATTAATTAATTAATAAAAATGTTAATAAAATAAACATTATAAAATTTAAAACAATTTAACCCCCCCCCCCCCCCCCCAAAAAAATCCTTAAACTTAATTTTTCATTTTCTTTTATTTTAACTTGATGTACTAAAATTGAAATAAAAATAAATTATGTATTTAAAGAAACAAAAATAATAAATATGGCAAGAACACTAGGTCTAAAATTATTAATTTAATATTAATTTACATTATTTAATATTAATTAAAAATGTATATATATATATTAGTGCTGTCAAACGATTAATCGCAATTAATATATATACATAAACAAAATCTTTAAAGAAACTATCTCAGTGAAAATAAAATAACACTGATATATAAATGTTAATGTTTTTGAAAGCCTCTTATGCTCACTAAGGCTGAATTAATGTGATCAAAAATACAGTAAAAACAATATTGTGAAATAATATTGCAATTTGAAACAACTGTTTTCTATTTTAATATATATTAAAATATAAGTTATTTATGTGGTGTATTGATAAATATTAAGCATCATAACTCCAGTCTTCAATGTCACATGATCCTTCACAAATCATGAAAATATGCTGATTTGCTGGTCATGACACATTTCGTATTATTGTCATTGTTGAAAATAGTTTTGCTATTTTTATTCTGAATTATAAATGTCTTCAGTGTCACTTTTTATCAATTTAATGTATCCTTGCTGAATAAAAAGTTTTGTTTTTGTTCTTCAATTGAAAGTGTATCTGTGATTTGAGCACATTTTTTGTTTACTTTTGTTTGATAAACTGTCAGCTCACTTCTTGTCCAAAATCTCGATCCTGAAATACAATCCAGAACCGCCGCAGCGCAACATGATTGATAAACGGATGGACGTTATCTGCCTGTTGTTGGTGCTTCTCATCTGATAGTCCTGCACCTCTCCACCCCTCCTGCTGCTCTGCCCGAGGTCAACATCAGCAGAAACCAATTAGCAGACACGTCCATTAATTGCGCATCGGAGAGCCACGCATCTCCTCGGCTTCATAAAGCGAGGGACGCAGGCAGCGCAATCCGTCACTTTAATCAAGCTTTTACCGACTGGTGCGACGTTCATGATTCGCTCAATCAAGGCGTCACAGGCTATTTGTCCGCTGACCTCTTCCGGCCCCACCTCTCTCTGCTCCTGTTCCTCCGACAGACTGTCCGCTGGAAAATGAGAGTATTCATCAGGCTCTCCCAAGAGAAACAGGCCATTGCTGTGACGAAGGAGTCTCTGCTGCAACCAGTCCCGCTCCTCACGCTGATTAGTTTAGTTTTCACGCTGCAGGGCCACATCCCAGCTCCTTATTGCAGAAGCAGCTCAGCAGGATGGCCAGAAGAAAAAAACACAGCTTCACTGGATCCTTGCGGAAAGAACGAAAACTAGGCAAATGGATGCAAAAAACAGGTGAGTGGGTGGAACGAGTGATTGATTTCATCCAGTTTGCAAAGACCTGAAAGGTAAATAAGTCCTTTTCCCAACTGATGTCTAATGAACTGCGGTACCTACAATCAATTCTTCAATTACAAGTCTCGCTAATATGTAAGATCAAATAGATCAAATCATATAGTTTGAAGTGTTCATTAAAGGCAAAGGGTGAATGGATACGTTTTAACGACTGCGCCTTTAGCCAGTGTTACTGGTTTTATTTATTTATTTCTCTCTAAAAGCACTTTTGAGTCCATAAAATACAAACATAGAAAATGGCTTATCTGGAATATGTCAAAATGTTCCTTCAGATATCAATATTTTGGTTTCTTTTAAAGATATATGCAACTTTTCAAAAAATATTTTTTAATTATTTTTTGAAGTGAAAGTGACGTGACATGTGGCTAAGTATGGTTACCCATACCCGGAAATTGTGCTCTGCATTTAACCCATCCTAAGTGCACACACACACCGTGAACACACACCCGGAGCAGTGGGCAGCTATTTATGCTGCGGCGCCCAGGGAGCAGTTGGGGGTTCGGTGCCTTGCTCAAGGGCACCTCAGTCGTGGTATTGAGGGTGGAGAGAGCGCTGGACATTCACTCCCCCCACCTACAATCCCTGCCGGCCCGAGACTCTCTAACCATTAGGCCACTACTTTGCATTAGAGACTTATAAAAAATAAATAAATAACTCTTACCAACCCCAAACTTTTGAATGATATGTATATTTTTCCCTGCCAATACTTACTCGCCCTTATATAATTTCAAACGCATATATTTGCTATTCAACACAGTGTTTAGTTGCTATGACTGACAAGTTATAAAATTAACAAAAATCATCATAAAACTTCATACAACTCCACATAAATCTTCTGAAGCGATACAATAGCTTTGCATGAGATATAGACTCAATTTTGGTCTGTATTAAAAAGAGAGTTCACCTGAAAAAAAAATTATAATAATTCTGCCACAAAGATCCTTTTGTGAAACAGAAAGGATCTTCAGATGTTAAAGGTTCTTTATGGAACCATTTAGACAAAAAGGTTCTTCTATGACATCGTGAAGCACCTTTATTTTTAAGCGTGTAACTGATGACAGAGTTTTCCTTTTTGGGAGACTATCCCTTTAAGAGCGAAGGGATAATATCATAATCAATATCACAATCATATTCAGATTCAATAATCAGAATCATTGTTGGCTGGAAAACAACTAATGTATGCAAAGATTCTTCCAAATTTCTCTTTTGTGTCCCGCAGAGAAAAATAACACCAAACGGGTTTGGAACAACATGAGGGCAAATAAATGATGACAGATTTTTCAGTTTTGGCTGAATTAGTCCTCATTACCCGTCTGCCATGCTGCACTCTGACTGTCTTTCCGCAACCTCATCATCTCACTGCCAAGACTGTAAGACTCGGATTTTGGTTTTAATAAAATTGGGATTGTTATTGGTAGTCACAGAGAAATGTTCCATTACATTCCATTTCTACTCATAAGTACAGGAGTACTCCAGCAGCTGTGATCACATTTTGTGTTGCTGCTCTGGAGGAGTGCAAACTTTAATAGTGGAGGCAATAAACACACATGCACGCACACATACACACACACACACACACACACACACACAATAAGTGTTGATTATTTGTAATGGCAGGAGTGTGTGCAATAATCAGTTCAATAGAGCACAGCAGCCTGAGAGAGAGCAACATCTGAACAGCGATTTAACTTTATTTTCAGTAGAATGTGGATTCAGTGTTTGTGTGTGCCAGTAGTATTAAATGTGCTGTAATTGATTTAAGGCATTTTGCTCATTTCCAACATATACAGGATCTCTCCAAAAACCCACCCAACCAAGCAAATTTCATACACAATGGGCATAAAAAAATTCTAAGAAATATGCGTAAGAATATGAATAAGTGTGCATGCAAATAAGAATAAAAAGTGTAAAAAAAAGTTTAAAATGAACAAGAATAAAAGGTGTGTGTGTGTGTGTGTGTGTGTGTGTGTGTGTGTGTGTGTGTGTGTGTGTGTGTGTGTGTGTGTTAGTTATTCCTTATGGGTAAATATGTGTGGGGGTTTTAGGGTAAAAAATTTTTTTATATATATATTTAATTTTTAAGATAACATTTACTTTTATTTCAAGAATTATTATTATTTTTGCTTCAGTTTAACTATAATAGTCTGTATCCCGCAATGCGTTCAGCTTGATTCTACAGTGTTATTATCCAGAATTAGTCATTTCAGCATGTATTTTTGACTCATTATTTGATCAGACTGCCAGAGCTTTACATTTTAACACAAAATTGAATGAAAAATATAAAATAGCCATATCTATTTTCAAGATAATAATTGGATGCCACATGCAAAGACAATAATGTAGGATACTTCTATTTAACCATCTGATGCATTAATTAATAAATGACGAAGGAAGATATGCTATTTCTTTTCTTTCAAACAAGAGTACATTTATAATTTAATATTTCATTTAATATTTTAATCTATTAAAAAGTATTAAGTATTTATTAATTTGCCCATTTATTTATTAATTTTATATTTATCAAAAAAAATATTTCAGATTTTGAATGAGTTGCATATGTCACCATGCATTTAAGGTGTGAAATATTGTAATGAGGGCAGACATATATAATTAAAAGAAAGGGTCAAAGGTTATCACCCATGGTGGTTTGGAAGTACCATCACACCATAAATATTTAAAAAACGATCTGTCCACTTTTGTGGACATCATACATCAGAGTTAATTCATCACTGAATAAATCCTACTGTTTTACTTGCTTTTTTTATTATTAGAATGATGTTTGCAGTGTATAGTAAGCCAGGTTTCTGAACATCCAGACTCGGCTGATATTTTTCAAGACAAAATTGCTTTAAATTGTTTCAGCTTGAGCATATGAGTGCATTTAGCTGAACTGTTCAGTCTCAAGACTGTTTGAGCACTCGTATCGATTTTATACTTGCAGTTAGGAGTGTAATATAGCGATGCATTTCATAAGACAGGATGCTGGCATCCCCCTCCTGCTCATTTCCTGTTTATCAATGATAAGTCCTTGTACCAGACAAAGGTTAGTAATTCAAGTTTCTCTTGCCAACTCCATCTGAACGATTATAAATGAGTCTGATTATTCACTTTGTCATGTGTGTTGACTGCATTTATCATGCTGCCTGATAAGTGACATCATAAGCAAAACACAACAGGCACTTCATATGAGTGTAAATCTGCCCAAAATTGCTGGGCTCCTCGGTATTGTGTCGTTTCCATGGCAATTAAGGTTTCAGATTAGGCAATGGATTAGGTTTGGATTATCTGGGGATTACGATGGATGATCGCAGCAGTCAAAACAAGTTAATTACGCTCTTCATCCATTTATTTCAATCAAATTTCATGAACATAGAAAACTCAATATTGCACTCTAGTGGAGGCATTGAAAATGACAGAGGCAGAGTGTTTAAACATCAGTTTTATCCATTGTGGCCGTCTGAAGGTGCATTCAGTATATTAATATTATTTTAAAGTGTCATTATAATGCCATCAGATGTTTTTTTCATTATATCCAGCAGTGAGGATCCAGACGGTATGACTCAGTATTATTATCAGGCTGAACAGAAAGATTCTCATTCTATTCAGCTTCATTTACAGCACACTTAAATGTGATGGGAAATGGCTTTGTGCTTTTTTGTGAATAAAGATCAGCTGTTAGCTGGATTATGCAGATATATATATATATTACAGCTCACAGGAGTTGTGATCTTCAGAAAAGAATTGCCCACTCCTTCACCATTTTAGCCTGAATCTTACAGAATTGTGAGGCTTGTTCTGATGAGTCTTTGTGGCTTATACAGTGTGCTTTTTACTGCGTTAGACTGATTTGTAATTGGGATTGTATTACTAGCTTGTTGCTCTTTTATAATGCATGAGTATTAATGAAGTTTGTAATTGTTGCATTTAAATATCAACTTTGTCTTTGAAGCTTCTACTGAAATTCCTTAGATTTAGAATTAATGGTTTGGTTTTGGAAGAATTTGAGGAGAAATGTTCAATAGTTTATATTATTTTTTTTACTTTTTAGCTAAAAAGGATAAAAACGCAATATAATTAGTCTAGGAGTAAAAACTGACATCTTTTCTGAAATTAAAAAAATAAAAACTTCAACCTATTTTATATCAGATAGCTGTCAAGGCAACATAATTTTTTTTATTAGTTTAGATATATATTGTATATGTTTTTTTTTTAAGGAAAAATAATCAAAATTACTACACACAGCAAAATTATAAAAAATGTAACTAGAATTAAGATGAACACAGAAAATCTAAAAACTAATACTATTAATAACATTGTAACTAAAATAGCTAAAGCTGAAATAAAAAGTTATAAAAAATATATTAACATTAATAAAAAAAAGCTATAAACAATTTATTTAAGTAAAAAATTACACTGACAAAAAAAATGCAACAATTATTAGAAATGTTACTAAAATGAAAATGGAAAATCTAAAAATAAAAACATTCAAAATATGAATAAAACTATAGTATCTCACAAGTGTTCATATATCTTTTGTGAAATTTGACCTTCCTATGAACTGGGAACTGTCCAGTCTTCGGCGGACTGTCATTTAAATTTTAATGATTATTGGAAAAAATGCCATTAAAATGAACATGGTCTATATTGGGTGGATATTTGTCTATGAATATATTCCATTAATATTAATGTTCCATAAATTTCCCATCTTCTAAGCCTACATGAAGGGTCATGGCTCATTTTCAGGAAATTGTACAATTTTTTTACTGATAATTAACGTTTTTCTAAACTTAGTCATTTGTCTTTATAGATTTGACTTGTTTAGTGTTTGCAAGTAGAAATTTAAAAAAATGCAACATTATTATAATTTTAAATGTATGCTTATTTTATTGCATTTCATTTTATTGTGTTGTATTTTATTTCAGGGATTCACAAGACAAAATGCAACTTACAAGCAAGTTTCTTACTGTGCTCATCTTTTTATTTATTTATTTATTTAATAATAAAACCCTGCCTTTTTCATAGCTATATAAACATAACTGTATCAGTTTCAAACTGTTACTGTGACAGGTGTTACAAGATATATATGGATTTATCCATAGGTGATCAAGCTTTCTTTGTTTTGTTACAAGGCAATGATGGTGTTGTTAAAAGGCCCCTGAAATAGCCGTGGATCAAACAGCCGTCACTCAGGTGCGAGTTGTTGCACTTGTGCTGAAAATGCTGCAGTCGTGTGCTCTTCAACCCAACCCAAAGTCATTTATCCAACAGGACGATCTGTGAAGATTTTTTGTCTAGGAACGAATCCTAATGCAAAGTTTCGTGCAAAGTTTGATCCACGCGTCACAGCGTCATCATCACTGATGTTGGGTTTACAGGATAGCATCTGCCGTACTGCAAAAGTAGTACAAGTAATATGCAGATTGTACGCTATATTGCACACATTATGTGAATTTTCTGTATGCATTTGCAAGTTAAGCCAAAATGTTGTTTTATACACTACCATTCAAACATCTGGAGGCGGTAAGATATTTTTTTTTTATGTTTTTGAAGTTTTCAAGTCTCACCAAGTCTGCATTTATTTGCTAAAAAAATACAGTAAAAACTGCATTGATATTAAATATTATTACGGTTTAAAATAACCACTTTCTATTTTAATATCTTTTATTTCAGGATTATAAAATATTTTGTAACATTATAAATGTCTTTGCTGTCACTTTTGATCGATTTTAATGTGTCCTTTCTGTTTAAAAGCATTAATGTCTTTCAAAAGTATGCAGTAAGCACAAAGTTAGTATTTAATTCCTAACATAACCTTTATGAAGAATTCTTCACAATGCCATAAACTTTATTTTAGACTGGATGGCAGAATTAAGATATCAAACATGACGTGTCAATTACAGATCCCTGCTATTAAATGTTTTATTATATGTATTAGTCCACCAGTGCCACTCACAGCATTTAATACCAGCCTAAAAGTAATAATGAAATCTCATTTATGAAATAATGTGATGTAATTTAATTTGTTGCATCCATTTACTGCAACACAATAGTCTTTCATAGCAGATGCTTCTGTGCATTAGAGTCATTAAAGTTAACTCAAATAAAACTGTTAAAATATTTGTGATACTTGAAATAAAATAAACAATAACTTAAATGAAAAATAAGATCTAAAAAATATATTTTTAATTAAAACCTTAGTTTAAGCATACTAGTTGCCAAGGAAACATTTCTCATTTTCATTTAGTTTAACATGCATGGTTATTATAGTTAACTACAACTCAAACCATAAAACATGTTACTTTAACTGGAATTCAAATAAAACAAAATACAAAAAGATCTTAAACTTATGTCAGATATCTGCCAAGGCACCATTCTCAATTGTATTAGTTTAGCTTGATGTAAAAAATAAATAAATAAAAATGACAAAAAGCACACACACAAGATTACCTAAAATTAAAACAGAAAATATGAAAATAAAAACTAATTTGAAATATTAATAAAACTAATACTATGAATAACCTTGTAATTTAATAACTAAAATAAAAAGTAATAAAAACTATATCAACACATTTAAATAAAAAATTGTTGCACTCTCTTTTAAGGTGTCCTTGTTACGGTATAATTATACATTTAAGTACTGAGTAATATTAATTAACTACAAGCCCTTACTATATGGTTAGGGTTAGGATTAGGGTTTGTCTTAGGGCTACTTGCATGTAATTATGCATAGTTTATTGTTATTATAATAGTAAGTACATGTAACGTGTAACAAGGACGCCTTAAAATAAAGTGTTAACAACAAAACTATTAAAAAATAACTAAAATTAAAAAGAAATTGTATTTTTTTTTTTAAATAATAAAAAATATTATAGACAGTTATATAAAACGTAAAAAAAATACAAAACACAACCAAATTATTAAAGTTGTCACAAATTAAAATGAAAATGCAAAATATAAAAAAAAAATATTATAACTCAAAATACGACTAAAAATAGTATCTCACAGGTGTTCATGTCTGTTTTAGGTATGACATCAAGGCTCTGATCGGCCGTGGCAGCTTCAGCCGTGTGGTTCATGCTGAACACAGACGCACACACCAACCCTTCGCCATCAAACTTCTGGAGGTCAAAAGTCGGGAGGATCACGAGGCCTGTCAGGCAGAGCTTGCGACGGGTGAACCACAACAACGTCATCCGCCTGGCCGAGGTGTTCGAGACGCAGCATCGCATCTATCTGGTTCTGGAGCTGGCCACTGGAGGAGAGCTCCTGGAGCACGTGGTCACCCGAGGACCCTTCAGAGAACGAGACGCCACCAAGGCCTTGATGATGGTGTCCAGGGGGCTGCACTATCTACACATGCTGGGCGTCATCCACAGAGACCTCAAACCCTCAAACCTGCTGTACTACCATCCGGGACAGGACTCGCGATTGATCATAACAGACTTTGGACTCGCTTGCTGGGAGAACAAGACGGCGGTGGCATTTCAGATCAGAGAAGATACAGCTGTTACGACTCAGGATGCAAATTTTGACTCTGTAGATGCTGAGAAGAGCTTTCAGGCTAAAGATTGGGCTGTGAGGACGCTCTGCGGCACGTCGGAGTACCTGGCCCCTGAGATGCTGGCGCAGAGACCCTGTAGCAGCGCTGTGGATATGTGGGCGCTGGGAGTCATCACTAACATACTGCTGAGCGGCTCGCTGCCCTTCGACCAGAGCAGCCGACCGCGATTCTTCAGGGCCATTCTCAGGGGTAGCTACAGTTTCCATGGAGATGTGAGTGTCACAATGCTTTTCCTCACACAATATGTGTTTTTATTTGTGTGTTTTAAAGGAACAGTTCAGTCAAAATGAAAATGTGCTGAATTTACCCTCAGGCCATCCAAGATGTAGATGAGTTTGTTTCTTGTGTAGCATCACATCACTTGCTCACCAGTGGATCCTCTGCAGTGAATGGGTGCCGTCAGAATGAGAGTCCAAACAGCTGATAAAAACATCACAGTAATCTGTTGATCTGGAAAGCATCCGCTGTGCACAAACATCTGACAGACGTCTGTAAGATGTCAGTTTTACATACATTCTAAATCATATACATCTTAGAGACATCTAATATATGTCTGTTTGACATCTGATTGGAAACGTCCAATAGACGTATTGCAGATGATCAAACACTAAAAAATATACCTTGCAGATGTTAAATGCAGATGTCAAATAGATGTCTCTGTGATGTATGTGTGCTATCAGGAATATTTTGCATATGTAAAAAATACAGATCTTTTCTTTAGCAGACTGTAATCTTCATCAGACAATCCTGAAAACATTTTTTTTTTCACAATTTCTACAAAAATATTAGCATTGATAATTATAACAAAAGTTTCTTGAGCAGCAAATCAGCATATTAAATTAATTTCTGAAGGATCATGTGACACTGAAGACTTGAGTAATGATGCTGAAAATTCAGCTTTACATCATACGGAATAAATTCCTTTTTTAAATTATTATTATTTTAAAATTATTATAATAGATATTTTAAATTGTAATGATATTTCACGGAATTACTGTTTTTACTGTAGGCCATTTCTAATCAAATAAATGCAGCATGCAAAGTGTTTTGTTTCAAAATCTACCGTCCCCAAACATTTGAACCAAAATATATATTTTATCTAATGCCATAATGGCATTCATACATTTCTAACTGTGCCTTAAGTATGCAAATATTTGGGGCTACTGTAATGATAGTATATTCATTTTTATATTGAATACCCTCATCATAATGGAGCTTATGATGGCCTAACCAGACCACCAGCACGGAGATGCCTGGAATGACCCAGCAGAGAGATGAAAAATACAACCGAGTGTGAATTAAAGGGCAAACAGAGTTTGTGTGTGTGGGAAGGTGAAATACGGTCACCTGTGTAAACAGCCACCAGCTACCTGACTGATGCGTCGCCCACCCACACCACGTCCACTCGCCTCGTCTCAAGGGTGTGTGTGTGTGTGTGTGTGTGTGTGTGTGTGTGTGTGTGTGTGAGGTGAGAGGTGGTAATCAGAGGGGAGAGGAGATTCACCACAGGGCTTTTATCACCTTTAAACTGCAAACACACAGGCACACCCATTTCTTTATCACTTCCAGCCCCTAGAGCTGTGAAATTATAGGTGCAATTGTACAACAATAATTGCTGTTCTCTTGAAGAGAAAGAACATTAACTATAAAGCTATTTGTAATCCTGCTGCTCATAGAGAGTAATAAGACACATGTGGGAATTATTATTTTTTATTTTTTGGTTTGGGACTACTGAGTCACAATATAATTGTTAGCTGTAAAGCAAGACTGTAATAAGTGGGTTAATATCCACCATGTCATTCCTTTGCATAGATACACAAGCTATAAAGCCACAGGACTGCACCTGCGGTTACTCTTAATGGGCTTAAAGTCTGGCCGTTTGACCCATTTGGATAATTGCATTGAGTATTTATTGTTTTCATTTCTTTTGTGTGCAGCTTTACCATGCATCTGTTTGAAGCTGTCCCGTGTTCTTGTAGAATAAAAAAATAAGTCGGATTTAATTTAAACCGTTTTTACTTCAGAATTTCTAGGTTTCACAAATAATCACTCTTGATAACATGTTTGAAGTTCCCAAATTAAAAAGAATTTAGACTTTTTTTTTTTTTATCCTAAAAGCATAACAAATGAAAGTGATTAAATTGCTAAAAATTATAAAAGACCAATAAAATTGTACTACTTTTTTATAAATTTATTATATAATTTAATAAATAAAGAAGTGGTAACACACACTAAAAAAAATACTTTGAAATAATTTTCACTCAGAAATTGCTAGTAAATTTATAATAATAAAAATAAAATACACACAGAAATGGCAAGTAAATTAAACATGAATGTAGAAAGACTGAAATAGTATTTTCTCCCAAAACATTAACTACAAAATTTCCAAAAATATTTTTAACATTAGCATTTCAAAAACTACATGCAAATCTGCAAAGTGCAAATTTGATTTTTACTCAAAAAATTTTTTGAAACAACAAAAAAAACAAGAAATTGGTACATGCGGTTTTGTTGTTGTTTTAGATTTCCTTATTTATTAATATCCTACTTGGTTTCTGATTAGTGTTTCCATGGATTTTTAATTTTCATTCTATTTTTAAGTTCTTCGCCTACTTGTATTACATGTATATTAATGTTAAAGTTAATAACAACATCTCGCAGTGGCGACACGCTGTGCGCCGAACACACCGGAGATAATTCAGCTCAAATGTGTTTCATCTCACTCGTTTGACCTGATGATCGCTCTCATTAAATACTACACAGATGATACGCACACACTTATTAAAGACTCTGGAGAACCCAAAAACAACAAAGTATTCAAATAAGGACTTTTTTCATTAAAACCTCATTTCAGGATTCATTTTTTATCTGCATCTCGTTGTGAATTCAAATGCAGTTCTATGGTGTTTAATTAGAAACTAGTCGGCTGTCCTTTATAGGTTAAACACATGCACGCACGCAGAGCATGGACCCACACTTCTGCACAGATATATATACATATATATTTAACCACATGAATGCACAATCACTCGGCAGGACAGAATGATAGATTGGACTGCAGAAAACACCAGAGATAGTCATTTGGCTCTCGCTATGTTTTATTGATGTCAGATTTCTCTCTTTTTCTTGATGAAATTGCTGGATTCTTTACTTCGGTTGACAGACCGCAGCAAGACTAATGTACTTTAATGTTTTCTTGTAAAACTCACACACGTTTTCTTTTTTTTTGAAAGTGTTTCTGTGTGGGTTTGAATGAAACCTGCTCTTTAAAATTCATTTGTCAGCAGCAGACTTGCAATTGTCAATTTCAAGGCTGATTAATTGTCCTTACTGAATGTGTGGGAGTGAGAAAAGTTGTGTTCAGAATGGAATACTAGCTTATTACTTACATTGAGACGGTTTAATGTGCATCATAATGCGATATTGTCATGTGACCTCATGTTGACTTCAGAGTAGCACCCAGTTATCATCAACTTTTGCAGTCCATGCAAATAATGTGTAAGGGAAAAGATGTTAAAATCATAATATTACTTCTGCAGTCATTTTAATGTTTATATAAATGTTCAATAAATAGATAAATCTTACTCAGAACAATTATTTGGTGTTTTATTAATAATTATGATGAATTGTATTAATAATATTTATTAAAAAATACAATTTATTGATATTGCAAAAACAAATATTTTACACTTTTTCTAACATTTTTTCAGTATTTATTGTCCTGTTGCTTTGTATAACCTTTTGAAGAATCCCAGTGTTAGAAATTAATGGATGAAGTTTATTTTTTAACAAAAACATGGATTGCATTTCTGCCTTATTAGTTTGGCCACTTCAATTACATCACATTTCAGCAAGGATTTTCTTTCACTAACTACCGATTTATGTTTATTTGTTTGTTTATCTAATTGTAATTATTGGTCATAATATTTACTAAATAATTATTAACTATTTATTCGTTTTTTAAAATTATTTTTTATTAGTCAATCAATATTTATTTATTTATTTATTGTTATTTAATTGTAATTATTGGTTTTAATATTCACCATATAATTTAGTTATTTATTAGTTTTGCTAAAAAAAAAAATATTAGTCAATTAATATTTATTTTTTATTATTTTATTTAATTTTATGAAAGAAAGAAAGATGTTCATTCCAAATAATTATTCCAGGTACTTTTGTGTATTCTTCTAAATGTAGGATGTTTACAATGTGCCATCTTCCTGTTCGTCGCTCATCCAAATTATAATCATAATCACCTATTTTATCAACTTTTTGCAATTCACAGTGTTTACTCTTGCATTTTGTTCTTGTTTTTCGTCCTGTTTTACCATAGAATAAAATCCTCTGAGTGCTTCTCTTATGCCAGAGGTAGTTATTAACTTCACATTAGCGATGAGTCACAGATCTATTGAGAACCGCTGGCATTTATTGACTAATGTCCTCACATTCAGACAGCGACGAGGCGAAAATGCCATGTTGTATATCTAATGCAGCTTAAGAGGCAGAAGCGTCGGTGGCACAGGTCATTGGTGGTCAGAAGACGGCGGTCCGGCCTCCATCCCAGCAGAATCCGTGTCTGTGTACGCAGTGACATTTACAGCGTGATGTGTTGGCTCTTAGACCGGTAATGAGTTGGTGCTGTTCTAAACACAGACTGAATGCAAAACCAGCAATGAGTCGATTTCATGCAGGTAAAATGTGGGCAGGAGGGTTTGCTGGACTGAGCTACAAACTTACTGAGTTATTGATTCAGAGATCAATATAAGTATTCTGCTAAAGATTTTTCATTACTTGGAGTCTTTTCAAGACTATTGTGTCACGCTCACATCTGTCAGAATTTTATTTTATTTTGTTTTTGAACTTAACTATTTACTGTATGGAATATTTCACTGTTGATTTATTTTATTGTATGTTATTTTTGACCTTACCTATTACTGTATGGCACGTTTTCAGTGTTTGAAATTTCAGTGTTTTATTTTGTTTTGTTTTATACCTTTCACAGTCTGAAAGTTTGTGGTGTAGGGGAGATATAAATGGACTTTAATTATACTGGCAAACTTTTTCTCTCCCAATCTGTCTTTCAGCCATGGAAATCAGTATCTGCATTGGCCAAAAGCTTCATCGATCGTCTCCTGACCCTTGAGCCCGAGTGCCGGATGACCGCTGAGGAAACTCTTAAGCATCCTTGGCTGGTCAGCATGGCAGCCTGTTCCTCCAACAAGAATCTACACCGCTCCATTTCCCGAAACCTCCAGCAGCGGGCGTCACGTGCCTCCTCTCGAGGCCCCAGCTCGGGCTCTACTTCTGGATCTCGGGTATCGATGAGGCCTGGATCACGGCCGGGTTCTGGGCTACGGTTAGGGGTCAGCGACAGGTCACAATGCCTGAAGATCGCTGCTTAGCAAGTTCAAGATTTGACTGGTTAGCATGGCTCCATTATTTTATCCCAAAACGCTATCACTCATCTGTGCTATCAACAGCCTGTTTAATTCTAGAGATCAGAGAGAAATGATCAGTGAATTAATTGCATCATAAGTGGATGTTAAGGAAAAAAATGAAAAGATGGAAAATGCACATGACCCTTTAAATCCTTTAGATAAACGTGAATGTAGAAATGCAGATTTTTCTTTTTCTGACAGGTAAATTGTGTGCATCCATACTAATATGTTGATGCTATATTCATTTTTCAGGATCTTCAGCGTATTATTTGCGATCTCCTACTCATGATGAACAGCGAAGGAGTTTAAAGTCTCCACTATAAAAAGAAAAGCACAGATCAGCACCTCTACTCTATTCTCCCACATTCATTCCTTCATTAATCAGATGAATATGAGCTGATTATATAAACTCTACATTCTATTTTAAAATATACATTTTTCAGCCCTGAATAATCACACATAAGACTAAAATGCAAACAGGCAGGGAGTGTAATCTCAAATGGTCTGATCTGTAGATTTTCTGTCCTGCTTCTTTTTATATGAATGAAATTAATACTTTAATTCAGCAAGGATGGATTAAATTGAGCAAAATTGACAGTAAGGTCATTTATAATGTTAAAAAATTATATTTTATATCAATTTCATTTATTACTGAATTCATCATAAAATGGAAAAAAGTATATATTGAAGTAGAAAACAGCTGTTTTATATTATAATATTTCACAATATTATCATATTGACTGTATTTTTGATCAAAAAATGCAGCCTTGATGAGCATAAGATATTTCAAAACAATTTAAAAAATCCAAACCCCAAACTTTTGAACGGTATACTGTTGACAATAAAATCTGAATAAAAAAGTTCATTTAATTTGCAGATGTCTGTAGTCTGATAAATATTTTAAGTATATGTCTTAAGTGTTCAATCCTTGTAAAGTACAAAGCAAATAATGTTGATGACGGTGCGATGTGCAATCTGCCAAACCCTTCAAACTGACATCAGTAAATGAAGATGGAGGACTGAGTTTTCACTTCTGTTCAAGGGCTTTTCTCACTCTGTTATAAAGGCTACGCATGTTTTAAGTGATGCACAGAACATTCTGACAGCAGCAGTCAGTGGAAATAATGTGGGTCAATGTCAAAAACGTCCATTCAGCAGAGAAACTCAACACTAGCTCTTATCTGACATCAATAAGTGTTCAAAAGAGATCAAGATACGGTTCAGGTGACACTTTCAATAGTGTCTTTGTTCTGAGCTTCACGTTAAGAATCAGTTTCAAGTCAGAGTTTGGGTTTATAATTTGGGTTTTTTCTTAATTTTGTCTTGAAACAAGACAAAAGCATTATATGGACACAGGCTGGAGACATTTTGGCTTGATCTTTGACATGTTAAGGAGTTTTTCTTGCCACAGTCATCACTGGTGCGATAAAGGCACTCTTTTACAGCTTTGAAAATTTGTAATATTATATTTCCTTTATCACTGTTTACGTATACAGTAAATAAAAAATAGGGAGTGACTGCCCTCTGTTGGACAATTATTCAGCATGGATTTTTTTTTTTTATCCATTACAGTTGGACAGAACTATCTTATGTTTCTTTATATGCATATATCTTTTTTGCAATAATTCTGATATGTGATAAAATGCTGAATATGTGCCTATGCGTATTATATGCAGAGAAATAAACAGACACATTTTAATTTGCCCACCACATTAGATATAATCCTCATTGCATTTGTTTTCTTCTACCCATAAATATGGATTTTAATTCATTTTGCAACTGTTTTCTTTTGCTCTGGGGTTTAGATTGAAGGAAATATTTAAAGATCTTAAATATACAGCTTCATATAAAGCTGTTTTGTGCATTGGGCCGTCTACTCTCAGCTCAATATTTGTTAATGATGTGTGATGATGACTTTACTAAAAAAAAATCTGTACATGAAACAGAATTAGCTATAAAATAAGCAAAAACACCTTTGGCTGCTTCTGAATTCCCATGCTTAGTATGTATGAAAGTACAGGAATTCAATTTAAGTAGAAGTCTGTTAGGAAATGTGGGGTTAAACAAGTACAATTCAACCTTTTTAAAACAATTTTCTTGGTACTTATAGCACTTGAAAAGAGCTGCTCAGCTTGCAGTTTTCAGCCTTTTCTTTTTTTTTCCTTGGCTTCTATGGGTTATTATTATAGTAAACGTATACTAAAACCAGGAAATCGTTACTTGAAATAAAATAAAATAAATAATTATTTAATTTCAGCTAGTTCTCTTTTAGCTAGTTTAACATAAATGCAACATAATAATGAATATATATAGATATTTAAATAATAAAAATGTCACACACACAATTATACTAAAATACACTGAACAAAATTATAAACGTAACACTTTTGTTTTTGCCCCCATTTTTTATGAGCTGAACTCAAAGGTCTAAGATACACAAAAGGCCTATTTCTCTCAAATATTGTTCACAAATCTGTCTAAATCTGTGTTAGTGAGCACTTCTCCTTTGCCGAGATAATCCATCCACCTCACAGGTGTGGCATATCAAGATGCTGATTAAACAGCATGATTATTGCACAGGTGTGCCTTAGCCTGACCACAATAAAAGGCCACTCTAAAATGTGCAGTTTTATCACACAGCACAATGCCACAGATGTTGCAAGTTTTGAGGGAGCGTGTAATTGGCATGCTGACTGCAGGAATGTCCACCAGAGCTGTTGCCTGTGAATTGAATGTTCATTTCTCTACCATTAGCCGTCTCCAAAGGTGTTTCAGAGAATTTGGTAGTACATCCAACCGGCCTCACAACCGCAGACCACGTGTAACCGCACCAGCCCAGGATCTCCACATCCAGCATATTCACCTCCAAGATCGTCTGAGACCAGCCACCCGGACAGCTGCTGCAACAATCGGTTTGCATAACTAAAAAGCTTCTGCACAAACTGTCAGAAACTGTCTCAGGGAAGCTCATCTGCATGCTTGTCGTCCTCATCGGGGTCTCCACCTGAATGCAGTTCGTTGTCGTAACCAACTTGAGTGGGCAAATGCTCACATTCGATGGCTTCTGGCACTTTGGAGAGGTGTTCTCTTCACGGATGAATCCCGGTTTTCACTGTAGATGGCAGATGGCAGACAGCATGTATGGCGTCGTGTGGGTGAGCGGTTTGCTGATGTCAACGTTTTGGATCGAGTGGCCCATGGTGGCGGTGGGGTTATGTTATGGGCAGGCGTATGTTATGGACAACGAACACAGGTGCATTTTATTGATGGCATTTTGAATGCACAGAGATACCGTGATGAGATCCTGAGGCCATTGTTGTGCCATTCATCCACGACCATCACCTCATGTTGCAGCATGATAATGCACGGCCCCATGTTGCAAGGATCGGTACACAATTCCTGGAAGCTGAAAACATCCCAGTTCTTGCATGGCCAGCATACTCACCAGACATGTCACCCATTGAGCATGTTTGGGATGCTCTGGATCGGCGTATACGACAGCGTGTTCCAGTTCCTGCCAATATCCAGCAACTTCGCACAGCCATTGAAGAGGAGTGGACAACCTGATCAACTCTATGCGAAGGAGATGTACTGCGTGAGGAAAATGGTGGTCACACCAGATACTGACTGGATTTTGGACCCCCCCCAATACAGTAAACCTGCACATTTTAGAGTGGCCTTTTATTGTGGCCAGCCTAAGGCACACCTGTGCAATAATCATGCTGTCTAATCAGCATCTTGATATGCCACACCTGTGAGGTGGATGGATTATCTCGGCAAAGGAGAAGTGCTCACTAACACAGATTTAGACAGATTTGTGAACAATATTTGAGAGAAATAGGCCTTTTGTGTACATAGAAAAAGTCTTAGATCTTTGAGTTCAGCTCATAAAAAATGGGGCAAAAACAAAAGTGTTGTGTTTATAATTTTGTTCAGTGTATATGGCCTACTGGGATAGAAACTATATAGAAATTATAAATTATATCTAACCAAATGGAGTATCTTATCTGAGCATTGTGTGCCATTTTTATTTATTTATTTATTCATTCATTCAAAAGACAACCCTCCAGTTGAGAGCCACAGTTTCAAGGTCAAAGGTCACTTAGGAATGAACTAAATGAATTGCTTATGTTGTTGGATTCGATAAAAGCATCTGCTAAATGAATAAATGCAAATGTAAAGTTAAATGTAACAGAAGATTAGAGAAGTCACACTTCTGCTCTTTGACCTTCGCTCGCTGTGAAAGACCATGTGTTACTTTCACTCCACCATATGGCGGCTCCCACACAAATATATTGTGTAGTTTCGTCATGTTTGGGCAGATCTTGTGCCCATTCACTTTATTATATGAAAATGATATATGCAATAAGAAATAAAATCAATCTGAAGTGACATGAGGGCGAGTAAATAATGACAGAATCTTTATTATTATTATTATTATTATTTCTAGTAAACTGTTTCTTAAAACAGTTGTGAATTAAAAATGAACATGTCATTCATGCAACTCACCAAACATCCAGATACTATCTATCTGTGACCACTAGAGGGCGTAAGTGGATCAATGTCTTATAATCACGTGACCAGTGCTATGCAATCTCCAGTAGCCCCTCACTGCAGAACAAAGATCCAGGGGGTGGGGTTGGATTCACATCCAGGGGGTGGAGATGGTAGGTTTAGGGGTGGAGATGGGTGGGTTTAGGGATCAGGGGGTGGAGACGGGTAGGTTTAGGGGTGGATATGGGTAGGTTTAGGGGTGGGGATGGGTAGGTTTAGGTCTATGTAAGGTGGGAGGAGTTGGATCTAGATCCAACCACGCCCCCTGGATCTTGTGTTCTGCAGTGAGGACCATCTCATTCCGCATCACAACAAGGAGTGACAACCTACTGGACTTCATATATAAAAAATGCATTAGAATAGATCCAGTAATTTTATCCACAACTAAAGCTTATTAGGATGTTTATGCATAAAACTTGTGACAGAACATGGGCACAGTCAAAAGATCTTGTATAATACTTTTCCTCTATTGTGGATTGCAGTGAAGTACAGCAAAGTAGAAGACAATAAAAACAATACAGAGGAGAAAAACAAGGAAGAGAGACTGTTAGACAGGGATGAGCACAGAAAAGGTGGGTTGTTGGGCAGGAAAGTAGCTGTTTCCCCAGGGAGTGTGTTACATAACACCCAAACAACCTCTCACTGTATACAGTGGCGCTTTTCCACTGCATGGTACAGCACGGTACGGTTCAATACGGCTCACTTTTGGGGGGTTTTCCACTGGGTACAGTACCTGGTACTTGGTACAAGAGAGTCAGATAGCACTGCATTACAGTCAGACAAACATGGGCACTGCAGGAACACGGCTCTACTATCTAGTGGTTTAAGTATGCAGTTACACGTTTTTAGGCCCCCAAAAAAAAGCTTAATGTAATTTATGACAATCAAAAATGTACGTCACTTAAATTGCAATACTTAAAAAGCACATGAATCAACATTTCACAACCTATAATGTCTCATATAAAATGAAATCAGCACACACCAGAAAAGAAAAGCTGTTTCAGAATACCATGCACAATAAATCATTCCCAATAAGATCAGGAACATGTGTTAAGAACATATGGTAACACTTTATTTTAGGGTTTCTTAACTAGTTGCTTATTAGCATGCATATTACTAGAATATTAGCCATTTATTAGTACTAATTAAGCACATATTAACGCCTTATTCTACATCCCTACCCAATACCTAAACTTAACAACCACCTTACTAACTATTAATAAGTTAGTAAGTTCGTAGTTAATAGTGAATAAGTGTTTCCTATTCTAAAGTGTTACTGAAAATATAAATATAAACAAAAGAAGTTATAAGATTTTAAATACATTTATGAAGACCATATGTCCTCTTTTTTCCCCAACTATGTCCTGACTAGGATTTCTAAATAGCCTAAAACGTCTGGGTTTTCCTATTGTTTTCATACATGCTGAAGGTAATGGCTGAAAAATAGTTTAATCAATAGAATTGCAAATATGCATACATGTAGGCTAATTTAATAAATGTGACATGAAATCAAATAAGTATGTAAGATTCTGCACTATTTCTTGGACAAAACTGAAGGCAATCTTGGGCCTCAACATGAAATCAAATTGGACTGTCTTTATCAGAGTGAATTGCTTTGTTACTCTCACTTCCTGAACCCAAAGCACAAGCTGGCATTTAAATCTAGTCAATCACTTCTGCATAATGATTCTGTGAAAACACAATGTCAAAATGCACCAAAAGCATGCCTAAATCATTCAAATGTTCCACCATGAACACTGAGACAACTATGAATTGGATCGAAGAGTGGTAAGTTATAGATGCCAGCAGTGCTTTGTGGTGTGAAAAGTCATAAACTGTTTTGATTGCATGTTGAGACAAGTCCTTGATGGGCTCATGTTGCAGTTCACTCATGCTTCTTCTAAGGCTGTGAGCACAAGTAGTTATATTAAGCATTGCATATGATTTCAGGGGTATAGAGGGAATATTTTGATAAAACTTTACAATAAGGTACCATTATAATGCATTAACTTAACATGAACTAATAATGAACAATGTATTTTTACAGCATTTACACAACCTTTGTTAATGATACTTAATAAAAATGTTCAAACTAATGTTAACAAATAATATAATATAATATCACACTGGTAACAAATAACTAATGTTAAAAAAATACAAGCTAATAATGTATTATGTTGAACTTAACATTAAAAATAAAGAAATAATTTTGTATTACATACAGTATCATTAGGTTATAGATGAAGTCTTGACTCTCTCTCTCTGTCTGTTTAAAGTTATAAAGCAGCCTCTCTTCCTGCCCTCTTTCAGCGCTCGGCCAACCCCGCTGCTCTCCACAGGTGATCGGTGTCTCTTTCCAACCAATGAAGACGCAAAACCTATTAACCCTTTAGTGGTCCAACCAGATCTTTCCAGGGACTGGGTATTGAGCTGGACTTCATCGTAAAACAAACGTTTGGCCGCTACTTTTGCCAGCAGTCTCGATTGAAGTTTAATTCAGAGTGAAAGCGCAGCGGATGCGCGCACGGTGCGGCCGTCGGTGATTTTTACGCGCAGATTATCATATGATCATCGGGTTTATTGAGACGGATTTTCTGCGGCATTAATGATCCAGATCCCATTCCAAAGAAGATGATTATAGAGTTGGACATGCGTTTGCTGTATGTCCTCTTTCTCCCCCCACAAGTCCTTCTCGAATGGTTTTGGGAATCTGGTCTTGACATGTTTAAGATGAATTGTCACCATCCACCCTGGTGGTGGAAAAACGGGTGAGTTACTCTTTTCCGACTATGTTTTTATAGACAACTTTTTTTAATGATTAGGTTAAAGCTTTAATAGATTTTAGCTTCAGATTATATTGTTCCCTGTTTGGCCAAGAGCTGTTGAGATGTAAATAACCTGGCAGATCTAGTGGCCTGTCGTGTCTCTTCTGCCGTATTAAATATTCAATCTGTATAACAAATGAACATGAAAACGTTCAGTAATAGACTGAACACAACACACAACGTCGGCTTGACTTTATGACTGCATTGCTGTTAAAAAGATGGTCCTCTTTAAATAAGGGTTGTTCTTGAGTTGGTGCCAGTTTTTTCCCTATTGGGACCTCTGGAGTTGAACACAAGTGGAGATTGTAGACTACATTTTTTTTCAGTCTTTATATATGCATAAAATCAGAAATGACTATGTTTTATAAATGTATTACTGCTAAAATAGCTTAAACCAGCCAAAAACGTTGTATTGGTCTTGTGCTGCTGTTGACTGGTTTTAAAAAGGGGTTAGCTATATTAACCAGGCTGGCCAAACTGAGAGACCAGTTGAAACTAGTAGCCTAAACCAGTTTAAGATGTTTGTTTTTAGCTGGAATAGATGCATTTCTGTGTTGCACAAAAAAGATTGGTTGTGTTGCATGCTTTAATTGTGCATTGTTTGGAGATATGTGTATTATTTTTCACAATAATGTTTAATAGACATATGGTCTGGGTTGTAGTTGAGGCCTTGAGTATGATCTCTCTGCCTTGACTGACGAATCATCCTGTAATTAAAAACTTGAAAATATGAATAATAAGCCTGAACTTGTTCAGTGCCCTTTTAGCTGTTTTACTGTTTTTTGTTTTTTGTGATTTTGTCTTAATATAAAAATGTATGTCTGAAAAGCTATTAATATGACACAGATATGTTGTGGAAGATTTATATTTTAGAATTAATTTTATTAAGTATCAAATATGCCATTATACCAGCTTACTTGTATATGTATATATTTATTTATTTTCCTTTTTATGTCAATTTATATCCAAATTTGCCCTGATATTATGGCTATACCATCATTTAGCTTGTACCCTCCCACACGGAAATAACCTATATAAACATATATGTTTTAATATAGGTTTTGATATGTTTTTAATATATGTGACATATATAAAATTGGCCGTTTTCCTATAATATATGTACATATATGCACATATATGTACACATATATGCGTACATGTACCTATATAGGTACATATATGCATGTGTATATATATGTGTGCATATATGCACCTATATGTTTACCTATATATTAGTAAAATTATTAAAATCCATAGCTGCTAGACAACATAAATAAAAGCCCAAAATGTCGAAATTTACATGTACATATAGGGCTTATATGTGGATATAAAGAAGCAATACAGGAGACCTATATGGCCTTTATATGCACATATATGCACCTCAATTTTGCCTATATGTGGCATATATACGCATATATGCAGCATATATGTTATCATATATGTGCATATATACTGCATATAGGTTTCATATATGCGCATATATCCTCATATAGGTTCTTTCCATGTGGGCTATGTGGTCATCAAATAGTCCTGACCCTGCTTTTTCTAACTAACCTTTAGCGCATGCTTTTTATCCAAAGTGACTTTTAAAATACTAGAACTTGATTGACGATCCCCCATGGAGCTGCTGGCCTGCTGAAGGTCACACTCTCTTTTTAAACGTGTCTTGTGATTTAAAAACTACTGACTTCAGTTTGTGGCCAAACCCTTAAACTATAAAGTTTGCCTTGGAGGGAGGTTTTTATAGTAGGTTTTATTGTGCTATTATAGTTTAAATGACAGGGTGGGATTGCTTGAAGAAGCATAAGCATATTGTTTTTTGTTTCTTTGCTTATGTTTCTCAACCCTATAGTGAAAAACAGTTTGGCCTTTCAAGTGACCTGCTTTTCAAACTGTCTCAGTTTCAGGTCCTCTTCCTGCTCCGAGGCAGTTTATGTTAATAATGTCATAGTTCAACAAGCAAATGTTTTGTGGGGTGCAGTGTGTGACAGTATCCCATAGTTTATGACTGTTGTATTTAAAAACACAGCAGCACACTGCTGTATAGCTGAAGGTTATAAAGTGTAAATATAAACCAAAAAGTGGCATTCGTGCAACTAAGTGGCATACTTGCAGATGAGCAAGTTCATTAGTCAATATTCAACTTGCCAAATTCTTTACCTAATTTCACTTCTCTTTTCCTCACTTTCTGACATCTGCATAGGCCTACTAACAAGAACGTGGTCTATATATATATATATATATATATATATATATATTAGGGTGTATAAGGTTAATGACTACAATTTAAGAACTTTAGTCATCAGGAAGACATCAAGTAGGTTAATTGTTTAATTATTGTGTGAATAAATTGTAGTGTTGGTTAATAAGGATGTGCAGACATAATACTGTCCGCGCTGCCTGACTTCAAAACAAATGAGCATAACAGCACACAAAGAAACTCTGAAAAACTCAAAATATGAAGTTTATTTAGGCAATAACGTGATCTAGTTCAGTAACATGCCAAGGGAGCTATTTTGCTGAATATTCTCACGATTGCAAATGTTACATTGATTTTAGTTCAATAAACAATTAAAGTTAGTTAGTTAGTTACTTGCATTTTAGACACATTATTTACTGTTTTGTACAAAAATAGTTCCAAACAAGGATCACAGCAGAAGTAAAGCACATCCTCCAAGCAACTCGGTGGTGTTTAGTTACTGAATGATTCAGTGGTCTAAACGAATCAGTTGAATGAAGGACTCAATGACTCTCTCATTAAGTGAATTACTGCATTAATTACTCATTAAGTGAATTACTGGTGGGTGGGTATGTTAAAAAGCATGCATTATCCCCCCAACATTTCTTATTTGTATATTAAAACATTAATCTCAGTTGTAATTATGTAATGTGACTGCTAACTTAAAATGTATTGATAAATTGTAATAATTTAACATGAAAGTTGATGCATGCATTTAAAAAGTAAAAAATAAAATAGGCCTTTGTAAAGGTACACAAAAATATGCAGATTTAAGTATGTAAAAGCTGACGGAAAATTGCTTCAGAAGAAATGTTTACACCTCGGCGATGTAGTTTTGTGGGAATATTGTCTGCCTGCAGATATGAAAAGTTCACTGTATATCGTAGTAAAAAATATCATTTATGACAGCTTTTTTTTTACATTAAACACATTAAATATGACATATATGTATGTAACATAATGTGTACTTCCATTACAGGATTAGGTCTTAAATTTCACTTCATATCTGTAGAAACCATGTATTATAACGTAATTGTTCAACTTGAAAACAATTTCTTTGCTTAACTCCTTATTTAGTGTGGTATGTTTTTGGGCAAGACCACTTCATTAGCTTTAAAATGATCTTGTTGTGCAGTGTTTGCAGTATTCTGGCAGTGAAGTCACATTCATTTTATTGGTGCATCTGGATTTGACCAAAAGAGGTCGCCGTCTCCAAACACAAGAGTCTGAGTGGAACAGTTTGTTCAGATTGTAACAGTAATGGACTAATAGTAGTTTCGTGACATTAACAGATAGGCTAATAAAGCTACAAGAAACAAGTTAGCGTTGAATTGTAATTATTAGTGTCCATGCATATAAATGCAACAGTTGATATACACTAGTCAACAATTGAAAACCTTTCATCAAAGTTGTTCTAAAACCAAAATGCATTCTTGTTTAGGACAACTTTTTTTTGCTCCACTTCAAATGTTGACTACTATATAATTAATTTTTATCATTATTATTTGTACAAACATGCACAAAAATATGGAGCAGCGTTTATGTCTGTGTGAGAGAGTTTATATATGAGTGCATGTATATATTGGCAGTAAAACCTCAATATGTGTTTAAATAATGTACTGCAGAAACAATAAAAGTAGGCCTATTCATAACTAATGTGTGGCAAAATATATTGTGTATGTTTTCATGTTGCGATTAGTCTATTTTCCAGATATTTAATCGGCCTGTAGCTGTCAAATGTTTTGCATTTATTATCTCAGAGGTTGTTGAATGTGTAAATAATATGATTTTGGTGGAGCAAAAATAAAATCAATTAGCGTTAAATCCTACACCCAGTATCTTATTAGCATATTTAAAACGTACAATTTGTTAATGTTGATTAATATATATTTAGCAGGCACGATATAACAATTTATTTAGGTTTTGAATCAACGGATGGCAAAAAAAGTGATCATTAATGAAATGATTATGTAGGCTTATACACGTGCGCGCGCATGTTTCGTGACCGCGCTGGAATGTCCGAGGAGCGCGTTCACGTGAGTGTGTGAGGGAGGGAGGAGGGAAGAGCGCGATCTTCTGAGGAGTTTGTAATGTCCGCCATGTTGTGAATGGCGCACTGAGGCAGAGAGAGAAAACACACACACCCGCCTCTGCTTCTCCTCGCTGGAGCTCTTCTATTCTATTATTTTTTTCTCATTCTCCAACTCCATCCACCCTCCTCCATGAGATCTGTGGCGGTTTTATGGGTGATTGTGAGGGGATCGGATAGATTTCTAGAGTAAAATGAGTAAACTGTCGTTCAGGGCGCGGGCGCTGGACGCTCTCAAACCGCTGCCCGTTTTCCGCTGCGAGGATCTGCCAGACCTGCACGAGTACGCGTCCATCAACCGCACCGTGCCGCAGATGCCCACCGGCATGGAGAAGGACGAGGAAGCGGTACGAATTTTACCATGCAACCGCCGATTTTATGCGATACAGATTTGTTTTTTTCTGTCAATCTGCGCAGCTTTGGATGCAACAAAATGGCCGACTGTGCGTGAAGCGTTTACACGGTATTTTGGAGCCGTTTTGCTGTGTGCGCCGAATTTGAAGTCTGGTTTATACAGTTGGATTTATTTAATGGCTGTTTGGGGTGTGAAAGTCGGGTTTTGTCAGTCCCTTCGGACCCGAATCGTGCAGCAAAACACAAAGCAGTCATGTGACCGCGGAGGCTCCGACATTTTGTTGTATTTTGTCCTGCAGTGGCTGCAAACTGCAACCAGAGGGCTGTCATGGGAAACTTGGAAATATCAGATAATATTTGAGAGGAATAGAATTGGAATTCTGTTGTTTTACTCACCTTCATGTTGATCCAGTCCTATATGCCTGATTCTCTTCTTCTTGGTCGCCATTCACTTCCATGCAGTTTTCATATCTGTCATGTCCTGCGCTCTTCTCAAGAAACTGAATCATACAGGGTTTGAAGGTGGATAATGACAGAATTTCATATGTTGAGTGAATTATTCCTTTAATATTTATTTTCCCCCACATCTGGAAATTCATGATGCTTGTGGAAAAGCTTTCTTGTCTAGTTTTTGGTAGTAGTGCCTAGAATGTAATCATGAATGAATGGGACATGCATTGGTCTAAAGGTGCAGGAGGCTGAGCTGAAGGCCCCTTAATGACATGCTTATTAGGGCCCTGGGGCCGCTAGCATCAATGAATGTCATCTCAATTTAGTCATTTCAGTTACATAAGTGTCATGTAAACACATTAACTTTATTACCTCGATCAGAATAATCCAACAGTCTTGTTTTATGATTCAAAATAACACCCACGTGCATATTTTAACACCTTCCATTTTACAAACATTAAAAGAAAAAGCCTACATTTTCAGTTCATTGCATTATTTTGCGTTAATGGGATCATTGCATTAATGAGTGAACCTCTTTAATAATTCCAGGAGATTGCTCTTGGTTTGTAGATTTTATGATGGTTTTATGCATCTTGGATTAGTTTTAACCAGAACTTTAGAAAATGTAAACATGGTCAATAACAGCAGCATGTCAAGCATCTCTTGTACTCTGTTACTGTTTGAGCCCGTTCTTATTAAAAATGGATGAAGTGTTTGACATTTTTGAATTAAGTTTATGCAAGATTTATTAATAAAATACAAGGTGAGCCTGAGGCTGCTGTGAAAGATGAAGCATGCATGCTTGAGGTGAATTTTAAGGGTGTGGGGTCTTCACTCGTGTCCTCTTGTTGGAGAGAAGCCTTGTTTTAAGTGTGACCATCTTAGTTCCTGCCTAAATATCAGTTACCACCTGTACCATCAAATGGCACTGGTGCAAAATAAAATTGGAGAATATGTTCCACGTTGCATTAAAGTTCGAATTTTTTTGTATCATTTGAGGTTGAATTGAATGCATTTTCTGTACGTCTAAAAACTGGGGGTCCGAATGACCTCTGGCTCTGTTTTCAACAGGCCCCAGTGATTCTTGGAGGAAAAAAAAAAAAGGGAAACCAAGATGTTTTGGTGTCATTTGTGTTGTATTTTGCTGGATGTTTGCCGTGAGATGGCTGCAGGCCATGTTTCCTTACATTTAAAATTTCTTGTTCATTTTAAGACTGAATTTGTTCAAATGTCTGTGACAGAAAATGACTAGGATGTGGGTAGTTTGTTTGGAATGAGGTTTTCATCTATAATGGCTGGTTTAGTTCAGGGCTCCCCGTTGATCTTATTTCAAGCGCTGACACGAGCTCTGTTAGGATATATTGCATGTGTACTGTTTGGTCTTTTGTGGCTGTGTTTGTATCTGCCCTGCTATCTTTGCTTGTCATGAATTTATTCTCTAAGAGAAGGAAACTGGATACAGAGAGGTGAAATGAAGTGCAAGACGTCCTTTCTGAACAGCGTGGGAACTCTGTGCCCACAAATAACTCCATAATTGTGCTTTCATTAGCGAGTGAACTGATATACTGCGTTTTCAAAGGTCAAGTAAATAGTTTATTAGTTGAGTTCCTTTGAATCTTCTAAAAACATTCTGTACAAAATAGCTTTAAAATGAAATTAATTTATATTGGCTGTTTGTGGATGTGTTAGTGTTTTATTTAACTGATGTAGTGCTGAATTATGAAAAGATTTATGAAACGTTCCAATTTTAGAGGTTATATTTCATATAGGGCAAATAATGATCTACATATTTACTGTACACAAAATGCACAGATTTGCATAAGCAGCACAATGTGGGTTTGACATTTAAAAAAATATGGAAATAAAAATGAATTATGCTGCTCAAGGTTTAAGTAAGGATCGAACATTTTCTTATAGTCAGATAAAAACAGTAACATTGTGAAATATTAGGCTACAATTTCATGTTATATGTTAAAATCCAGTTTCTTCCAGTGATGGCAAATCTGGATTTTTAGCATCGTTACTACAGTATTCAGTACTGCACGATCCTTCAGAAATTATTCTAATACGCTGATTTGCTGCTCTACTAACATATTTACTATGATCAATGTTGATAGTAATTAGTATTTTTTTTTAGATTCTTTGAACAAAATGTTTTGAAATAGAAATATTACTGTCACTGTTAATGCGTTAATGCATCTCTGCCCAACACGAATGCTAAATTATACATTTTGAATGATGGTGCTTATATATTTTAGAAAAAGTATAGATTTTTAATAGTGGCCATAACATGAAAATAATGATCTGTTTATTACCAATGCATCCCTGATAAATGAATCTCATGTGTTTTCAAAATGTTAACATCTTGTGACCCGTTTGTGGTGTTATAACTGGTTTTTATAACCGGTGTGCATGTAAACGTACTGTTTGGCAGAAGTGTTTACTGTACACCATCAACTCAGCAACTGACTGCTTCCAAAACATTAATCTTAACATCGTCTTGTAAATGCAAAGCATGGGAACTCAAAAGTGCACGATCATTGAACTTGTGTTAGTTGGGATAATGAATGAGCGTTCTGGTCTTATTCATTAATACGCGATCAAACCTTACTCATCACCTGACGCTGTGTAGGATGTTCTTTATCCAGCCTGATTGCTATTCTGAAGGACTTCAAGATGTAATGCCGTTATTGTTTATAGATGATGAACAGTGATGGTACCTGACGTGCTTGTTCAAGTGAAAAACATTTCAAGGGCTGCCACACTATTAATGAACCTTGTATGACTGTAGAAGATTACAGATCTCTGAATTTCATTTCGCATTATTACTGCGAGTTTGTCTAATTGTTTCTAAGAAAAGTTTATTTTTAGATCATCTCTTGCAGGTAGCTGGCGTTTATGTTCTGTGTTGCTGGAGATAAGAGGCTCTGTCACATGAAACCTCAGTGAAAGCCGCAAATTCCTCCCGCTTTGTCAACAAACGTTCGTTAATAAAACATCTGCATGCTATTGCCAGATATTGATTTGGCGTAGACAACTCATGTAACCCTTGAACACGGTTGGTTCTGCTTGTTTTCACTGGATTTTCTGGGGATGTTGCTGATGTCTCAACTGCTCATTAACCTTTTGAAATCATATCATTGTGCCATAGTAACTATTATCAACAAATTGTGTCAGTCACAACCAGGATGGTTCAATGACATGTTTATTAACTTAAACATGTTTATTAAAGTTAAATGTAACTTCTGTGCAAACAGTCGAGTTTGCGCTGAATGTGCCTCAGTGATTCGCACACAATATCAAAACTGGCCACCACAAATATATTTTCCAAAAGGCTTTGATTTTGACTGCACTTTTCAAAATAAAAACCTGGCGAGGGTGATTTTATATCACTGTATTTCTGAAGGAAACTGACTGTCTTAAGAAAATGTTCGATGTCATTTTCATTTCAACTTGCATAATGCCTGATAAAGCAGCGTTTGTGAGTGGATTTTAGGGCTGCACGATTATGACAAAAATCATAATTGTCGGTTATTCCCTTGAGATTGTAATTGCGATTATTTTGAACCGATTTATGCCATTGTTTGAGGCTGCATGTCATATTTTTTATATAAAATATATTTAAAAAAAGGCTGAAAACACTCTTTCTGAATATTTATTGCTTTTGAGTTGAGATGCAGATGTACATTTGACAGTACCATTGTGAAAACAGCCTCATCTTTTATACATAAATACCTCATTATCATGGTAAAAAAGTAGCCTAACTATATGGTCTCTATGGTGTTTGCATTGAAGAACAGTAGCCTAAAGACATTCAGTCAATTACAAATCCACATCAACTGATAGAATAATTAACAAAATAATATTCCATTACTCCTTTAACATATTTAGTATAATAATAATTAGGGATGTAACGGTATGAAAATTTCTAATCACGATTATAGTGACCAAAATTATCACGGTTATCAGTATTATCACGGTATTGTTAAAATGTGCTGGAGATGTTCAAAAAGTACCGAAACATAAATCGCTTCACCAAGTTTCATACTTAAAAATCAACAAACAGCAAATAAAATGACTTTTTGTTTGCATAATCACTAAAACAATAACATTACCAATGAGGTCTGGATTTTAAATGACAATTTGACTGACAACAGTTTAATAGCATGTTCAAATAAATAATGTAAATGTTCAAATAAAGCTTTGAAAAAGTTTAACATAAAGGTAGACCACACATTTCAGCCTTTAAAGAAAAGGGTTAAATTAAAATGATAATTAATAAATGATTATATGTATTTTATCTGCTCCATAAATAATTCTATATAGCATATCTGAATTGTTTAAATGTGTAGAATCCACATAAGCTTGTTTTTCATCAACCGGTTAATATTTACAGCAGGTCATGCAAATTTGGTCAGTTTTTTGGCCAGACAGAAACTGCACACAGACTGAATGTAAATAAGTGTCTGTAAATCCACTCTCTGACAGCAGGTGGCGCTTTATACGGAAAAGCTGAATTACAGCTTATTCCCGTGAACTCCGCAAACACTTCCTTTAGGTATTACATGGAGCGAAGATGAGAACAAAATGCCATCAAATCGTTTCTGAAGACAGTCAGATCCTTCAGAGGTACATTCATATAATTAATTCACTGATATATTCATTTGTATAATTCCCTTAGCACTCTTTTAAAACCTCCCAGCTTTTCCGCCCTGTTTTCACTCAGAACGAAACTACGTTACTGTGCTGCTGTGCGCTCGTGAGACTGTTACTGAAAACTGCTTTATGCCGGACAGTATTTATTTATCGCGAGTTGTTCAAATCACGGTAATCGAATACGGTTTTAATGATAATTAAAATATGAAACGGTAATACTAACCGTGGGGAATTTTATCATGATTTATCGTCAAACCGGTAATCGTTACATCCCTAATAATAATACTCAATATGTAACATTGTTACCGTTAGTGTTACTACAATAAAACTATGGTAAATGTGGGTAATTTGTGGATTGAAACGTCTTCTAACTGGATCGTTGTTGCACTGTTTCTGCTGTTTTCTGCTATCGGTTAGACAATGTCTTTTATCCAGTGTGTTTGAGTTTGTTAAACCCCGCGCTACAAACACCTCTTAAGCACACAAAATAATGCAAGTGGGCATTTTTAATTGTTTATTTTTGTAATCGCGGCTTTGAGCGATTATGTAATCGTGGCATCCATAATCGCGATTAGAAATTCGATTAATTATGCAGCCCTATGTCAATTTTCGATCATTTCCGCAATCGATCGTCATTTAAATTAATCGATTAATCGTTAACCTTAATACTGCAAAATGCGTCTATTGCAGTAGCATATAGTCACCGGCATGACAGGATGTGCAAATGCCACTCAAAACGCCAGCTTCCTCGACCGAATGAAAGGGGTTTTTAGTCTAAGTAAAAGGGGATCGTAAAATGAATGGCTGTGATTATGATCATTTGATAAAATGAAGAGAGAGCGCCGTAGTTGCACACGGGATCATTATACTTTGTGGGCTGTTTCATATTCTGTCACGGAGACCGCTAACTTTTTTGGATAACTTAAGTGCCTCTAATAGCAACACATGGAGTTGGGGAAAAAAAAAACTTTTTGCAAGTTTAATCATGTGACAAGTAGGGATGGGCAATATGGCCTAAGAAAAAAATCCCTGATTGTTTTTCACAAACAAATTCAATGTTAAATCGATTTTCTTTTTCCCCCTGCTTAAAATCAATCTGCAGATGACCAAGAAATTGTTCAAAACAAGTTTTAACTTTTTGTTTTGATTTTCCCTTCTGAGATTTGATCTAGATTTCCCCCTTGGAATCAGAAACAAGAAGCCAAAAAGATGAGATGGCAGGCCCTGCAATTGTAAACAGTGAAAATGTAACAAAACATTAAATTGTGACCCTTTTTGATACGTTTTCTTTAAACACAAATTCAACATCTTGCTATTCAGTAGATAAGAGCTAGTTCTGATAAAGTGCAAACAAAACATTCAACAGCATTAAATATCAGTGACTGTAGGTTGTTTTTTGGCGGGATGATGACGAATGATTTGCAGATCCTCCTGAGCACCACTGACAAACATCTAATCTTGTAAAATGTGTGGCAAGTACTGCTGTTCCATAGTATAAACAGAGTACGTGCGATCTTGAAAGTGAAACTAAAAAGCAAGCGATTTGTCATGATGCCGGCTTAACATCGTTATGTCTATCAGCCATCGGCGATGGACGGTTGCATCGTCTATCGGCCCAACTTATATGGCAAACGTGTGGGGAGAGGTCCTATGAGCCTATACGTAACTACGGGAGCCCAGAGGGGAGCGTCGGCGGATGATAAAGAGAAAAGCGATTTTCATTCAAACAAGTTACGTAAACTACACATTCGAGTTAATCGATAAAATGCTTTATCGCCCAGCCCTAGTGACGAGTTTACCGGTACTCATTCGTCACGGTTGCCAAGCATGATGCATCATTTTCTGTGATGTATTGTTATTGTTTTGACTGTTTGTAGCCTATGCAGGGTCGTTGGCAAATGCGGTTAATGCAGCAAGCTGGTTCTCTCAGACATTAGTTTCCGTCTTCCAGCAGCATTCCAGAGTGTGGTCTAGGGCAGGGGTCATGGCTGCATTCCAGACAAGTTGGAATTCCCCCCCTTTAGCTCCTGGACAGAATGCCAGGACTGTGTAAGTGACTCGGGATGTTCTGTCGGATCAGCTTTGCTTCAAACAGCAGTGGGAATATTTGCTGATAAGGAAAGAGAATGTTTCTAATGCAGTTTGATGTGAGGGTGATAAATGATATGGTCTTTAATGTTGTGTGTAAATGAAGCTTTCAGCTCTGGCCTGAGGGGACAACAGACTACTTTGATTTATTTATTTTGATTGGATCATTAATTTTAATTTAGTACTTTGACCCTCGTCCAGGATCTTGAAGTGAAGATCAGTAAAGCTTTTTAATGTTTCTTTCCTCCCCTAGTCTGTAACGACATCGGCCAGGCTGATTTGAGATTATCAGGTGTGGTTGACTGAGCAACAGTTTTAATTCCTTAACTGGTAATAATCAGGTCTTTTTGTGAATGTTTATGAATTTAAGCACTGTGTGAATACTTGTTTTCATCTCAGCATTTTATTCAAAAGTTTGGCAGGAAGGTTTTTTTTTTTTGCTGCTTAAGTCTAATATTGTGAAATGTAATTACAATTTAAAATAACTGTTCTCCATTTTAATCTATTTTAATGTAATTTATTCCTGTGATACAAAGCTGAATTGTCAGCATCATTACTCCTGTCTTCAGTGTCGCCTGATCCTTGAAATCATTCTAATATGCAGATTTGGTGCTCAAGAAACATTTATCAATGTTAAAAGCAGTTGTGCTGCTTAATATTGTCAACTCTTTTCCAGGATTCTTTGAATAGGTTAAAACAGCCTTTATTTAAAAAAATACAAATATTTTTGTAATTATACTACTTCTAAATGTCACTTTTGATTGATTTTAATGCATTCTTGCTGAATAAGTGTTAATTTCTTTAAAAATCTTACTGACCCCAGATTTTAGACAGTAATGTGTGTATATGCCTCTTGTAAATTGTATTATGTACAACATGAGGTCTTTACATTAAATCAGCCTTCCTGCACTCTAGATATTATCAGGTAGGGTTGTGTTCGATATGACGATGTATCATGGGTATTTGACGATACGAGTTTCAATATCTCGGCACATGCGCAGCAGTGGACCGCACTTAATTTGAATAAGAACAGTGTTTAAAACGCAGTGGAAAAGTGCAAGGTTTCTAAAACAAAAACAAATGATGAATACAGTATAATATATAGTAGGCAAATTTTTTTTTTTATCGATTAATCTATTTTTTTAATGACATCAATTCGATATCAATTCTCAAAAGCTGCGAGTCGATCTTTTCCGTTATTTATTTCAGCACACATTTAAAACAAGATCTGATTAATGTGATTCTTATCATTAGTCTTCTCCACTAGATGCCAGATGTCACCCTCGTATTTACCTTGCTCGATGTTACAACAGAGAGCCTGTCATTCATTCAGTGCTTATCACGGTGGAGATAATGTTGATGAGAACCAAGAACAGAGCCATAGGTGTGATTGTAACGCTCAGGTGCAATGCTATAGTAATGCTATAAATCTGTGGAAGCATTTGATATCACGCTTAAGGCCATGATTTCTGCAATGAATGGCCACAATACATGCATACTAAAGCGTGGACGACGCTCGTGGCGTTTTCATCATCTGCTGTCTCACTATATGATATTAACACACGAATATCATCCCCAGCTGCTCTGAGAGTAATTTCATTAGCATTTTACCATTTAATTTGAGAAAACTACCATCATATCACATGATACACAGCAGCTGCAAGTTCCACACGACAACCCGTCAAAAACGTTTAGTTTAACGTTCAGAAACTGTCAGAATATAAGACTCAATGCTGCTGCTGCTGCTACTAATAAATATGAATAAATCTTTATTTTTAAAGGAATACTCCCATTTGTTTTCTTTTTAATTTTAACAGTAAACCTCTGTTGTGCAGCACTTTTTTTGCCAAAAAATAAAAGGGTTTTTTATATTTTTATTTGATTAAGATTAATTAAATTAATGTTTTATGTCTTCTGATTACCAGAAAAATTAAGAACATTTTATAGGCCTCTATTATTGGTTAAAGGACTTTATACAAAAAAAGAATAGGTTTAAAATACGGGCCTTTGGTTCTTAATTTCTTTTTATTAATTCACCATTTGTAAACTGTTTGCGGTTAATTGTATTTAGAAATATCAATAGCTTTTGTATTAACTATATTCACTGAATGTAATCAAAAAAATCGAGGATCGAATCGAGAGCTATCGAATCGGGACATCTGAATCGATACCCAGCCCTAATATATAGGCAACAACTAGGTTTAATCTAGCCGCATGGGAACCCAGCTGGGGTTGCCTGATATAAGAGCTAATCCCCCAAACAGAGCTTCACACTTGTGCAATACGGAAATATCTGCAAAGTGTTACTTATTTTTGTCAACCTGGCAACCATATGCACACGCTCTCTCTCCACTGTGGATAAAAGCACTGGCTTTCTGAAAACACTGGTAAACTTGCAGTTTAGCCATCTGCACTTCGATAATCTATTCTCAGAAAAGTATAATTCAAGTGTTCATTTTACGAGAGAGAGAGCCCGTATGAATGAACTACATCCGTTTTAGCTTCGTTTCTCTATTAACAGTGAAGCGCTGTCTTTAATTGCTTCAGAAATGGTTACCAATTCCTTGAGAAAGATTGCTAAAACGGGGGGCAGTGCTGAGAAGTTTGGTTGAATATGTGTGTGTGTGTGTGTGTGTGTGTGTGTGTGTGTGTGTGCGCAGCACGACCTGAATGCGTGAGCTACAGTGAAGACAGCACATTAGTTTAGAAGAGAACGCTTCTATTTTTATTTTACGGAGAATGTTAATTTGTACAATGATAACCTACCAGCAATGTAAAGATGATTTTAATCATATATTTGAACGAGTACATTACAATATATTTATTAGAACTAGTACATTAGTATTTATGGGCTTAAAAATAAGATTCAAACAATCAAAATATTGTACCTGCCCAATGTTAATATGAAACATACACCATTATATATTGTACTGTTAAAGTTATGGAGGCCCTTCATAATGCAGAGGTCAACTGCCTGCTCTGCCAATAGTTAGCAATGGTCCTATAGTATTCAGTGTTTAATAAACAGCTGTTTTATTAAATTCTAAGGTGAAATTCAGTGTAGTCCCGTATAGTGATATGTATCATATCGTGGCCTCTATATCAGGATACATATCATATCGTGATTTGATGGCAATGCACAGCCCTATTATCAGGCATGAAAAAGTCCCATGCTGCTCTGTAATATATAGGCTGTTTGTTAATTCTTTTATTTTGCCAAAGGTTTCTAAGGAATGCTTGCAATGCGTTTAACCATCTTATGTCCTTGATTATATCTGAATGTGGTTCATTTAGAGCAATTGTTTTTGACAACATCCAAAGACAACACACAAGCTTGTGCTCGAGCCCATTTAATTTTCTTTTTGAATATATTGTTACCTTCTGAAATCCACATGGAAGTAAAATGGGTTGTGAATGCTGGAACATGTTGAGTTTAACCTTGAGTTGCTCTAGGGAGATCTTCCCTCTAATAAGTGTTCAGCAAGTTGCTTTTGAAAAATGGATGTATTAAATGGCACGTTAGTAGTTAGTTACTTCACCTGATCCTGGATCAGCCAGACCAGCAGGAACTCATATGATTTGATAATCCAGGGTTTGTGGATTTGGGGTTCATGCTGAGTTGTTTCTGTAGAAGTAGTAGTGTTAGGCTGTTGTAGCAATGTGTTAGTAGAGAGATTCTACTCTATGGTTTATATCATAATATTATGTAATATTTAAATAATATTGTGTATTGTTGCAGACTGGGACTTCTAGTTAATATCGCCTTGTTGCAATTTAACTGAAATGTCATGAAGCCATCGCAAATGCCTTCAAACATGTCATTTATAATGCATTACTTTAAAAAAGACTGTTTTGTTACAAAATGCTCAGATGTCAACTAGGGCTGTGCGATTTGGGGAAAATATCTAATTGCGATATTTTTGACAAATATTGCGGTTGCGATTTGATTTGCCTTTTTTTTTTTTTTGCAAAGTCAAGCTTCAGCTCAATAATGTGCAGCACAGTATGAGTATCGTTACCCTGCTGAAAAAAACAAACAATAGAAACCATCACAGAAATTCCTTTTTGTTTTGGGCATTATTCCAATAGGAATTACTGTTGTTCTATTGGTTGCCATCTGCTGGATGACATCCCACCAATAGAATGCATCAAATACTAGTAGACTCCATTATAGTTTACATTAAACCAATACAATTCCCATTACAACCCTTAAATCCATTACATTTTCCATTGTGTTTTGGGAGGGGTTCTACTGTTTTTTTTCTGCAGGGAAGATTATAATGGTATTACTACTTTTACAGAATTACTGAATTTCACAGGAAAGATTTGTTTATTTTTTATAAATAAAGAACTGTATTTCTTTAGTCAATTATTAAAGTATTGCATGTTACGCGGGCTGATTTATTCATTTGGGATTTTAAGAACAAGTGGGAAATGTGCTGAATGTTTCATTTCATCCGAGTGAAATTATCAAGCAGTTACACTTAATTTACATTCGTTTCAAACGCGAAGCCAGGCGCGAGTGGACACAGGTTGCGCGCGTTCGCGTCAGGCCTCGTCCATATTGCCAAATGCGCTCGTGAGAGACTAGCGGAGCAGAACCGGGCGCGAGACCGTGAGTATAAAAGAGCAATACGAGACGGGCTGCGTGTAAACGGCTCGTCTGTGAGACGCGGGAGATGCGCAGCGTGGGGCAGAGCGGAGCGAGTATGAGAAGCATTCAGAGACACGGGCTGTGTGTGCGGTCTTCTGAACTAGCGAACATGCATTATAAACTTTTCAAATTAATCTATTGGGGAGATAAAATGTGTAAAATAAGGTTCATGTAGCCTACTAATAAAAACATCTAAAAATGTATCTTTTATTCTCCAGTACTGAAAGCAGAACCGATAAGGGAGCTCTTGATATGCATTGTGACGCAGCTCTTGCAAATTACCTTTTGTTCGTTGTCTGTCATTTCGAAGCTGAAGTTACCTACGTTTTTCTTCAGTTTTAATTTGCCTAACTTTCGATCTGACCCTTTTTAAAAGGCGGGTGTTTATGCAGTTGGCTAGAGCAGTACTGATCGGGGAGAACGGAGGTGCGCTCCCTCTATTGGTTAGTAAGACTGCCACTTAAGGCTGACAGTCATGCATGTGCTCTGGAACGGGGTAATATCGCGTCCACATCGCAGGCTTTGCGATTAGCAAATCGCAACGTCTCAAATCGCGATTTTGATTAATTGTACAGCCCTAATGTCAACTTCAATCATTCAAAACAGATCAAAGATTAGTCATATTCCCAAATCTTATTGTCAGCTGAACTCCTTTGACCTAAAATATTTATTTGAAGTAGGCTACCCCCTGAATTTCCAAGTTAATATTTAGTCATTTGTGTGCTCTGTTGTCTGTTTGGTAGTCACTTGACATGCCAGTAAATAAATACAATTTAAATTTTTAGGAAGTTTTATTTTTAGTTTTACAGTTAAAAGGGTCATATGATGCGATTTTTCACGTTTTCCTTTTTCTGTGGCGTGTTACAAGTGTTTGTGCATAGATGAGATCCCTGAAGTTGCAAAGACTAGTCTCAAAACCAAAGAGAGATTCTTTATAAAAGTTAAGACTCGACCACGCCTCATTTAAACACACCCCCACATGTCTACGTCACGGTGTGGCAAGATTTGCAAAACAGCACCCAAATGTTTACGCAATGAAAGGCGGAACTATTATTCTCGCTGTAGTATTGTTGCTGGCGCCATGTTGTGGAGACACTGTGTTTCGTTGTGAAAGCTTAAGTACTTTGTTTGGGCTTCCAAAAGAGGACACAACTAGAAATCAGTGGTTAAGTTATATTTACAACACTGTTCCAGAACAGTTCAACACAAATATTAGTGTGTTAGCAATAATATTGTACAGTATGTGGAAAATGTGTTTTTTGAACCTTAAACCACAAACATATTGCATTACACCAAATATGCAAAATAATGTTCTTTTCAGTAACGTCATATGACCCCTTTAATTATTCACTTTTGATCAGTGCAGTTTTTTCCCTTTTGCTAGAGTCAAATGCACATTTCTACATTAGTTTCGAAATATAAAAAAACAAAAAAAAAAGCTTGAGAATTTCTATTAAAATATCTATATCACTGTTTATCTTGATCTGATATGTTGGTCAAGTTTTCACACTAACATGTTATATTGAGCTGTGCATCCTGCGATTATTGACAAGGATGCTGAGACACAAAAAAAGGGTATGATATTTGAAAAAATGTATTCCTGAAATTCCTAATTCTGGATTTGGTCCCACGAGATCTTGGTTGGAGATACTTGGAGGTCGTTTTTTACTTTCAAAGCTTTTTTTGTGATCGTTTTGTTCCCTTTCCCCTCATCTGTTTGTAATTATGATCCTCTGAGGTCAGTGACGGGGTCACCCTCGGCGGGGGGAGCATTTGCAATCCGAAGGTTATTCAGAGGACCGTGCCAAAGGAAGTCTGGCTTTTGTCTGCTGATAATTGCCTCCTTGCGTAAGACCTTTGAGTGAGGGCTCGCAGCTGAGTCATTCAAGACGAGGTGTGTGTTTGTGAGAGAAAGAGAGAGAGAGTTTGGACTCTAATGAACTATTGAAAGTTAGTTTTTAACGACGGCTGGAAAGAACACAATCTTAAATGTTTTGTTTTTGGTTTTCTTATTGCTATTACATCACAAACTTTATCTCCCAAATTTGTATAAGCTCATCTGTTTTTTTATTTCCTTATGCCAAGTGTAATCATTTCAGATGAGCTCCTAGGGTGCATGACGTCAGCCGAACTGGACAAATGATTTGGAGTTTGAGAGTGTAATTACGCTTTATGCTGATTTCTGGCTTTTCATTTCCCATCATGGTGTATTTTTGGAGGCTGTGCTCTCTTTTATGTCTTTTAGAGTTGGTTTTGTTTTATACAGCCTGTTTATGGGGCCTACTTATTTGAGGAGGTTTTTGAAAACAGTTTCAGGTCATTAAAATGGTTTCTGTGTTCTCTCTGAAACCACAGCTGCTCTGTTTTGTGGTCTGATCTATATTACAGATTCACAGGGCAGGTAAAGAAAAGCACAAGTGTTGTGTAATTGTATATGCGGTGTGGTCTTTGTTGTAATAATCAGGTGTGAGATGGCTCAAAGATCAAATTGGCAATGTTGAAGGACTCTCGCATTGCCTCTTCAGCACTGGTTATTGTAGAAATTGGGCTTCTGTGAGAAAATGAGCCAAGGCTGATCATTGCGGCGTGTTTTTACCATCTTCGTGGAAAAAATGATGCCATCCTTTGTTTGCAATCAAGCAACAGTCGTAATGACAATCAAAACATTGATATTTTGATATTCTATCATAAGCAGCTTCTGCACGTTGTCACGTGTTTTGTAAATATCTTTGCAAATATCCTGAACTTGAGTTGTTCTGTTATTCTTGATGTTGTATTCGCAAGCAATTTATTCTTTTGATTTGAATATTTTAATGATTTCTTTGATGCAATTGAGGATAAAGCAGTTTAGAATATGGATGGATGGATGAATACAATTTGCAAAATGTTTATAAATGGTTGAATATTGCAAAATTGTTATCTAAATATTGTTGTTCATTTCTTTTTCTCTCCAAATGGATTGGCTAAATGAATCAGACTTTCCAATGCTAATATACACAATGCAACAAAATAGTCACTTATCCATTTAAAATAAAATGTACGGTTCACTCCAGAATGACAATTTGTTTACTCATCCTCCACTTTTTCTAAACCTGTACGAGTTTCTTCCGTTGGACACAAAAGAAGATATTTTGAAGAATGTTGGTAACCAAACAGTTGCTGGTAGCCATTGATTTGCATAGTATTTTTCCCACACCATTGGAAGTCAACTGTTTGTTTCCCAACATTCTTCCAAATATCCTCTTTTGTGTTCAACGGAAGAAACTCATCCAGGTTTGAAACAACTTGAGGGTTAGTAAATGACAAGATTTTCATTTTTGGGTGAACTATCCCTGTAAGACTCGCTTTGTGGTTCAGCATGATTCATACTTTGTGTATGGAAATGTTTACTGAAGCATATGTCACTTTCTTTATGCCCTAGGAACACCATCTCCAGAGGGCGATTTCCGCCCAGCAGGTGTACGGAGAGAAGAGGGATAACATGGTGATTCCCGTCCCAGAGGCCAAGAGCAACATCACCTACTATGACTCGCTCTACCCCGGAGACTTCAAGATGCCGAAGCAGCTCATTCACATACAGCGTGAGTACACAAATCTTAACGAGGGAGTTTTTCCTTTAATGCAGCAGTGTTTTAGGTGGGGTTTATGGAGGGCAGGTATTGGAGTGTTTGAATGAAAGTGATTGAAGCCTTTGTTACCGACATCTGTCCGCCAGTTCCTGAACAGCAGGTGTCTTGTGTTGGTTTTTTTTGTTATTCGTGAGTGTTTGTGGATTGCAGGCTGCGCCATCTGCCACGTCCTATACATTTGGGTGCTTTGACTTCATCTGGTTGTTATGATGTGCCCAGAACGCCCCTTTCCTTCAAAGATTGTTTTGTAGTGTGTTTGTTTGAATGCATGGGCATATTCTGTCCGTCTTTTTGAGCATCATCTGCCAACTGCTGGTGATTTGAGAAAATACAGGCCGCAAATATTTCTTGCTGGCTATTACTTTATTCTGCATTTATTTAAAAAATATTTGTTGACATGATGAAGAAATAATTAAATGTTGATGAGTCAGTCTCCGTCTCTCAGTTGAGTTTTAAGACTTGAACAAAATGTGTCATGATTTTGCTCCTCATTTTTGTGATTTGACACGAGAAATTAATATTGATGTTACCCCCCCACGGAGGTACATGTTACTCAAGTTGTGTTTTTAATGTGCTTGATTGAAATCATGCACATTAATTTCATCAGTGATGGTCAGGCTATTATTCTTCTCTTTTTTTTTTTTTTTTGCAGTTCATAACTTGATTGGTTTTTACTTTTATTTGGCTTAATATTTGAGTTTCACTTGCATATGAACTAACTGCGTGTTTAGGTTAAATGTGTTTTTTATTCTGTGATTTAATGGCAGAGAAATTTTGAAATTCCAGTAAATAATGATTTGATTTATTATTTTGTTTTATTGTATTTATTTTTCAAAGTTTTGTATATTTTTTTCTCAATTACCATGATTAGCCTACAAATGTAATACTGATTTTTTTTTCTTTTTTTTACAACAGTTCAATAAACAAGAAGTTTATTAAGAGACTTACGTTTTAGACACCATATTTCCAGTTTGTGCTCTATTTTGACTGCAAAAATAAAATAATAAACTCTGAACAAAGCCACCGCTCTGTTTTGCATCTCTGAGCAACATGGTGTTTCGTTCTGAATGAATCAACCGTTTAAATGATTCGGTTCAATAGCAATGACCCTCTTAATAACAGTGACTTGCTGCCACCTGCTGGCAGTTTTAATTTCATATTTAAAGTTTATTTTTAAGTAATTTCAAATAACGGTATTCAATGTTTTGTTTAATATCAAGACATTATGCATTTGTAACTGCAGGTTAAATGCATTCATGTTGTGTGTGTAAACACATCTAAATGTCACTTCAGATGCAGCTTTTTGTTGATACTGATTTCATTTGATGGGTAACAGCCCAAATGTCTTTTTATTCTAATTCACTGATTAAATGTAAGAATAATCTCAAAGGATAATGCACACTTTTAGAAAAATGGCTTTATAAAGGTAAAAATACCCATAAAAGGTAAATATCAGTTTAAACTTATTGGAAAAGATGAACTTCTATCAGCGTGAACTGAGCACCACACAGAATACGAAGAATGTCAACAAGTTTTAGAGTCAGCTGTCCACAATAACACACTCAGCAAATTATCGTCTAATTATCGTTATCGATAAAATCCCAGACAATATTGAAAGATAATTTTTTGTCAATATCGCACACCCCTAGTTCAGTGTTGTGATATGTATAGGTTCGCTGTGTGGGGTAGTTCATATTTAACTGCTATGACATGTCATTTCTTGGCTGTTTGCTCGATCTGTGTGTGTGTTGTAGGGGTAGAGAGGGTGACTGGTTAAGTTTAAGTGAGTCTGGCGGCCCCTGGGGTGTCTGTAATAGGAGCAGGAGGTGTCCTGCTGTCAAAGAGCGTCTGAACAAGCTCTCACACACACACCAGATGAGAGGGGAAGGGGAAGGGGAGGGCGGAAGTGAGAATGAGGCACTGGGAACTGTAGTGGGAACACTGTTGAAATGGGGAAGTGTTTAAGAGGCATCTCTTGGGATCTCTGAAATACACTTGATGGACAAAATGTGTTTTCATATCACTCACTCAAGTGAGTTTTCATTGATTTATTGTTCTTATCTCCAGTATGCACCAGACTGTGTCTGAAAGGTCTCCTAAATGGGGTTTATTTTGGACAAAAACTAAGTTTTATGTGCCATTTAGAAGCTGGTAAATCCGAAATCGATGCAACCATAATAATAGACTATAATGCTACAAAGTGGTAGCCCATTTAGAAAATTGAATGGAGTCTGTGAAAGGTTGTACAAAAGATCATTTAGAAATTATTAGAAAACGTATGTTTGTATGTAATAACTATGTAATAACTTTAGGCGGCCATGATGTTTCCCCGAATAACAATATCAGGCCGATTGCAATGTTACACTGACTTTATACAATAGTATTTAAATAAGTTAAAGTTAAGTGACTTTTTTTATTTTAGATTTTAGACAAAATATTGACTGTTTTTGCTCCATTTCGCTGATGAAAATAGTTCTGATCAAAGCCACAGCAGAACTGTTGTGTGTCTCTGAGCAACACACAGCGGTGTTTCCTTAATGAATCCACGTTTTTGAACGAATCGAGTGAGTCAATGATTCAGTGGCCCATTTATAAGGACATTGATATTGAAGATTGAATAAATCGGCTGCATGAATGAATAAATGACTCACTCATTAAAACCCTTTTTTTTTTTTTTTTTTTTTTCAATATGAGATTTAAGAGTGGAGTGAAGTGAGTGAGTGAAGTGACATACGGCCAAGTATGGTGACCCATACTTGGAATTTGTGCTCTGCATCCAACGTGCACACACACAGCAGTGAACACACACACACCGTGAACACACACCCGGAGCAGTGGGCAGCCATTAATGCTGCGGCGCCCGGGGAGCAGTTGGGGGTTCGCTATGACATGTAATTTCTTGGCTGTTTGCTCGATCTGTGTGTGTGTTGTAGGTGCCTTGCTCAAGGGCACCTCAGTCGTGGTATTGAGGGTGGAGAGAGCGCTGGACATTCACTCCCCCCACCTACAATCCCTGCCGGCCCGAGACTCGAACCCGCAACCTTTGGATTACAAGTCCGACTCTCTAACCATTAGGCCACGACTTCCCACAATGTGTCCTTTTATTATTGCTTGGTCAAAATGCTGCACGTTTCTTTGTGAAATTGAAATCTAACACTATAATGTACTAATATAGCACTTGAATGTTATTGATCTTTTGTTGGTTTCGATTGCTTCTATTCTACTGTAACTACTGTATGCATAAATATATCTGCATGAAAGGAAAAAGATGAGCTGAATGAGACGCATATTCACTCTCTGCCAGCAGGTGGCGTTTTAAGCGTTTTCTTGGTTTCCGCTGTAAACAAAGCAGCGCTGCCCTTATGAACTTTAATATGCATTATACAGAGGCAAGATGAAAAGACAAAATACCATCTAAACTTTTCTAAAGACAGTAACTTCCCCTCAGACATGCATATAAACTCCTACCCCTAATTGAATCGCGATTTGTTTAGCATCTCAACCGATTTGAATCGTCACACATATGAATCGATTTTCAACTGGCTCGCGGTTAATCGTTACATCACTGTTGTTATTTTTTTAATGTAGTTACAGTAAATGTAGTTATGTGTAGAGATCGACCGATAGTGGATTTCTCAGCCGCTCCAGCAACGGCTGCAACCTGGAAAACTATCGGCATGGTTTTTTGTGGTCAACCAGTAGTGATGTGTGTCATGCACTATTGTGTTTCCCATAGGATTTTGTGAGACTTGGGCGGTAGGTGACGTCACACATTAATTTGGATATGTATGACGTCATTGCATAAAGTTTGCGTTCAGACAAGTTTTGGCACTTCAGATCAAGTGTGCCGCACAAGTCTTGAAAAGCGAAGCCAGAGCGTTTCGATCGCCTCCAGGTGACTGGATGCAGTATAGGTCATAAACCCCGCCCCCTCCATGTAATCTAATGGGATGTGAGACAAACTAAATCAAATTACACTTCAAATAAATTTTCTGTTTTCTGCCATTTTAGGTAGTTCTTAGCAAGCTGATGTATGTTCAAGTGTTCTTTTTATTTAATTTTTTCAGTTTGCTTTTAATTAGTTATTTGATGCTATAAAAATTGGGGTGTGGTGTCATGATTGTGAGCTTGTGATTGGGTCTGCGGGAGTTTGGGTGGGACTTTCATTGCTCCACCTCAAGATCACTACTGCGCAGACTCTGGCTCCAAATGACGTCATTTTCTCAAGATGACGGCAGCCATACTAAGAATGTTTTGGCTTCACTTTTCTATAGTGGAAGGAAGTGGAAACATGTCGTCCATCTTTTTTACAGTCTATGCTTCAGATCTGTTTTACTCTCTGAACTGTCACATACTGGGTCTTGCTGGGACTTGCTTCAAACTTCTAAATTAAAAACTAATATCTGAAAGAAGTCCTAAGCTTTCTTCGAGTGTGTTTAACCTCCACTGCTTCTTTCCACAGCTTTCAGTCTGGATACGGAGCAGCCGGACTACGATCTGGACTCTGAGGATGAGGCTTTTGTGAATAAGCTGAAAAAGAATCTGGAGGTGGAGGCCCTGCAGTTCGAAGAGATGATTGACAGATTGGAGAAAGGCAGCGGACAGCAGGTTATTAAAAAGATTCATCGCTTAAAATGTGAACCGCAGAGTAAAAAACCTCTGGGATTTCAGTCAGTGATGCTTGAAAACATTTAAATTGAACGCTGAAGTGATTCTGCTAAACCTTTCTCTCTGAATTCAGGGTGTCGCTGTGTGGAATCCTTAAATCTCACAAACCTGGAGTTATAAAGTTTAAATTGGTAATTGACTGATGCAGATATCTAGAGCAGTTGAAAAATGAACCGCTGTCAGCCAATGCTGATGGACCATTGACAGTACCTTGATAGTATATCTTTACCTTGACAGCAGAGACATTTATAAAGTTAGAAAAGGTTTCCATTTCAAATAAATGCTGTTCTTCATGCTCTGTCTTCATCTAATAATTAAAAAAAAATGCATCATGGTTTGCACAAGAATATGAAGCAGCACAACAGTTTTCAATAATTATAAATGTTAGAATTATTAAATGTTAGCATATTAGAAGGATCATGTGATACTGAAGACTGGAGTAATAATGCTGAAAATTCAGCTGTAACTGCTGGAATAAAATGCATTTTTCAACATATTCAAATAGAAAAGTTATTTTAAAGTGTAATAATAATAATATCCTTGGTGAGGATAAACTTTCAAAAACATTTTTTTAAACTAGTTTATATTAATTGGTCTATCATTTTTATATATATTTATTGTTGCTATCATTGCTGCTACTACTAATAATAATAATTCTAATTGCTTTTTGTTTACTATTTCTTTCTGTACCACAGCTGGTGACCCTACAGGAAGCAAAGCTTTTACTGAAGGAGGACGATGATCTGATCAGCGAGGTGTTTGAATACTGGAGCAGGAAGCGGAAACGGTGTAAAAACGGATCCCTCATCCCAACCATCAAGCAGGAAAAGCGGGATGGTTCCAGTACCAATGACCCCTATGTGGCCTTCAGGCGCAGGACCGAGAAGATGCAGACGAGAAAGGTGAGCAGTTCTGGTCAGAGCCGTGGCTGTATAGATGTTGTTTTCCTAATCCTTTAATGCTGATCCTCTAACAGCCTGGATAGATGAAAGCAACTCGGTCTGTCAGCCTTAAAAGTGTCTGTATTCAACACCTTTGAACCCTTCCTTCCTCCCCTGAAGTCCACACATTTTTGTAGTTATGGCATCTGCTATAACAAGCGATATTTTGACCCCTTTAGAGTAAGCTTGGTTGTAAATGCCCGAGTATGTTTTCATAGAACAAACAATTCCAGGCAGCTTATTAATATTGTTTTGATGGTTTGTTTTACTGCAAGCTTAGAAATAACTAGTTAAATAACAATGCATGTACAAACCCACTTGTTCATCAAGCTAAAGTTCTGCCAGGCTTAGCTCTTTAACTTTGTTTTGAAGTTTCTCATTATGACTTGCAGGAGTTTGGCTTAAACAATCAGCGGTTTAGTTGATGATTGTCCTTCTGTGTGGTCTTTGCTGCCCAACAAACTGTATTGTTATTAGATGACATAGATTTGAGCATCGCTGAACTGAAATAAACATTCATTATGTTGTCATAGTTCATTACATCAGGGTCTAATTGTGATTTTTAAATACAGTCTTATGGTGGATAATTAAGAATTTGAACTTTGCTCATTTTAAAATGTTTCGTCGAGCATGAAAGAGAAAAGGGGAGCGAGTTTCATTAAATTACAAATAACATTGTTCAGTTTATGCTTTAAAAAAAAGGGTGCCAGAGTAGCATTTGCATAATCATGAAAACAAAGGTCCATGGTATTTTCAAAGGGATAAAGGTTTGAGTCTATACCACATCCTATTTCTCTTTACCAGATTAATTGCTTTAAAATATGATGCAGGTTTTTCTCAATTGAGAAATATGAAATTTATATGAAGCACCTTTAGATGTGCACAATAATGTAGTGAAATTAAAGTAAAAAAATTGTCAATCAACAGCAATTTGTTTTTGTTACTTACTAATGCATTCCGACATACAAGTTAGTGTTATAAATCAAAACCAAAAACTTCTGGTCTCCCTTTGTTCTTATATTGTCTAATTAAGGCTTTTAATCCTGACTACTAAATGTTGGTTAAGTAATAATGTTCACTAATGTATCGTTCATGCTTCCACAGAACCGTAAGAATGACGAGGCATCCTATGAGAAGATGCTCAAACTAAGAAGGGACCTGAGTCGAGCCGTCACTATCCTGGAGATGATCAAGAAACGAGAAAAAAGCAAACGAGAGCTGCTTCATCTCACACTGGAGGTTGTGGAGAAGAGGTACGTAGACTCACTTTCAGAAGTGTTTTTAATCAATGGTGTATCTGCATGTGTGTTATGAATATATACACAATCCAGCTTAACGTTACTTTGCATTTTAATATGCATAACCTGCTTGACTCCAAAATTTTCTTAATTGCTTCTGTAATTGTGTTTTACTGTGTGCGCGTTCATGCATATTGAGAACGGGTCATGTATTTTTAATTGGCTTAGGCATCATTGCATACCCTAATTAAGGGGCTTGTTTTATATGGCTAAATGAGCAATTATGGTTCACCTTGTTTGTTCATAAAGGCCACGTGATGAAGCTCCATTATTCATTTGTCATCTTTAATCACTATGATATGTTGGGTAATTTGTGTGTATACATATACCTTTCAATGAGATAAAAACTATTAGTAAAGACCAGTTGCTTCCTCCTCTAAAATTGTCCACTCTTTTGCTTCAGGAACGCCATGCCAGACTTTGGTTCAGAGGTGATGGCAGAAGCACTTGCTATGGCAAAACCTGTTTACAAGATTCCCATAATACCCTTCTCCAGCAGCAGTCAGTACCGCCACCAGGACCACATAGACTTCAAAGACTACAAGACCAGGGTGGGTGCAGCATATCATAATGAAATCACAGTTTACCCTACTACTGTATGTTCCTGATCTTATTGGGAAAAATTTATTTCTGCATGTTTTTCTTTTTGCCAAAATACAGTAACACTCCTTTTTCGCCTGACTTCATCAATCCCTCACATAGTGGCATAAAATGGGTTGTGAATGTTCCATATTTTCTGGAAAATAAATCGCACGGGGTCAAAATTGCATTTCATTAAAAAAAACACAAGTCGCATCAATGTATGAGCCATATTTTAATAAATTCAGAACTACAGGTATAAAAGAAACCAATTTATAATGCCTTCATTATAAACCAATTTTTTATAAACGCCATGCCTAAATATATTTAAAGCAAAATTGAAACTACCTGATGGTTAAACATCAATCCAAATGTATGCGCTTGACACACGTTTTGCATGTTTGTCATTAATTACATCATATAATGCTTTGAAAATAAGTCGCAGCATATTTCAGGTGATAAACGCGACTTATATTCATTGTTATATATCGTTGTTATGCTGATGACATCCAGCCTGTATCAGCCCCTGAGATGTAACGACGACTCCAATATTTCTACTTTGTTTGAGTGTTTGGATGAATTAAGGGCGTGGATGGCTTCTAGTTTCCTGCAGCTCAATGAGTCCAAATCTGAAGTGATTTTTGGCCCCCCAAAATTAGCCAAACAGCTTTCTGTACATCTTGGTCCCTTAGCCAATAATATCAACACGCAAGTAAGAAATCTTGGTGTAACCTTTGACTCGGAGTTGAAGTTTGATAGACAAGTCAGTGCTGTTGTTAAAGAAAGCTTCTATCAATTGCGTATTATTGCCAAATTGAAGAGAATTGTCTTTTGAGGATATAGAAACTTTTATTTCATCCAGGTTGGATTATTGCAACTCGCTATATTTAGGGTTGTCTAAGAATCTGCTCTCACAGCTGCAGCTAGTTCAAAATGTTGTGGCTAGACTGTTGACTGGCACAAGGTAGTGGTCCAGCATCTCTCCAGTGCTCGCTGCGCTGCACTGGTTTCCTGTTGATTTTAGAATCCATTATAAAATTGTGATAATGGTTTTTAAAGGATTGCATGGCCTTGCTCCAGAGTACATTTCATGTTTGTTGCAGCAACACTGTGCTACTAGACCTCTAAGATCATCTCAGAGTTTGCTTTTACATGTTCGCAGATCACTGTTTAAAACCAAAGTGATCGAGCTTTTTCTGTGGCAGCCCCACGACTGTGGAATAGTCTCCCATTGCACATTAGATCTTGTGACTCGTTAGACTGCTTTAAATCAATGTTGAAAACACACCTTTACTCTGTGGCATACAGTTGCCCCTAGCTGTTGGGACCTTGTTCAGTGATGGATATTGTTGTGTCTTGTGTCTGTTCTTGATTTTTTTTTTTTTATATGTAAAGCACTTTGGTCAACTGGTGTTGTTTTTAAATATGCTATATAAATAAATGTTGATTTGATTTATATTCTGGAAAATACAGAAGTTAAGTACAGGTATCTCTCTCTTCCAGCCTGAAAAGACAGAGGTGGTCAGAACAAAGAGGAAGTACGAGAAGAAGCCCAAAATCACACCACTTTCCACCCCATTGCATACTGGCCCCTCCCTGTTTAACCCCAAAGACCTCAACCAGTACGACTTCCCCAGCTCTGATGACGAGCCCTTTTCACAGGTACACATGCAGGGCATTTGCTTTCACTTTTAATTACTTTAACACCTAAACTGGCTTAATCCGTGGCTTAATTTGGGGACAGAGCTACAATATCATTTAAAAGTTTGAGAATCCAATAGCTACAATATCATTCTTTTATGCTTACCAATGCTGTTTGCTTGATCAAAATACAGTAAAAATCATAACATTAAAATGTATTAACATTTCGCAAAGTAACCATTTTCTATTTTTATATTATGAATTTTTCATATATTATTATTGTTTTTATATTCCTGTGAAACAAAGCTGAATTTCACCATTACTTGAGTTTTCAGTGTTACATGACCCTGCTCAAGAAACACTTTTTATTTGACTGTAAAATTTCTTTATTTCAAATCTTTGATCAAAAGTGACAGGGAATGCATTTATGTTGTTACAAAAGATCTCAATTTCAATGTAAAGCATCTTCACTGAATGAAAGCATTAATTGAAGAAAATACTCTTACTGACCACAAACGTTTAAATAGTTGTGCACAGAAATGGCACACTTCACATTTAAATTAATTAGATTTTATAATGTTAATTTGTGAACTTTAGACTTCATTGTTCATGCAATTAGTGTATAAAAGACTTTCTGTTCCTGTTGTGCAGATGCATTCTGGGTCATCAGAGGCCGAGGAAGAGAACGAGCCCGATGGAGCGTTTGCCTTCAGGCGGAAAGCAGGATGTGTTTATCACGCTGTAGGTGTCGAGAGCTGATCTCATACCTTGCACTTCCTCTGTTGCACATCCTTTCATCGTTCCTCTTTCCTCTCCACTATTGTTCTAAACCTCAGCATATCCTGATGTGCATTACAACCATGTAGACACTACAGCTCTGTTTCAAAGCTCTGAGAGGCTAGTTTTGCAGCTGTACCTTTAATTATTTGTATGATTGACAAATAAGTAGAGATGCACTGATTGAGCGACCAGTGATCGGAATCTGACTATTTTTTGCATGACCGGCCCGGATCGTTGAACGACCGGTCGGTCTCATGTCTTTCAGATTCCGAGCCGATCCTTTTATTGCCAGCGGCGCAGACAATGACATCACAGCCACACGCAACACACTTGTTTCCTTACTGAGTGAATCCATGTTTTTGAACGAATCGAGTGAGTCAATGATTCAGTGGCCCATTTATATTGACAGTCACTTGCCTCGTTTCTGAATGAATCAGCCGTTTGAATGAATAAATGACTCGCTCATTCAAACAGACACTTGCCGCCACCTACTGGTGGTTTAGTCATATTTAAAAGTATAATTGCATTTTTTCAACATTTGTATTTAAAAAAAAATAAACAATCTTAAATTATTTATGCATTTGAAATTTTGCTGTGTAAATGCATTTATGGTACCTCAGCTTCATCAAACAGTCTGTTAAATGCACTAATACCACCAGATGCAGCTTCTGTTTCCTCAGCAGTGGAAAGATAGTTTGTTAATATTCATTTAATTTGAATGGTAACAACTCTACAGTTTCTTATGCTAGCTGAATTAATTGAAACAAAGCAAGCATTTGGGGTGAAAGATGACACATTTAATAAGGTTAGGGGGAAAAAATGACCATTTATAAACCTAGTGGGTAATAACATCTGTTTTGTTACATAAAGCAACTAATTTTAAGTTACCACTTTCTTCCTGTTTCCAGTCACAGAGCACTTTATTTTGAGTTGTTTAAGTGAGAAAATCTGTAATTTAGTCCAGATTGGGGGAATTGTAATGTTTAATAATTTATTTTATTATGTAAATAATTTTTCGTTGAAATCTGCATAGATTTTTGCTTGTATATGCTGTCAATTATAGTTCTTTGAAAGAAAATCGGAATCGGCAAAAATCGGTATCGGCAGGTCACACTTCCAAAAAATCAGAATCGGCCAAGAAAATTGCAATCGGTGCATCTCTACAAACAAGTATCCAACACTTTCACCAAGTCACAGTCCATTGTTCAATTCCTGTTTTATTTACTCTTTTCTCTGTACTCTTTCATTTACAATTTTCTGTCACATTCTCATTTGGTTTGTGTTGTTCCCGTAGCCCCGTTTGGATCAGAGCGGCGATTGGCCCTGGTCTGGAGAAACAGAAGGAGGGTCATGTGACCCACGGTTTCGGTACTCCCTCACCACTCTCACCATTCCCCGCCGCTGTGTCGGGTTGGCACGGCGTCGGGTGGGACGGGGTGGCAGGTGAGTGCAAGTCCTTATGTGATTCGGTCTCGTTCTGACTGACTTCTTGAATTGTACTTTGTGTTTACTTAATCATATTTAATCTGTTCCTCAGGTTTCTTCTGGACCGAGCCTATTCGGATTTAAATGGACTATTCCAAAGTCTGGACTCTGATTCAGAGTCGGACTTCTCCTTTCCTGCTTCTCTCCATCCGGAAACCACTTCCCAGACCGTTACCTCATCCTCTTCATCACAGTCCTCATCCTCTTCTTCCTCTCATACCACGTATTCAGACCTGAGGCAGATCCTCCGAAATATCAAAGCGTGCCGCTGGAGGCACTTTAAACCACGGACACTAACCTGCCAAACAGGCGTAGGAGATCCGCTGTCACGGAGACCGTTTAGGGGGTTAGTGAGGGGCGGCGCAGGGCCAGGTGGCAGTACACTGGGCAGAACAGCAGGCACGGGACCACCCGCAGTAGGTGAGTGGACTCGCACACTAGTGTGCATGCGAAGTGCTGGAACTGTTTGTTTGCTCATGTTTAATTCAGCATCGTCAATGAAGTCTGGAAATAAACATGAAATGATTGACAGTTATTATAATTGAAAAAGCTCAGTGTTTGCTGCAGAGATGCTTGGGAATGATATTTTCAGCCCTTCATTGCTAGTGCCCGTTTCTGTAGGGGTAACTACTCGGTAGGCTGTTTAAATGACTTGGGGAAGATTTTTAAGGAAGCTGTGTATAATTCCTCTGGTTTAATATGGTGTCTGCTGTACACAGTGGAGCAGTGCAAGGGTTGAGATGTTTAAGAGTTTAACTTTTTAACTAGCTTTTAACTCCTCACGCTTGGAATGTGAAGTTGATGAAATATGGAGATGAAGCATTATGGCCAAAAATCTCTGTTTGGATTTGTATAGTAAGAGCAATATACGTAGTGGCTTTTCCAATGTATACATTTTCTTAATTTATTGTATTATTTTTATTATATTTTATTGTAATTCTTACAAATTTATATTTAGTGTTTGTGGTGTTTTTGTATTTATTTATATATCAAATATTTTACATGTGAAAAAAGAAATACAGAGGTAATGCAAAAAAATACAATTAGTTTCTCAAGTTTTATATTTAAATTGCTATAAATTGTTAGGCTTTATCATATATTGCTTTAGCTTAAATCAGGCAGTTTTTTTTTTTTTTTGGCATAAATTTGGGCACCTCTGGATTAGAACAACATTTTGTCAATGTTTTAGGAGTGTTTGGTTCACATGGGTGCAGAAGTATTACTGAGCCGTTATTTTAGTGTTTTAAGTGCGACTGATTCTCAGTTTCCCAACTCCACATAAGACTATAAATGTCTGCCAACACTTGACTAGTGAATAATTTCATATTACAAAATATTTAAATGGGGAAAAATTGATTACGACGTTTGGGTCATCGTTGACAAAGGAAAGCAATAAACCAGGAGAAGCAAATGTTCATCAGAAGCGCAGCTGCAGCTTTTCATAAAATCTCATTGAACACGTCCAGCATTAAATGAAACCCATTCAGAGCACAGCGTTTGCAAATGATGCAGTCTATTCTCCTGTTTCATGTGTATCGCTCCAGTTTTTAATATCATCTGCATGGTTGCAGCTCACTTATTGTTCTCTTTTTGATGAGAAACCTTTATAATGCTATCGTTTCAGTAACTAAAATGGTCCGCATTGCATTGAGAGAATATATTGATTTGATTGGTTTATTCTTAGCTAGTTTGAATGGAAAGAACTAAAAAATGGACCCTGTTTGCTGATTTTGACCCTGTGCACGTTATTGTAAACAAATGTTTTGTAATATTTCAGCAAAATATAGTGACTTTCACCAACTTTGAAAAGGCATTTCTGTGTATCTGTTGCATAACACCCAACTCTTTAAGATTTCTAGTCTCTTTCATTGAACAAGTAACGCTGTGAGATTATGACTCTGTATGTCAGATGTATAATATTTCTGTTTTGTATTCCAGCGTTCACGGCTGAGCAGTATCAGCAGCATCAAGAACAGCTGACCCTCATGCAGAAACAGCAGCTGGAGCAGATACAACAACAGGCCAATGATATCGGCTCAAGTCAGGTGTGTAATGGAGACACACAAGTGTCACTCGTGTCTGGAAGTCTGATGGCTTGTGTAACATTCTCCTGCTGTGTCCTCAGTCTCTTGTGTCCAAGACGCTGGACTCAGTCAGTGCCCAATTTGCCGCCTCTGCACTCATGACCTCTGACCAGTTTTTGACCCTAAAGGTCAAAGAAGACGGAGTAGGAGGTGGAGTCAACGGGGTCGTCCAAGCTTCAGGTTTGTGTTTTGGACAAACTAAATCTTTTGCATTTGCTCATCTTGTAATTATATTGTTTTCAACTGATTATTGTTTGTTTTACAGGAGTTTACAAGGGATTGAGCATCTCTGCCACATCCTCTGCTTCGGTCCTCACTAGCCAACCAACATTGACCGCTGCCCCGCCCACCTTCCTGTCCTCCACTAGCAACTCTAACACAAGCTCCACCCACACTGTTCACAACCCTATAGGTAATCATGGCAACAACACCGCCAACTCCACCTCCCAGGTCCTGATCGGCAACAACCTACGACTCAGCGTCACCACACCCTCTATCACCAGTCTCAATGCCCGACACCTTCCCAGAAATCTCAGCAACGTGCCACCCGCTGCCTTGAAGCTCGCCGCTGCCAGCAACTGTCAGCTCCCCAAAGCCAACACTGGGTATATAAGTATATAAGAATAGCATTTTTTTTTTGGAAGTGTTTTATGTTTAAAGTTAGTAACAATACAGTAGGGCTGGGCGATTTAGCAAAATAATGTTTTTTTTTTTTTTTTTTACTAGTCAACTGGAAAAGGTAACTACAACATGATTCAAGTAACTTCTTTATTAACCCTCTATTTAAAGAAAATTCTATTCCAAGTGCACCACAATGTAATGTCAACATTAGGGCTGGGTGATATGGGCAAAAAAAAAGTATCATGATAATTTTTTCATATCAGCCAATATCGATAATTATCACGATAAATGTCAAATCTTCATTTCTTTAAAGTTTAAAGCCAGAATTTTGCTCCATTTGCTAATTTTCCATAAAATAAATATCTAAATAGAAAAATGTATTTCTTAGTTTCTGCATGCACACTTGATAGTAGCTTGAGTTAGGATGCAGAGGTCAATTTTTGTTCCTTTTTTAAAATCAGTAACATTATATGGTTAAATTTATTCTGACCAAGTTTTCTTTTTTTTTAATTAAGCATATGATCTCCCATAGTAGCATACATTTAAATCATGATAAACACAATTAAAACCACACACACAGCACCTCAATACCATGGTAAAAATACAACTATATGGTTTTTCTATAAATTCTAACGTTTGGTATTATTTCTTTTTAAAATCACGATTTCTAAAAGATAAAATTGTGGTGAAACATTACATTTAAATTAATCTGAAAAATTGTCCAGCCCTATAATCCAGCATCTTTTATTTCATTTTTTTGTTTTTGTTTGGAAATATTTTTAGAAAACGGTAATAAACTAGTACTTCAAATTTAAAATATTTAGTTTGCAAATGTTATATATTTAGCAAACAGTGACATTTAGTTTGCAAATCATTTTTTATTATAACCCGAACAGTCCAGCATTATTTGTAACAAATATTTGTTATAACAATACAGCATTTGTTTACAAATCTTTTACTGTATTTAACTGTAACAATCAAATTGTAATTTTGCGTTTAACTATTTAGTAAGCAGTTTTAATCAAGCATTGTTTTTTTTGTAAAAAAAAAAAAAAAATTCATATTGTATTAACAATAACAGTCCAGTGTTTTTGCAAGTTTTACTATATTTAGTAAACCGTGACAATCGAGCACTATTTTCCACAAATATTTTGTTTCTAAATAATTGTATTATAACTAACAATCCAGCATTTTTTGCAATGTTTTTAAACTACATTTAGCAGCAGTAACATTAAGTAGCTATATTTAGTAACGGTAGATTAATTCATATTTGGCAAATAGCAGTATAGTTAGTTTTTTTTGTTTGTTTTTTTTTTGCAAATATTCGTTACAACAACTATCCAGGTTTTAAAGACTTAAAGCATGAAAAATGACTTCAGGCTCTACATCAGTGTCACATTTAAGTCTTTAAATTTGAATGGCTATAAATGAAATATAATGCAAGAAAATGATAAATCTGTGGTTGCTTTACTGCTGTCTCATCATTGCATGCATATGAATAAGCAATGTTGGAACGTTGCTTGAGTTGTGCAAGTACATAACTTTTTATTGGAGTGTTTATCTGGTTATTGATCCGTAACATGTTTGTTTACAGGGAGAATCACGAGCAGGAAAAGCAGTCCCTCAATAGTATAGCAGAGAACACAGTGGCCATGGAGGTGACGTAGTGACCGCTGCCTGGGTGCCGTTCTTTTTTCCCCGTCCAGTCCAGTCTTCTGGTGCTGTGCACCAATTGGGTTCGGGGAAGCAAAAGGACAGCGGGTTTCCACAGCGACCGTCTGAAAGTGACAGAAAATTTAATCTCTTGTTTATCTTTATTTTTGCCCCTGTTTTTTTTTTTTTTTTTTTTTTATGCTTTGTTTCTGTTAAGAAAAGTGATGTGTAAATTATGAATATGGCTAATATTTGATGTACAAAAACTACATATTTGTAAAAGCCCACCACCACCATCACCCTTGTATATACGCTACTTGAATACAGAACTGTTGAGTTGATGTTTTGCACTTAGGGAATCAAAAAGAGTAAAAGTGAATGAGGGGGAGTGTGTGAGGTAAACGTTGAGTGTGTGAATAGTCATGTGCATGGTGAGGAAACCTGCTGTTCTACCTATTTATTGTGCTGTGTTTACAATTATTTGTTTTCTGTTTGTTATTTTCTTTTATTTCGTACACTGTGTCCCTCAGTTGTTTCCTGTGGTGTTGTAAGTGTTTAGCTGCCGATTCCTAAATTTCACCCTGTTTTCAAGTTCGACTGATTTACGCTGTGAACCGGATTGAACATTGACGTATCATGCAATAATTTTTTTTTCTCCCGTTCTGTTTTTATTTTATTCATTTTCCCCTCCTCTTCTGGGAGGAATGGGACGTGTCGGGGTTCGACGCCCTTTAGGTTCAGGGGTTAATGGGGGGGTGGTTAAAGGAATCTTCCATTTTTATCATCCCAAAAAATAACAGACAAACAAGGGATGGAGTCTTCACTTTGGGAGCTTCCAATGCTTCCGGTCAACTAAGCACTATTGTTTCTTTTTTCTTTAAGTTGATATATTGCTGCTTTTTGTATAAATTCCGTTCCTTTTTCATACGATGGAAACTGTTTGGTTTTGTCCCCGTTTTTATATTATAGTTTATCTTGTTTTGCATTTCTGTCGTTCTGTTAGTTTTTTTTTTTTTTTTTAGTTCTTGTGGTGAAGCGTCTTTTGCGCTTCGTTAACGGAAGACTTCATTCTTTGTTGCTAAACGTAATGCGCAACGGCCGATAAGCGCCCATCTGAGTCGTCATTCCGGTTTAATGACTTCATTCAATACCAAGGAGGAGAAAACAAGTGGATGCCAAATGAACGTCATCTCCTTGGCCTTCTCTAAACGCATTAATCCAGCAGACTCTGGACTACTTCAAAGCCTGAAAAAACACAAGTTAAAGGTTGTGCCTTCCTTTGGGAATGTCCTGCTCAATCTCTTCTGTGAAGAGGATGCTCCGGCTCAAGACCGCAGTCCTGCGGTACACACTTGTCTGGAGCTGGGATCTCTGATGCCCAGTCCACTGGCTGAACTGAATCATCCTCCTCCAGGGCTTTTCTAGTCTGATCTGGATGGAGGCAAAAAAGAAAAAAAATATGGAAAATAGAAGAACAAAATATTGAATAAGTGAAAAAAGATGTGAAAATCCAAACATGAATCAGACAATAAAGCCCAGGTTATTATATGTGAACTAATGAGTTGTGTTTTATTGTGTGATCAAGTGACTGAATTTCTGAGAATTTATAAGAAATGAATACTTTGATTTAGCAGGGATGTATTAAGCTGATCCAAAGTGTCAATAAAGCTACAGATGCGACAGAAGATTTTCATTTCACAGAAATGCCATTTATCAAAGAAATCTAAAATTAAAAGTAAATGAAAAGCATATTAGAATGATTTCTGAAGGATCATGTGACACTGAAGACTGGAGTAATGATGCTGAAAATGCAGCTTTGCATCACAGGAATAATTGACATTAAAACAAATATTTCACTATTTTTACTGAATTTTTTTCATCAAATAAATGCAAGCCTGGGTGAGCATAAGAGACTTTTCAAATTCGAATTCATTCAAACTATGTATTTAGCAATGATATACTCATTTCAATTTTTTAAATCTAATTTGGTGTTAAGAAATTCTCTAAAGAAATGTGGCAGATTTCTTGAAAATCTTGGTTTAATAGGGTTTAAAATGAGCAAGATTTCAGAGTCATAGGATGTCACTCATGTCATGTAGATATTAGACTTAATACTCAAAATGACTTTCCAAAGGAAATGACGCTGTAACAGAAGCCCTTTGACAAGTGTGACAGCTTCTAATTTTGAGCACCATGAATGTTAATGACTTAAAAAAACAGCAAAAACAAAAGCAAGACCTCCATTATAAAGTCTCCCATGACAGATTTAAAGGAATATTCTGGATTAAATACAACCTAAGGTCTAATGACAGCATTGGCATGTGTTTTTACTCGCATGCATATAAATTCTTAAAACAAAAATACAAACTTTACAAGAAATTAAGTGTGCCACAGAAAATATCCATGGTTTTAAACAGTGCATTCATCAAAATTGTTGCCAATAGCCAAATATGTCAGGGGGAAAAGTTTGTTTTGCAGCAATTGTGTGGAATAACATCATGATGACGGAAATGATTAAATCTGTAATATTCTCAGATGGATACATTACTTCAGACTGATGGGTCCAGTGTTTGCACATTTAAAGATCTCGGAAATTCCCAGTTTACACAACCTCACAAGACCAGATCACGGTGCAAGGATGTGTGCTTAAACTGAAACATACATCGACAATAAAGTTCATGCATTAAATTTCCTCCATGGCAACTACAAGCAATTACATGTTTTCCCTTTGCTTCTGACTATATTTGGTGGCAGGTGAAGTTAACATGCAATCAAAAATATACCCCATTTACACTATATAGAGGCCAACTTCCCCTTTTATTTTTTTTCCCCATATCACCTCCTAATTAATAAAATCCAGTCTCATTCTACAGTTTCTCATTGAACATCCTGTTTATGTCATAAATGGGTTTGTGAATTGCATTTGAAATGATCACTATATGTGGTCTTGGAGCAAGAGAAACTGAGGACAGTCCTCTTTTAAATCTAGTCTTATTGAATATCCGGAATGTGTATGAAAGCAGTAGGAGATTGATCTTCATCTTGTGAAGAAAACATAATATTGCCCACATTGCAATCTGTCAGATCCTGTTGCTGCATTTTCTGTTTTCCATCTATTACTCTGTTTTGCTGTTAATTTTGTTCTTCAGAGATCGAGCAGGCTGAATTTCAATGTGAATGCCAAATCATCCCTCTGCGCGCCAGAAAGCCAAATATTGTTTTTCTCGACCTCAGTTGAGAATACGGAACTCGCCTGTTACCATAGTAACATATTTAAAAATCGTTTGAGTGTTTTAGGTTGAGTTTCTTCAATGATGCTGCAGCTTTTGACTGGAGCGAGCCAGCAGGTCTGCATATGCATATTGGACAACTGGACATGTCCTCCATCCTGAGATGAGGTTGCTCCACTAAGTTCTCTGAAATATCCCTGCAATTAATTTGCAATTTATTGGTTTAGCATAGTTGTCATTCTTGGTGTGAACGGACCTTTAATAATCACATTAGTACAATTCTTCTAACATTGGTCCTTAGCAGATTTAGAGTGATGTAGTGCCTAGTAGACCGGGACACACACACAAAATAATTTCAAGACAGCACATTCCTTAGCAGGAGTTAAGACTTCCAGCATCTGTATTTGACTGGCTGGCCGATTTCCTGCCCTAAATCTCCTTATCTCAGGAGACCTCTAAAAACCAGGATAAATTTGAGGGAACATCTGGATTTAGAACAGAACCTTCAATGTTGTTCCTGACCGGTTTACCATAAATAAAAGTCGCATAATCAACAGTACAAAGCATGTGGCATCTGGAACGGCTCCAGCACAGACCCTCCCTGATATCTCCTGATCAGTAATTCAATGATGGTATCAACAAAGATGATGGTTTTACAACAGACGTCCGAGCTAAGAAAATCACCAGATCTCCATCCAGAGTGACATTCCCATGACCTCCCGTTTCTCCCCAGCAGAGAAATGCACCTTTTCTTCCTATTGGCAGAACAAAGAAGATCGGACCTTTATAAGTGTTCCCAAAAGGACAAATAATAATCGCTTCTGCTATTAAAGCAATATACCCAAAAGCAATATATTTACAATATATGTTCAGGTTGTATTTCATTAAATTAAGCTTGCTGTGTTATTGGAATCTATGGTATTGTTGTAATCTCTTGATGTCTAATTTTTCCCGATCACTATTGTTTAGTTTCACATGCTTGGTGTAATTATTTTGAATTTAGGATCGTTTAATCTATGCCTTAACCGCGTAATAGATAAAATTGATATATGCACTTTGGGTATGCAAAATACTTGGTGTTTGATTTTGAATGAAAGCTAGTTGCGTCAGCAATAATTTGGTGTAGATGAAAATGTACCTTTCTCATCATAATGTATGATTAAAACACTTATAGGAATCTGCTAGGATATGTTCTTCATTCTATAAAATAACTCAGCAAAGGATTTATGCACGGAAAACTGAGCCGAGGGGGGCGGGGCTCCGCCCTACAGAAACACTTGTGATTGGATCAAACAGAAAAAGGGGCAGACTGAATTCAGCCAATAAAGACAGACACCCAACTTCGGTTTGCTCGCGCGCTGTTTGAAACTTCGGCTCCTCATTGATTCTGCTGGAAACTGGATGCATTCATCTTTAAGAGTAAAGATAGTAAAGTTCCTCGCTTGTGACTCCCTCAGGTTGAAGTTAGAGCATTCTTGGAAACGAGCATTAGAACCTTAAACTCTCTTCAGATCAAAACAAGTCATTATGTGTGTACGTATTCTGTTTTGTGTTATTTTAGCTTAGTAGTGTTGTAGAGTAGCAAATAAACTTTGATTTATTAAGAAAGCTTGTGTCTGGTGTGATTTTCAAGCCTTAAACTATTTGCCAAAGATCGCGTTAACATTACCTATGCTCATGAATCTTGATAAAGTACTATTTGTTTTATCGTTGGCCACGAATAAGATCAACAAAATTGTTAAAATACTGAATTTAACGATTTGCTGGATAAGTCGTTAAAACCTTAGCAATTATACGTTTTGACTGATATCATATCAATATCGAATCTTAAGATTAAGAATAGATTCCCTAAAAGCTAAATTAAAATAAGGGCTAATCCTTACAGTGATTAGTTGAAGGTGAGGGCTCAGGTGTCTTCTGGCACTTCATTCTGGAGAGCAGAGTAATTGCTGCAAATGCTTATTGACTATGTGTGTGATGGACTCTGTCCAAGTCTCTCAATGTGCGCTTTGATCCAAGGAGGAAAACGTGATGGGCCAACAAGAGGCTCGGATCAAAGATGCAAAGTGGTGTGTGTGTGTGTGTGTGTGTCGAGCTTCAAGGAGAAACAGAGGTCTGGTTGAACAGAACAAGAGGTTCTTAACGAGTATTTCCTTCTGAAGAGAGATGTTGTTTGTTGTCGTCTGGATTCTAAGAAAAACCTCTAAACTCTAAGATCAATTTTCACTATAAGGCTGGTTCCTGGAACCGGTGATGTGACAATGGCTTGACTGGAGCGGTTCTATATATTTTTTTAATTAAAATGTGTTTATATACAGTATATACACTAAAACTCTGGGGTTGTTACTTTATTTTTAACTATTTTTTAAATGTTTATTTATTGAATTTTGAAAGAAAACAGTGTGAAACACTACTATAATTTTAATTAAATGCTTAATTTCAAAGGTATTTAATGTACTTTTTTAGCTGCATTTTCAGCATTGTTACTCCAGTCTTTAGTGTTATACGATCCTTAAGAATTTATTCTAATGCTGCTTTGGTGCTCAAGAAACTCAAGAATTGTTTGATGAATAGAAAATTCGAAAGAACAGCATTTATTTGAAATAGAAATATTTTGTAACAAATATTTTTACTGTCATTTTCAGTTTAATGCATACTTGATGAATTAAATTATTTGCTTCAAAAGTTCTTACTCTGAATTTTAGAATGGTGTATATATACACATACACAATAAGATATAGTGAAGTCATCAATATTTTAATTTTTTTTTTTTTTCTGTGATAAGTTTAGCCAAATACTTTTGCTAAAAATGAGTCTTGTCAACATTTAAGCTCTTTAAAATGTTCTGCCACAAGCCGTCTCATGGTGTTTCTAAGTATTTTGGTATCCCTCATTTTTATTTCTTAAAAATGATAGAAGCAGTTTGGTTTTAAAGTATTAATATTTGAAAAACTTTTGTCCACGAAATCAAGGTCAGTGAATGTGCAGGAAGCCGTTTTGCTGCCAGGAACTGCATGGTGAACCCTAAAAACAGGAAAGGATTTCACAGAAAACCCATGAAGACTCCATGAATGTACATCAAGTTCAGTGAGTCTGTAAAATTTCAAATAATTTGATGTTTTTATGTCATGGCAATGTTATTTCAAGTTGTAGTTATAAAACATGGCCATATTCATTATTCAAAAATGCATGGTATTTGTAAAGTGCGTTTGAAAAACTTCCCAAAAATATTTTTTAAAAGCTTTTTGAAAGTGATGACAAAGATCTGTACACTTATATGTGTTCAAGGATGCTGTTAATGCTTTCACATCACTTGACATTTGAGGAGTCACTGAATCAAGGCTTAGTTGAATGTGGCATGAGATTTTCAAAACCGTGTGAAACCCACATGAATTCATTTGCTTTTCATTCATTCTTTTATTTGTCATTGACTGACTTTGAAGAATGTGTGGGAAATTAACATGCGTTTACATCTACAGTACAGTAAACTCTTAAAAATAAAAGTTCTTATTGCCTTTTGAAGGTTCCGTGAAGAGCCTTTAACCTCCATGAACCCTTCCAATGCACAAAAGAAGAAAGTCTCTAGATTAAAATGTTCTTTACATTAAGAAAAAGAAGGATTCTTTGGGGAAATAAAAATGGTTCTTCTGTGACATTGCTTTTGGAATCTTTATTTTTAAGAGTGTGTGAGAAGGGAACATGATTAAATGCCTAAATTTTCACACTTTGATTTAAGTGTGCGCCTAAAATTTCTGCCTATGTAGGCAGCTCACTAGGTGTTGGAACGCAGCCTGTAAGTGTGTTGTCTAGATGCTATAACCTAAAATTAAATTGTGACAGTGGAGAATCCCACTGTGTATTTGTGATATTCTCACTAGCTGAGTATTTTCAGTTGATTGAAGGGTGAGAAAAATTATTTGACCTTTCTGTCATTTCCCAGGAGAAAAGGAGAGGCACTCACAAAAGACCTCCGTTGCTATGGTTATACCGCAGTACTGTTTCATGGATACTCTGACTCTAAGCATGATTGCATTAACATAATCACAGTATTCTGTTTACACGAGCTCTGACTTCATTGCATTATAAACCAGTGAAAACATGGAGGTGATTTTGTGCGTATGGATTTTTCACCGCTTTAAAACATTAACGTCAGAGAGTCTCCTAATAAACATGCAGGGCAGTATGTCGTCTCATTTATCTGAGCAGATGAGAAAGTTGTTTGATTTTTGTAGTGCCTTTGTCAATACCACAGCCAACAATGACTCATCACAACAACAAAGACGCTGTGAAGATCAGAGCAGGAAAAAGATGAGACTCTGAAGCTGCCTTGATGCGAAATCAAAAAACCAAAGAAATGCTGTGAAACTCATTAATTGTTTTGAGGCTAAGGCACATAATCCAATTTGTCTGCAGTCTTCAGACGGCGCTGTGGTGTGGAATGATTGATTAGATGCTGGATTATGAGCTATTCATCAATGCCCATTCAAAGTTTGATTATTCTTTATTATGATTATTATTTGATTATGTGTGTGTGCTGAGAAACCTCTGAACAGCAGTCTGGGAAAGAGCTGGAAAATGTGATATTTCTTGTTTTTTTTCTTGGTCTGAGTGTCTGGGATGTTTGGCACAGGGTGTGTTTTGGCTGCCAGGGAGAGGATTTGTACGCACCTGTTTAAAGAGACTGAGGAGACGGAGGAGAGGATAGATAGTGACTGAGAGGAGAGGATAGACAGATCAGTGAGAGGGCTCACAACAGAGGCACTGTGTCTGATGCACCTGCCTAACCCTCATCCGCCCGGAGAGAGAGAGAACGCTGGAGCTGAAGAGGAGAGACGCAGATGGACTGGAGGAGATGCCCTCAACTCTCTGCTACAGTTAAAAGTGGATTCATGAAACAAAGTGCCTCTTTCACCACTGAGATTAAAGAGACAACTGCCATGATGCAAGAGTGTTGTGGGGAGTTGCTATGTTTTTACTAAGCGTCTCATTATCATTTGTCCATCCGTCTATCATATGTTCGTTCTTTCATCTATCTATCTATCTCTATTAGTAACTTCTCAGCATGCATGACACGAGGTTCACATTAAATTCGACTAGATTTGCTCTTTCTCTTCATACTCTTTTGTTTAAGATTCTCAGAGCAGGGAGTCTAAATCTTTCAGAGTCGTTTTCCAAACGAGAATGTCCTTCTGATCGATGCAGTGGTCGATGTTTAGTGTGCGACTGAAGAAGAGCTTGAGGATAATGATGGTAATTGGCTGGTCTGATAGATCGCCGCATTCTGCCTTTTTGCTTGGAAAAGAAAAAGAAGAAGCCCCCGGACTTTAATCAGGTTGAGAGGTTCTGTAGATTCCAGCTTGTTTTTCATATACAACGAGGGATGAACAAATAGACATATTTATGTTTACTTGATAACATACTGTTATTGTACAAGCTTTGTTTTCATGTTTTCAACCTGCATCCACCAAATTTCTCACTTGTCTGTAGGTGAGGTCATTTATTTTCAGAAATATAGAAACCTTCAAATGCCTATTTATATTTGTGTTTGTGTGTGTGTGTGTGTGTGTGTGTGCATGTTTATGTGGTTTATGAGGACACAAATTTGTATAATGACATGGGTATGACAGAGGTATTACAATATGAAGGTGGTTTATGAGGACACTGCCTATGTCCCCGTAATTCAAAAGGCTTAAAAAACATACTAAATGGTGTTTTTTTTTTTAATCTAAAAATGCACAAAGTCTCCTGTGAGGGCTAAGTTTAGGTGTAGGGCAATAACACACACAGTTTGTTCAGTATAAAAACCATTACGCCTATGGAGAGTCCCCATAAACCACAAAAACCAACATGTGTGTGTGTGTGTGTGTGTGTGTGTGCAATAGGGAATACCAGTCACAGCGCATTAGTCTCACAGGTGCAGCTCATTAGATATTAATTAACACACACACAATTCAGGAGTGTTTGGTCTGATGAGTGAAGATGGATGCGAGTGTAGGTTTAAAGCAATAAATACACAGCTTTGGTTCTTGAGTGTACATGTGTTAGTGTGTGTGGGAGTGAAAAACAAAGCCTTTGTGACAAAGCCCTAAAAATATAAGACTGCAGGAGCTAAATACATCCACTCCAACATCCATCCATACTGTTCCACATACATCCGTACTAAACACACACACACTCTGTCCTTCATGCTCTCTCTCACTCAATAGTTCATTTAAAAGAATCATTCGTATCATTGGTTCACAGCCGTCCCACTGGATTGAACTATTGATCTGATGAGAAGTTTGCAGCTCGAACACAATTTGAGAAGATTAACAGCTTAACGTACTTCAGCTACGGAACAAAGAAAGAAACAGAAAAGAACTAGGGACAAATGTTAGATTGATAAAGATTTGCCTAGAGTTTTAAAATAATCTGATATAAAAGCCTTGCTATGTGCTTGCTAGGTAGTTATACATTTACACAAACAAACACACACACACACACACACACAGACTATGTTTGGAATAGCATACCAGCATACTATTCTTATTACTTCTATAGCATGCAATTGCATAGGCCTACATACATTCTATACATTCCATAGTATGCATACTGCATAGCCTAATATATATATAAAGGAAGGCTGAGTTGAGTGCATTGCATTTTTTGATATAGTATTCTGTACAGTGTGCACATTTGGCAAATGTTGCAGGTAATCCAGATATATGCATATTAAATTTGCATTCTGTCCCAGTGTTATTTCAGATACTTTGATGGTTTGTATTAATAGTTTAAATTAGGTTTTTATTTTTATTTTATTTGTATTTCAATTTTAGTTAAAGTTTTAGTTATTCTGTTGTGTTTTTGTCTTCATTTCTTTTTAATTGTTTTAGTGTCAGTTAATCGCCCTAATACAAAAAAAGGAAGAGTAGTATGCTAGTATGCATTTCCCAACACAACCAAATCTTCTGCTCTAGTATTATTAGCTCCATTACAGGCCCTAAAAACCACTGTCAGATGAATCCTCCACCCGTGAGCACAGCAGGACACTGTACTAACACTAGCCCCCCGTCCTGCGATCGTTTACCCCTCTAATCTCTGAGCACATGAGGTGTGTTTGCTCATGGATTATCATCAGCACCCCAGTCTGTTATCACATTTACATGCAGCATTTCACAACGCTGAGTTTATATGACTTATATTGACACTATATTAGACTGTATTTGTTACTACTGTAAAATAATGATAAATGGGATCCCCTTCAAATAGAGAAAGACATTTTAAGAATCATTTTGTCGTTATTTAACCACGTAATTTTGGCTGAAGCTATAGGATTGCTAATATATTTCTATAAGGGATTTCTATACAGGATAAAGTGTCAGATGGGGGAAGGCTGTAGCGCCCCCTGTAGTTAATGTTTATTATAGGCTTTTGTGTTGACAGATAATCATTAGCAGACTTCACAAACACTTATAACATGAAAACATTGTTGTGTCACAGATTTATTTATTTCCTCATAAAACACTTTAGCTTTGCTGCTGGTCAATGCATTAGAAAGCATTGACACGTTTTGAGAACATAGGCTATATGCTCTCAAAACTAGTCAATGCTTTCCATTTATTGTCAAGGATTATCATTCATTCGGCATTTAATATTGTATTTGCATTCTTTTTCCTTAAAAAATGAAATGATCTTATGACGTTACATTATTTTAACTCATCAAAATTGTTTGTTACATGAAATCAACAAATTTTTTTAAGTCGGTTTAATGTAATTTAGGTTGAAACGACTTGTACAACCAAGCTGATTATACTTTAAATGTTTACTTTGGGTTGATTTTTTTTTATAGTGATAAAAAAATGGATAATGAGGAATTTAAAAATATATATGCATATTTCCAAATATAAAAACCTCAAACAAACAAACTAGATAGATAGACAGATAGATGAGGATCACATCGTTTTGATGTATTATGCTTGAAATTACTTATGCAGACAAATTGAAATAAACACTTTACATATACTATACACATATAATACAGTATAGAAGTTTTACATTTTTGTTATTTCTTGTGCTTCAGAAATAGACTGAAAGTTCAATTAAATACTAATTGACAGTCAAAACTAATAACCATTTCTGCTTAGAATTAATTATGTCTGCAAATATTCAGAGTGAAGTCAAAAGAACAAAGAGGTCCCAGATCATCGTATTTCATGCTTTGTTCTGTTCCAGACATGTTTATTGCCTTCATGCGTACTCATATTGGATAATAAAGGAACTTCAGATGGAATACGATGCTTGTGTTGATTCCAGACACTAAAGCTGGAGCCAGTGGGCTTGAGAAACACTTGATTTGCAGCTGTTCTCTTTCTTCCTGTTTTTCTCTCTCTTCTCAGACCGAATTTCTTGTTTCTGCAGCGTTATGTGTACTGCTTGTACAATATTTTGGTTTTCCAATTACAACGTTTTCGAATTTCTCATTATCTGCTTTTTGTCTTATTAGACGTTTGCCTCTTTTCAGTTACAGTGCATCACTTGCAGCCCATTCAAATGCTATGTAACACATGCATATAACGCTGTGAAGTGCCATCCAAATGAATTATCACTTCTCAAGTGTGCTCTGCTTTTGCCAGGACATCTTTAAATGTTATGTAAGCTGGCTTTGTAAGTTATTAAAGAATATTTTTCACAGCACAGATGTTTCGCCTGGGAGTGTGAAAAGACGTGAGAAAGAGCAAGGAGTCGTGATGATGAAGCAATACAGAGATTAAATAAAGCAGAAAGAGTGATAAAGAATGACAACATTAAATGGTGTACAGTTGCTCTTTACTGTACAGACAGACGCTCATTCAAACTATAAATGTGCCGCCATGTATGTTATGTTGATCTGACATCATTGCAGTCTATCCAGTTTGGAGTCTGAGAGACTCTGAGGTCTTTAATAGCTCAAAAACACTAACTTTAAAACCACATACATTAAAAGCACACACATGTATACATATGTCATAATGAAAAAGGTCCTAAAATAGGCCTCATTTTGCTTAAGGAAAATGAATTATTTTTCATATTTTAATATAACATTAATACTTTGCACAAAGAAAATGAAACCTTTATTTAAATAAGCAGTATTATATTATAGTTTACAGAAACCATCTTCTGATGCACGACCTTGGACACATCATCAGTGTTGTTTCCAGGAGTCACTGGGTGTTTCGGGTCTTACAACAGACACCCTGGACCTGGTGACCCGACCGAGGCTGATCAGACCCCGGCCTGTGTCCATGAGTGCCATTCTACTGCCCCCACTGCTCTCCCCTCTTCAACCAGAGCCATCTGGAAGCTTTTTCTGCTGCCTCCACGTTGTTGCCTATGGCTCTTCTTCGGTTAGCACCTGTTATGCCCAGCGTACCGTAGGCCTTGCTCAGGGAGTGGTTGGCAAATCCCCTGCTGCCCACCTCTACTGGCATACACCTGCTCCTCCATCCGTTCCTCCGAAAATCCTCCACCAGTTCTTGGTATTTCTCCCTCTTTCTCTCTTGAGCCTCCTCCATCCTCTCCTCCCAGGGCACTGTCAGATCAGTTGTTTTGTGGCCTCAGAGACCAAGATGATGTCAGGTCTCAAATTGGACTTTAAAGTTTCATGTGAACTGCTCTATCCATTTATAAATTAATATGATCGTAACTAATGACATTATTTGTCCATTCATATATGCTTCTAAACGTCACAGAAAGATGAAATAACATCAAATCCCCACTGAATACCTATGTGGGACTCATTGATGTCCTAAAGCGCCATTTAGTGGTTCAGAAATGTATTGCACGTTAATTTTCATATTCTCTTGATTAAATCGGTTTGATCCTAGTTATATTGACTCATCCATGAGAATTAGATGGAAAACTGATCCATGGAAAATGCTGATCCATGCAAATGTCACATTTAATTAAACACAGTTTCGCACCCAGCAAAGGCCCAGAGTGCATCAACACAAACACACCAGATATTCCCAGAACTATTATAGCAGTGGTGCATTGCAGACATATTTTACATTAGTTTTGCATTCTGCATCGGTTCTGAAGAGTAGAGGAAAGAGGGCTAGTTTGATCCGTTTGCACCGACACAGCCTGCTGGGATCAAACAATTAACCTTCAGTATATTGAAAGCAACAGGAGAATGCTAACACAAAACCTTGCAAATGAAATAGCAGCAGTTGCTATAGTAACTTGTGCTGAAGTCTAAAGGCATTTGTGCAACACCATACAATATGTTTCAGTTGCCAAGAAACATCTGTCATTTACTTTAGTTTACAGTGGCCTGGACCTACTGTAAATACTTCAAAAAAGGTGGAACGTGAAGGGAACTTTGTAGCACGGCTTTATAGGACTAATAATTAAGGCCATCCAAGTTGTATATGAGTTTGTTTATTTATCAGAACATATTTGGAGAAATTTAGCATTACATCACTTCCTCACCAATGGATCCTCTGCAGTGAATGGGTGCCGTCAGAATGAGTCCAAACAGCTGATAGAAACATCACAATAATCCACAAGTAATCCACACGACTCCATCCCATGAATTAATGTCTTGTGAAGTAAAAAGTTGTGTTTGTAAGAAACAAATCGATCAAGACATTTTTAACTTTAAACTCTTGCTTCTGGCCAAGATATGAGTCCATAATCCATAATAACGCTTCCTCCAGCGAAAAAAAATCCATCCCCTGTTGTCTTCTAACTGTTTTAAACTGTTTTTACTTGTGAACACTGCTTGATCTGTGCATATTTCTCTCCTAATTCAGACAAGACGACTTTTTCCACTGCAGAAAGCAATGAATTATGGACTGGAAGCAATGGTTTAAAGTTAAACATGTTCTAATGATGGATTTGTTTCTTACAAAAATTCAGCCTTTTTGCTTCCGAAGAGTCGTGTGGATTACTTGTGGATTATAGTGATGTTTCTATCAGCTGTTTGGACTCTCATTCTGACGGCACCCATTCACTGCAGAGGATCCAATGGTGAGCAAGTGATGTAATGCTAAATCTAAGGGTTAAATTGATTTAAATTGACTCAGATTGAAGTTTGTTCCTCAGGTAAAGCTATCATATGACTCCAGAAGACTATAGAATATAGCATAGGAGTCATGTGGACAACTTTAATTTAATGACATCTATTATTTTGTCACGTATGGTGTGTTTTGTCACAGCAGTTGTTCAAAGAACTGCATAATGATTCTTTAAAAATAACTCCTTTTGCATTTCACAGACAAAAAAAGACAGCTTACACATTTGAAATGACATGTGGGGAAGTAAATAATTTTTATTTTAAAGATTTTGCTTCAGACTCTCAGAAAAAAAAGGTCCAAAAGCTTTCACTGGGGCGGTACCTTTTTAAATGGTACTCTTTTGTACCTTATTTACCCTTAAAAGATACATATTAGTACCTTAAAGGTACATATTAATACGTAAAGAATACACAATGGTTTCTAAATGGTGCATACTGTATTTGCACCTTTTAAAAAACATACCTCCATGGTGACAGCTTTTGTACCTTTTTTTCTGAGAATGCATATGACATTCAAAAAGACATAAAAATGAGTGGAAAACATTAAATTAGAAAGAGTAGCCACCCTCTTTCCTCTATTTTCTGATGTTTTCCTTGATTGTCAGTTCTTTTTTGTATTACAGTTTGAGTGTTGCGTGTTTGCTGATGGCTGATGGGATGTACTGCCATATGGCTGTGTTAACAGCTGCCTGTATATTAGCAGCAGGCATAATCTATAGCTTTGTGCTCAACATAATCCCTAAATGACAACAATGAGTTTGTTCAATCCCGTCACGGTACCTTAACTCCCGCCTCATGATGGGGGGATTGTGGTGTAACTATGGTAACGGGGTGTATTAGTCATCACTCATGACAGAGTGAAGTATGTGACAGGTGTAGACACGACACAGACTGAGTGTGATGTATATTTATCATCAGTTTGAAATGCATTTTCCATCACACCCAAACATTTTTATATTCTCCCTCTGCTCTCGAGTATCCTGGAGCCAGCAAGGCCTGTAAATTGCATGCTTATATAAGACAAATCAAACACACCCGTCTTGTCACTAATGCCTGCTTTAACATGCTACTGCAATTTGTTGTTGACAGATAATATAGTCCTCCTGTGATATGTTTTTAACTGCATGTCGCAAAAAAAAAAAGGATGAATAATAGTCATTAAAAAATGTAATTATATAAAATGAAATATTCTTAAAAATTTAGAATATATAACATTAAATGATTTATAATTATTTATATAAAATGTATAATTAGGTGAAAAAAATGTATAAATAATATTTCAAATAAAAAGGAATTGAAACTATATCAAATTACAATCAGTGACATTTTGCATCATTAATCATATGGTATTTTAATCATACTATTATAGGTTTTGTTCATACTTTGAATTATATTTTCAGTTTTATTTAATCTTAAAGTTAGTAATTTATTAGTTTTGAAATTTTTATTAATGCACAAAAAAATGTGCATTAGTAAAATGCATTGAAATAAAATAAGTTGACTTTTTTTTACATATATTTTATTTGAGTTCAGGTTTCATTTTATTAGTTTAAGTATTTTTTTTGTTGTTGTTTAGATTTAGTTAACAATAATAACTCTGATCTACCCTAGATCTATGAGATTGGAATAGGTAAAATTAATTTTAATGCACTGAATGCAAAAGGCTTTAATATAAGACTGTGCTGGTAAATAATTCAAGATTTATTAACATGTTTTATATCGGACCATTCCAACAAAGACACACACTGGTGTTTTAATTGTGTTTAGTGTACTAGTGTACTATATATATATATATATATATATGTGTGTGAGTGTGTGTGTGTGTGTGTGTGAGAGAGAGAGAGAGAGAGAGAGAGAGAGAGAGAGAGTGCAGGTTATTATCTGTGCTGAGTGTGTGTAATTCAGACCTATGGGACGCAGCTCTAATTGCGTCCTGCAGCCGACAGTTATAATTACACAGCATGTTATGACTGTCAAACTGACAGGCCCAAATGAACTGAGAGACAAAAATTAATGAGTATTGTGTCTTTCTGTCTAGCTCTTTCTTTTCTTCCATTATCTTTCTCGGAATATTCTCTCCCAATATTCATTCTTTTTCTCCAGTTCCCCAAAGCACCAGTTACGTTCGGTTCCATTATTCTCATACCTAATTATTATGTTTTCTGCACCTGTGCCTTTCTATTTCTTGGACATGGAATATATCAGAATCGCATGCTATGCTATCATAATGCACATATGGTTTTTGGTAAAATTTTGCCTTTTGCATAATATTCCATAACTTGAACTTGACTCGACCTTCCATTTCAGTTTTTTTTAGTATTTCAATTTTCAATCACAATTTATAGTATTTTCTTCTTGACTTATCTTTTGATTGGCAAAACATATGTTTTTTGTTTTGTTTTGTTTTTATTTTTTTTGACATGGTAACAGAACACCATTTACTGAATTGAACAAGCATGTAATGCAAAAAAATAAAAAAATTTGTAAAAGAAAATTAAAGTTAAATGATTTTTATTGCGTATACAGTGTATATATAATTTCTCAATTTAAACTTCTCAACTTATGCATATATTTTTATTTATTTTCCATTTTGGTTCTGATATGTGTTGTTTGAACTGAAATGTGTGTTGGCAGTGTGTGTACACAGCCACCCTATAATGATAAAGATCTACAGTGTTTTTTTTTTTTAAATCTCGTTAAATCATTTCCCCTTTCTCAAATCGAGCCGATCTCAAATGCCTGTCTGGCCCGTCCCACTATAGTTGATTGACAGTGGCGTTTCAGCACAGACTGGACTGGTGTCTTATCTCAGCTCTGAGTGAGCTGTCATCAGTAGATGTAGACAAGAATGGCTCCTAAACGATTGAGGTGTTTTGTTGTTGATGAAATAATGAACATAACAGTTGTCATTTACTCCCAACATCTGAGCTGCTGAAGACGCAGTGGATTTGTTTCTGAAGGGAATGCGCCCCTGATCTGCCTAAATGCATCTATCTTCGCGCGAATCATTCATGATCCAGCTTCACCTCCAGAAGAAGTGAGCGTAAGGTTTTTTTAATGAATCTTTGCAAATCGCCTTTCCTAATAATGTACTAGTTAGCAAGTTTACATCTCACAGAGAGTAGCTCAGAATAGAGGGGCAGGGTGAGCAGAGCTCATTTGCATTTAAAGCGACATGCAGTAAAACAGCTTGCTGTAGACAGAGATTGTTTACACTACCAATAAGACATTTTAACCAAACTATGTTACAGAATTTTCATTGAACTTGTGGAAAATGGGCATCCGATGAACCCTTTAAGTGAAAATCACACACACAAAAAACATCACAAGTTTCAACATCAAGTTTCAAGTAGAAAGAATACTGTACAGTATATATACTACTATTTTTTTTTTAAGAGAAGCTATTATTTCTATAATAGCAATATACAGTAGCCTATACAAATTAGAACAAAAACGGTGTGGTAAGGGGTATGCAAATACTCCATCGTGAACACTGCAAACAAGAAAATCCCAATGTCTTTGACCTGCTATTCCCTGTTTTCAGCACAGATTGGTGCTGTTCTACCCTGTAATGAAGTCACAGTTTTTATAAATATTCAGACTATGTTGTTCTCAAATAGTATGACAAAAGCGTGATGAATCACAACATGTGTTCGAAGCTCTTGTCCTGCAAAGAATGAATTACTCAAACACACACACCTTGTCTATTCTACAGATGACATGCTATTTTTTTATACTATTATATGTTATTTTTATTATTAAGCTCTTTTGCATACAGCCGTGGTTCACGGTTCACAACTATGACTGTCAAGCTCCAAAAAAAGGAAAAACACAATAACATGAATGTGATCTGAATGATACAAGCATTAAAAACAACAACAACAACAACAAAACATGGGTTTGGAGCATCATAATGAATAATAACGAAACAATGCCTTAAATTGTTCCTTATATAAAGCAAATTATTTCATCAGATCATCTGAATGTCACTAATTGTTTGTTTGTATTGTAGCTCTACCTTGGTATTTTCCTCGGTTTTAATTGGTCAGATTAATGAGAAAGTCCCTTAGATTGGCAACACCCAGAAAAGCCTGTTTTTTTTTTGTTTTTTTTCTGAATCCCAGCTGAGCTCTCTTTCTTTCTATTGGTCTCTCCCTCTATCTCTCTCATCCATCTGTCCATGTAAACCGGGCTGTTGAGACGTGTCGTTCCAGCTTCCTGTCGCCTGCGGTGATGTCCTGATGTTCACCAAGAGTGGCTACAGGCCGGACTGGGTCATGCAGTGTGACGACCACAGATAACAGAAACACACACACATTCCTGCAGTCTATTGAACAGACGTGTCAGAGGTTTTAGTGAAAGGACACAGAGATTGATGCATTTTATTGATCCCCTAATAGAAATTCAGGTGTAAGGAAACAAGCTGAGGATGATACTAGAAAATGGTTTTAGTCCATTGAGCTCTAAATTACAGGATCTGCTTAAAATGCTAAAAAATTATATGATGAAGAATGCCATGATACAGTCACACTACTCAAAAAGCATTGAACATGACATTGAAATGTATTTTCTTAATCATATCCTTTTATTGTTTTGCTCAATTCATCTATATGTGTGTGTGTGTATATATATAAACATACATACACATACAGTAGTACAATTCAAATGATTTTATGTTTTTAAAAGTCTCTTATGTTCACTGAGGCTGCATTTACTTGATTAAAAAGACAGTAAAAACAGGAATATTGTGAAATATTATAATTTAAAATAATTGTTTTCTATTTTAATATAAAAATGTTATTTATTCCAGTGATCAAAGCTGAATGTTCAGCATCATTACTCCAGTCTTTAGTGTCACATTATCCTTCAGAAATCATTAATATGCTGTTTTGCCGCTCAACAATGTTATCAATGTTGGAAACAGTTTTGCTGATTAATATTTTTCTAAACATTTTTGTAGAAAGTTCAAAAGAACAGCATTTATTTATTTAAAAAAAAAAAACTCTATACAATAAATATCTTCATTTTTGACCAGTTTAATGAATCCTAGCTGAATAAAAATATCAATTTCTACCAAAAAATATTCTATTTTACTTAAAAATCATCATGTTACAGAAATAAAATGGGTTGTGTTTCTTTCATGTTAACTTAATTTGTCACGGTGTTTCATTGATGTACCTCTGCCTTCTGTAAGCTAATAACTCCCAAATCTCAGCACTAATGAAATGTACTTTTTCAAAGTAGCAGCTGGTCGGGACATCTGTGACAATACAGTAGTGCAACTGAGAAACATATTTTCAACCACAAAAATGTATATATCTCAGAACTAATTGTGCACAAGCAGCAACCGCTCAGAAAACGCTGTAATTATTATCAGTATTTGCTAATGCAAGCATGGCTACTATTGCTACTCGTATAGGGATTTGAAATATTTCCATGCATGTGTCCTCCTGCCACACCCGGCCGGGTATATGTGTCCATGCAGCACTTGTGATGAGTAATTTCCACCAACGACATCTGTGGGCATGACGTTATGGTTGGCAGGAAGTCAGCATATAATACTCCCTCTTATTTTCATTCATGTGGTAATAGAACTTAACCTTATGTTCTGAATCTGGAATATTCCTTCATCAGCCACCATATACTAATAAATCAACAAGCCTATGCTTAATCAAAGTGAGTGAATCAGAGCTGATACAAGATGTTTAAATTTAACCATCCAATATCCACCAGATTTCAGCCTCCAGCTCTGCAAAAGCATCTCTGACATCACACATCCATCAGGATCCAACGGATTCCTGAATCATCCAGAATCAATGCTGCGTCTGCAAAGAATAGTGGTGTGTGTGTGTGTGTGCCCATTTTGATGGTTACTGGAATAGTATGCAGTATAAAACACTTTACAGTGTCAAAAACAGAAACAAGGAGCTCTGTTGTAGAATTTGAGACTTGATAAGAGTGCATTTGATTCATTATGGGGCAAGTTGTCACAAGAGATGCAGTGATTTTAGAATGTTTTTCTTTTTCTAGTGAATTTTGCTCAAACTTTAAAGTACTTTTTTTATGTAAATCCAGGTTGTTGCATTTTTATTCTTCTTAAGGGCTGAATTACTAAAAAATAGCGTTTGTGACAACTAGCCCCTGCTTGTTTCAGTATTTGTGTGTGTGTGTGTGTGTGTGTGTGTTGTTAGGGGGTGTGACAGGAACTGCCTCCATCCAAAACCCATTCTGTCAAAACCCACTTCCACCTAAACAGACCAAACGCACCGAGCTGAGGACGCTCCTCATTCTCCTCCTCCTCCTCCTCCTCTTCCTCACAGCTGAAGATGGCGGACCCGGCCGAGTGCACCATCAAAGTCATGTGCCGTTTTCGGCCTTTAAACGGTTCGGAGGTGACGAGGGGAGACAAATATATCCCCAAATTTCAAGGAGAGGATAATGTGGTCATCGGGGTGAGTTTATAACACGATATCATAGAAATTTCCCCCGTCCGTTTCTATTAGCATCCGCTAACCACCTGCAGACCTATCCTGACAGAAAATATCATCATTAACAACTATTTATGTGGAAACGTAATTCGTATTTCAGAATTATTTTGTGTTGGAAATGTTGTGCGTGAGGCCTTAATTCAGTAACACAACCGGTGAGGAGTTTTAAATCATCGTTAGCTCGGTGGCTAACAGTCCTCAGATGTAACGTAACTTAACGTTAATGCAGTACAATGTCAAAATGTTTGATTTTGAACTTAAATAAACAGTAGAACCTAAGCGTTTTTGGTGTAATTTAGTTTTTTATTGCACTTCGAAATGATGTTAAACGGTTGATAAGTATCCGCTAGCTCCTGTGCTAATATTAATCGGTTTGTTTTCATTTAACGTTAGAAAATGAACAGAAGCTAACTAAATATATACGTATTTCACATTTCATACTGAAATCAACGTTCATATGAGTTAAAAATGAATAAATGAAGTGAATGTAGCAGTCACTGATGTCAGTCTGTTATAATTTGGCCTACTTTAATAACATGAATGGACCATTTTTAGTCATTTATTAAGGCTTTACTGTTTTAGCTTCTATTTGGAAGAAAGAAATACATGTGTATCTTTACAGCATGAAATGAAATCAACCCACTTTCAATCATTTTGTTTATTTGTTTATGGCCTGTAGGCGTTAGACACTAGGCTATATATAATCCAAATGTTCCCACATATTAGTTTATTAAAATATGTTGTTTGTGAAGGTGTGGTTTTAAGAGTAAATGATGTTGGCCAGATATTACTAATTATTAATGGCTTGAATGCACCTCTTCTGAAGTCATTTTCATGTTTTGTTTTGGATTTGTATCTTTTCAGAGAGAAAAAAAATCTCATTAAAATGCTGACATCATTGGTTTGGTGTAACATCGGCTTCTCCTTATGGTTTGAAATTTTGCACATCCCTCATATTTTTAGTCAGTGCATCATTACTAATTTATTTACATTATGAAAATGGCTTTACATGCTAGAAATTGTAGTTATTGAATGGCAGTAAAGTATCCCCATTCTGGCTTTTTGCATATATTTAAAGTACTTGTTTGAACTCAAAATGCAGTATATCTGTTAGAGTGGAATATAGTCTTATGAGGTGTTGAGTCACGTTCTGAAGTTCCCTCATGTAGTCTATGTAGTGTACAGCTACAGAGTATTAGGCGGAGCAATTTTGTGTTTTTTCTGTCTTGCTGTGTTAAATGTTGGCCTTCATTTCTGCAGTGACACCATATTGTCTGCCCAACACTCACCCTTTTGTTTTCTAGTGTACTGGCGTGTTTTGTGTTTGTGTATTTGAGAGTTGGCCAAATGAGTTTTGTCTTCCAGCTGTTTTGAGCAAGTCAGCATCAAGCGCCAGAGCAACTATCCCGGTCTGGTGTAATGGAGCGTGCTGTGTTGGTATAATGGCTTTCAGAAGGTGGATAAGGTCATAAATTGGGCCGTAAATCTTGCTGTAACAAAGGAAAGCAAGCCTGTCTGTCCAGCGGCGCACACAAGGATCAGCATTGGGATTATGCATGTCTTATTGTGTTGATATCTGTCTCATTTCGCTATTAGTTCATAAGGGAATATGCTGTAAGTCTTGGGGTTTTGATGCCAGAAAATAGACTTTATTAAAAGAGAATAAAGCCGAGAAGTTTTCTGCAGAAAAGATCTCCAGAATGTTCTCCGTCTTCTCTTTAAATAGTTTTTCCTCAAGGTGTGTTCAGTGCATTTCAAACATATGCGCTTTTACCTTTTGTGGCTAAATTCCTTCTGTTCTTTCTCTAGAGAGAAGCGGCTCCTAGACGTGAGCCGTGTTTATAGTATGGAAAGAGGCCCCCTTTGTATTTCTACATATGTTTCCGATCTCGAGGGTCAACTCATTTCATCCATTCAGGCCTCAGACACACAGACATATGATTATAATGGAAAAATAGCTTAATACATAAGTGGTTAAATATACATTATACTTGATTAATTCATATTTTGACTAATAAAAATCTTCTACAGCCTCGGGACATTCAGCTACACAAAAACACTCTTCATGCAGTCTTGTGATTGACTCTGAAGACCTTAAAAGAAGTCATTTGAAATTCCAAAGCTGTGATGTTGTGCGTTATTAATATTTTAAATCGTCTTTGATTATGACAGACAATTTTATATATTAGTAATAATGATGGAGATGGAGAAAATGTACCATTGTACCATTTTTACAAAGAAAGAAATGTACCAAAAGTTTCTGTACCCTTAAAAGTGCTGGGTAGATGATGTTGGTATATCAGGAACAGTAAAATATATAATAATAATAATAATAAATAACTATTTATAAAACTAAAATGGTTAAAATTAGTTTTAATTAAAACAAAGCTGAAATAAATATTAGTTTTGTATAAATATAAAGGTTTAAGTGCTAAATGACTATAATAATTGTCTATAAAAAATGACTAAAACAAAATAAACTGAAAATATAAATAAAATGATTCTGAATATTAATAACTACTGTAATATGAATAATGCTATAACAACACTTATCTGCAATTCATTGTCAGGTATTTGGCTAAGATTATTGGCATAAGTGAATAAATGCACCTATTATATTATTATGTTAATAATGGTATGAAATAAATACATAATAATAAAAGATTGTCAGTACATAATGCACATTGTTTTTACAGATTGTGTAAATTACTGCTCATTATTGTCATTATGTGTGTTTGTCATTTGCTGAGATTATGTGGATATGTGCAGATACAGATCCAAGATAACTTGATTTTAGCTTTGGCCATAGAACACCAATATAAGCCTTAAAATGAGTTTTCGATGTAGGCTTGTGTTGTGGTGTATTGTTGTGTTAGAGGTTGGTCAGGTAGACTTATCTGCTTAGCTGTTTTACATTCACAGCTGTTTCCTCAACTTTCTAATCTAGTCCTGTGTAGTGTTGTCACGATACTGGAATTTCTAACTTCGATACGATACCTTGAAAAATATCGATACTCGATACCACGGAGAAAAAAACTGCCACAATATTAAGGGGGTAATTTTTTTTTAATTTAAAGATAAATGTAAGTCGAGAACATGCGGTATATTTTACATGAACAAAAAAATGTCTTGAGGTACTGCATTTGTTGATTTATTTATTAATCTTAGTTAAATGTTAATTGAAACTAACGTTTACTAATACATGTACTAATTAAAATCCAAAGTTCTATTTGTTGATATCCTCATTTGCTTCATAACCAAAATATTTCCAGATATAGGGCCCTATGGAATCCGTTTTATTTTTCCCCAAATTCAGTTTTATTTTTTTCTACATTCATTTCTTTCCATTTTAATTTTTCTGGATTCCGTTTTTTTCCGTTTGAATTTTTCTGGACTCTTTTTTTTTTAAATGGTCAAATTAAATGCTATTAATCTAAAAGCATGTCTAATTCATTAAAATCATGAAAATTATACAATTTAACATTTAATTTATTAAAAGTGTAACAAAAATGGCACGTTTAGGGCCGTATGAAATGTTTTATTTTTTTCTCACCTTATGTTTTATTGTTACCAAATTCTGTGTTTTAGCATGTCTATTATTTGAATGCATACAAACTATTTTTATTTATTCTTACAGTAGCCTTATGAAATGTGTTTTCCCCCTCAGAAATTCTGTGCTGTGTATTTCAATTTTACTGGATATCAGATGAAGGCATAAAACAATTTTAATTCATTTATATTTGAATTAATGAAAATTAAACATTTAAATTTTTTGGCAAATGAAGGGGATTTACTATTAAAATTTAAATATTTTGTGATTATTTCTTTAAAAAAAATTAACAGTAGTAGTTAGTAGTAGTATTATGTACATTCTACTAAATAATAGTAATATAGCCTATTTCTGGCACACGGTCTTTAATAGGCTGTTAAACTGAACTTTTATTTTGACGGGTTGCCGTGAATACTTCTAAAGTTCTGTGTGTGTATGATATGACGCTAGTTTTACTCAAAGTAAATGGTAAAATGCTCGTAAAGTGCCTTTCAGGTCAGTTCTGGAGATATTGTTGATGTATTTATGTCCTCATTGAGACGGCAGACGCTGAAATCACCGCGAGCGCCACATTAGTAAACACAACCGCACGTGCAGCACATTCACACAGAGACGCGCAGAACATGCAGGATTCATATTTAAATCCACTTTTGCAGCTTAATATTTACAGATACTAGTCCATATCGCGATTTGATTTAAGTGTAATGACCTACTTTTGATTAATTCATCCAAACTTTGACAAATTCCGTGACATTCCGCATTAAACTGTAAATTCCGTGTTTATGACTGGATTCCGTGCGCGTTCTCTGCATCGCGGAGATCATAGATCCCTACAGATAGCGCTCCTGCTGTGTTCTTTAACAACCAGAGCAGTCATCTTTCTATTCACTTCACTTTTGCTATTTAACCAGAGCGAAGGAGACGAGTGCGGTCATGTGTGGTGCTTGTCCACGCGCCTTTGGAGAGAAATGAAAGTGACAGCTCGGCTAGTATCGGTGTATTGATACTTCGGGAAATTAATATTGCTACCGTTCAGATATTTCAGTATCGATATTTATCGAAATATCGATATTTTTGACAACACTAGTCCTGTGTTATATTGGCATGGTGAGGAAATTTTCCATTTTGACGGTTGATAAGAAGTCAGTATGGAGTGGAGAGGTCACATCAACCAAAATCAGCCAATTAGGATCATCCCTGCTAATGAGCAGATTCATGCAGAAACTTGCTACTGTAACCTTTAAAGTTCATTCGGGGAAGAATTGGTCAGACTGATTTAAAGTGTTTTTAAGAGGTGATTCTTTAAAAGAATCAGTTCTTATGAGTCAGGCTACAATTTGTTCACTTCTCTTTGTTTTGTTTTCCTTTCTTGTCTTTTTCTTGCAGTATTTTTATCACACATTCAATGAGACCGAGATCTCATGGAGCTCAAAAAAGAAAAAAAAAGACAGTTTTTGTTATGTCATAATCTGTATGGCTCTTCTTTCAAGCTCTTGGGTATCAAATAACCCTGTTTATTTTTTATTTCCCAATGAGGCTCAGATCTCTTGGAGGAGATCTGATGTGTCTTGTGAGGGGTCTCAGCTGTATATTTGACAGGATTGTGATGATGTATTGTCTTCTGATGGGTGTCAATTAGTTGTAAGGAGGTTAGTGATCGTCTTGTGTGAATGAATGGGATGTTTACCTGGATGTAAAGGGATTACTTTACTGCTCCTGTGACAGGCTTTCTTCTGTAATCACTGCCAGTGCTCACATCACATTCTTACATCTCATGTACATGTTCATCCTGCTTATTCAAGACATTTTAAAATACCTTTAGAGAAACAGGATTTTTCCTATTTTATTGATTAATTCCAATTTAATGTTTTGCCACAATTTAGTTTTTTAGAAATCGAGGAATCACAATTTTGGATAGAAATATTACCAAACGTTTGAAGAATTAGACACTTTGACAATATGCCAATGATGACAGTAAAGAGAAAAGAACGATGCAACCGTTTGTCAGCGCACACGATTAACCGCTCACGTGTGACGCGCTCATATCACACAATGCGCTTTTGTGTTGACAAAGATGCGACGTGCGGCAGTGGAATAGGAAAAACATGCAAGAAGATGGGAGTGAACTTCTTTTAACTTGAGCGCCACGTTTTTAAAATGCCATTTCATGCAAGAGACACGAGCGCAACAGTCAAACACGTCCATGTTTACATAGAAAAAACAATGGAAAAGGAGTGCAACTGAAAAAGAACTACTACTGTATCTCTGATATTTTACGTTTGCATCATGGTGACAGGCTGAAAGCTGCTGTTCGTTGTATTTACAGAACATTTATAGTCTACTGGTGTTATACCTTCAGTCATTTTGAATTTGAATTACCTTGAGATTTATTATTATTTTTTAAGCATTTTCCTCTATTTCTGAACATACAATATGCATATAAGACAAGTTTGTGCAAGATGTGGTTTTAGCTCATGCATCTTTTGTGATTTGTTTAACATCATTTGACTTCATGTGTGCTGCACTTGGAATATAATTTTCTTTAACTAGAGGGTTAATAAAGAAAAAGTTACTTGAATCATGTTGTAGTTACATTTTCAAGTTGACTAGTTAAAAATGGTAAAAAAAATAGAGTATCGGCCAAATGTTCTGAAAAAAATCGAGATTTGAATTTTTGCCATATCGTCCAGCCCCAGTTCACTCTTAAATCTGTTTATAGCTGTACAGAGTGAGCTCATGCCTGGAGCAAGACCTCTCATAAAATGTGCTTATTGTGTTATAACAGCTGCGTTTCATGCCTGATTTACTAAGTCTGCTGTTTGTGTTAAAGGTTAGAGCCATGAAGAGAAACAAATATACAGTATATATCATTCATTCTCCGTCTCTCTCTCTCTCTTCAGGGAAAGCCGTATATGTTTGATCGGGTGTTTCAGTCTAACACTTCTCAGGAGCAGGTTTACAATGCTTGTGCTCAGAAGATTGTTAAAGGTGAGAAAGGAGTCCTCCAGGAGGCATGGCAACCAGATCACATGATTCAGGAAATGGTTATAATTGAAAAACCTCCTCTAATGTTGCCATTAAAATTTGATAATTAATAATTAATTTACAATAAGTCATTGATATTAATTAAGCATCACCAAATACCGTATTTCTTAGAGGCATTTATTCAAAGGGTAATTGCTATTATTGTTGTTATTGTCATTTTAGTTTGTATTTATTTATTAATTATTTTTATGTTGACGTTTAAAGACAAAATTGTTAAATTATTGTGAAGATTCTATTAAAAGGATGTTTGAATTGATTGAGTGAGGCAGTTGAATTGTTTTTGCCATGCATATAGCCACTGCTTCTGACATGACATTGAATCATAAATAAATACATTTATTTAAATGGTATGTTTTGTTGTGTTTGTGCCCTGCAGATGTGCTTGAGGGTTATAACGGTACAATATTTGCTTATGGACAAACCTCCTCTGGAAAAACACACACCATGGAGGTAAGAATTTATCTAGAATTAAACAAATTCCATAAAGAATTGTTTTTTGCAACAGGCAGTATGATTTTCAACGATTAGCTATTTTACTGATTCTGTTTTCTTCTCATGGTTTTTGCCAATCATATTTACTGTACTGTAAATCATCACACATCACCACAACGAATGAATGTTTGATATGTGATTGTTTAGGGGAACCTGCACGATCCAGATGGCATGGGCATTATTCCTCGAATCGTCCAGGATATATTCAACTACATTTACTCCATGGATGAAAACCTGGAATTCCATATCAAGGTTTGAAATGCACAACAAATCAGGGCTAATTATTCACTGGGTTCCCACTGACATTTTCAGACTTAGAAATTTAAAGGACAAAAGTAGGAAGCTTGGAGATGTGTGTGTGTGTATTATATGAGTAATATTTCACAATAATAAAATAAATGCAGCCTTGGTAAGGCTTTTTTATTAAAAATATTGAAACGTTCTTTACTGAGCCCAAACTTTCGAACAATAGTGTAATAATTTAAGACTGCTGGTCATAAAACTTAGAGCTCTTTTGCATTGGCAGGTCTCCTATTTTGAGATTTACCTGGACAAGATCAGGGATTTGCTGGATGGTATGTATGACTAAATGTGATGCAGATTCTTTTTGCATTGTTTTTTTTATATTAGAGATTGTGTAATTTTAGTGTAGTCTTCTGTCGTATTAAAATCAGAATTTTTCTTCCAGTATCTAAGACCAACCTGTCTGTACATGAAGACAAGAACAGAGTTCCTTACGTAAAGGTGAGGCTGTGTTTTAGTAATTAACTGTGCATGTATTAGTGAAGGAGTGGTTCACAGGTTTTCCCTATCTATCTCTTTCTCCATCTGCAGGGTTGTACTGAACGGTTTGTGTGTAGCCCGGATGAAGTGATGGACACCATTGATGAAGGCAAATCCAACAGACATGTGGCTGTCACAAGTAAGCCCATGCAAATCAGTCAGACACACTGCATAGCTGTTTTTAGCAGGCTGAACTTTTCCACACCTGTTGCTCTCGGAGTTATATTTGTGAGAGTAGTTTCAAGGCCTTCTTTCTTATGACTTCTTTTGAGATGTTTATACAATCAAAAGAGTGTCTTGTTGTGTGCATGTTGTTAAAGTTGTGTGGAAATGAAAACTCGTATTTTCTCTGTGGTGTGTGTCAGACATGAACGAGCACAGCTCCAGGAGTCACAGTATCTTCCTGATAAACGTCAAGCAAGAGAACACACAGACAGAGCAGAAACTGAGCGGGAAACTCTACCTGGTGGATTTAGCAGGAAGCGAGAAGGTAATATTTCTGCTTCTGTTTTTTCACTTCCTTTTTCCAGCCTTCACATGTTCTGCTTCTATTTTAAACCCATTCACAGACATTAGTTATTCTCAGCTGGTTTCACTTCAGGACCCATAATAGTATTTGTGATTTGATTAGTTCCTTATTCATGTTAGCTTCATTTGTGGCAGCACTGGCTCTGATTTGATGTTTTGAATGCAGGTCAGTAAAACCGGAGCAGAGGGTTCGGTGTTGGATGAAGCCAAAAACATTAACAAATCTCTCTCCTCTCTGGGCAACGTCATCTCCGCTCTGGCTGAAGGAACGGTAAGTGTGATGCACCCGAGTTGTACAATTCACCGCCCTGCATCATATTTGCTGAATGAAATCCAGTGCTTGTTTCTTACTAATTTTGAGGTGCTGATTCCAATAATAGAGTCTGTTTTTCTCGAACATGTCACTTTCTTACAAAATGTTATGTGCTTTTCACAACCAACTGTAAGGTGAAGAAGTCTCGTAGTATCCCTTAATCACCAGATAAACTGCCACAAATACATAATTTTGAGCCAAATTACAACTGTTTGTTCAGTTTTTAGCTGATTTTTACATGTATTACTGATTCTGGAGATAATATTTTATGCCTTATCCTGATTTCAAGGTTAGAATTATGGAAGAGAATGCAAATATTACCCAGATTTTTCTGCTGCATCTGTGGGTGTTTTAACGCATTCAAACAGCAACAGAAAATTTCAGCTTAAAAAGATCTTATTTATAAACTTGTATATGAAAAGTTGACATTGACATTAAATAGAGTGTTAAATATTTTTTTTATTCTGATAAGTGCATTAAAGCTGATACATGTTTATAAATTAAAAATAATTTTATAGAAAAAAAAAACTGTACATAGAATGTACACATACATTTTTTTTATTTATTTATTGATTTTTATCACCAAATTTGATCATATTGGGCCTTTTTTTGGAATTCAGCAGAAAGTGTTTGATTTTTCATGGATGGAAGGGTAATGAATGAATATTTATTTCCCCCGCCAGACATACATTCCCTACAGAGACAGTAAGATGACGAGGATCTTGCAGGACTCTCTGGGTGGAAACTGCAGGACCACTATAGTGATCTGCTGCTCTCCATCCTCCTTCAATGAGGCCGAGACCAAAACTACGCTCATGTTCGGACAGAGGTGATGAGATATACACACACTGAGAGTTTTAACGAAACGTTTATTTTGAGCACCAAGTAATTTTTGTTTTCTTTACTGTTTTCAGAGCAAAGACCATCAAGAACACAGTCTCTGTGAACGTGGAGCTGACAGCCGAGCAGTGGAAGAAGAAATACGAGAAGGAGAAAGAGAAGAACAAGACGCTAAAGAACACCATCACCTGGCTGGAGAACGAACTCAACCGCTGGAGGAACGGTACTGTAATGACACACATGCGTTATACTCATTCAGCTGTATTCAATGATAATTGCACGGAACTGTATTGTTGTTTTGTGTGTTTTTAGGTGAGAGCGTTCCCACTGAGGAGCAGTACGATAAGGAGAAGGCAAACGCTGATGTTCTAGCCCTGGATAATGTGATGAATAATGATAAATTCACCTCGTCTCCCAGCGTGCCCGGCCTTAAATTCACTGACGCTGAGCGTGAGAAGTGTGAGGCTGAATTGGGCAAACTCTACAAACAGCTTGATGACAAGGTGAGATGAACTGCTGATCTTAAATGAACGAAGCTTTTGGACATTTGCTTTTGGCATTAATGGCCATTTTTGAGATTTTTCGCATCAGTCAATAATTGTGTTCTTATGCAGTTGATTAACTAAAGTTAGTATCTTCAAGACCAATAGTATCTTGTCTGAAATGAGTGTTATTTTAGCGCCCCCCCCCATATTGTTTGCTCCAGTGAAATTATTACATAGAAATGTACAGTATATAGTATTTTAATTTTAGATTTTTAGTTTTAATTAGCACTTTTTATTCACCAAGGATGTTTTAAATTGATCAAATGTGACAGTAAATACACTTATAATGTTATAAAAGTTTTCTATTTCTATTAAATGCTGTCCTTTTGATCTTTCTATTCATCAAAGAATCCTGGCGAAAAAATATATCACAGTTTCCACAAAAATATTAAGCAGCACATCTGTTTTCGACATTAATAATAATCAGAAAGCAAATGAGCATATTCTAATTATTCCTCAAGGACCATGTGACACTGAAGACTGGAGTAATGATGCTGAAAATTCAGCTTGGCATTTAATGGAATATATTAAATTTTAAGATCTCTTCAAATAGAAAGCAGGAAATTGTATATTTTGATGATATATCTTATTATATCTATTAATATTACTGTAGTTTTTATCAAATGGATGCAGCCTTGGTGGGTATTGGAAACTGACCCCAGGCTTTTAGCTGTTGAAGTGCATAATTGGTAATAACAGAACAATAAGTTCTGTTGTAAAATAAAGATGTATTTCAAGACTCATTAATTACATTAATTCTATGTTTCTCTCACTCTCTGCTGTCTGCTTTTAGGATGATGAGATAAATCAGCAGTCTCAGCTGGCTGAGAAACTCAAACAGCAGATGCTGGATCAGGAAGAGGTGAGACCTAAACACGCACCACACATCAGATTTACATTATTTCCCATAAGTAAGAACAGTGTCCTGTCTCCTAGGTTGCTGTGAATTATCTAGAGACTAAAAACTCAGGAGTTGGCGTTTGCTCTTTGCCATTAAAAGCTATAAATAATAAATAACGTTCTGGCCTAGTGCACATGCTCCTTTTATGTTGAGTTCCCATCACTTTCCCCTCTTCTTTCTCCTCAATAATTTGACACTAATGACCCAATACAAAAATCTTTGTGTTGTAGCTGCTGGCCTTAACGCGAAGGGACCATGACAACCTGCAGGCGGAGCTCACCCGTCTTCAGATGGAGAACGATGCGTCTAAAGAGGAGGTGAAGGAGGTGCTGCAGGCCCTGGAGGAGCTTGCAGTTAACTATGATCAGAAGAGTCAGGAGGTGGAGGACAAGACCAAGGAGTTTGAAGCCCTGAATGAAGAGCTCAACCAGAAATCTGTGAGGAGAAACTAGTCATTAAAAACACCATTTTAGAGCCCTGCACGGGCCTCAAATTTAGGCCCTAGCCCGGCCCTGGCCCGAGACGCTCAGGCCCTAGCCCGGCCCACGTCCGACAGCTTATCAGAGTTACCGGCCCGAGCCCCCCCCCCCCCCCCCCCTCCTAAAACAGTTTATACTACTGTTTCGGCTATTAAAATAGTTCAGTTTTGTGTGTAATGGCAAAATTATTATATATATATATATATATTTTTTTTTTTTTATTAAGTTAATTTAGAAAAATGTTTGGAGCATTTTTGTTCGTTAAATAGCCTATAATTATTATTTTTTTTTTTACGTAACGACCAAGCGGCCAGCGGCATGAGCTGATCATAGCCTATGTTTGATAAATTTAGCCTTCTCATATCATCACGACTTGCCTAAAATAAAATCTATAGATATACTAAAAGAGTTGAAGCATATAACAATGTAAACGTTAAACCTGCGCTATAATAATAATGTGCGCTAGCCTATATCTAAGTTTGTGCGGAGAGTGGAAGCTAAAGCGCGCTCTGCAGGACACTGGTGCGCAAACACATGGATTGTTTTCAGTTGAAACTAATTAAAATAGCCTACACCGTCATTTATTTAGTTTTTTCCTGATAAAGGTAAGAGTAATACATCATTCGGAACTGTAAAGGGTCTACTTGTATTTGTGTGCACTCACAATACCAACAAAATGTAGTTCTTTTATAAAACAATGAAAACAAACATGATGCGCTTCTGCCGTCTTGAACAGGAGCTCTTCACAAAAATGAACCGAAGCTGAGCGAATACATGCCTCACAGACATGATAAATATTTCTATAGAAAGCTTTAAATTATTACTTAACGAAATAAACAAATCGAAAACAAAAACTCTTATTATAATCTTAATCATAATCAATAAAGATGCATTTCTCTCTAAAGGCGCTCCTAATGAGGAGACGGCGAGTCAGGATCAGCAACTTCATCCCTGCGACACGGACTCAGAAAACAGTTTATTAGTAAATAATTCAAATATCTCCTTACTATTTCCCGCAGACACATTCATGGTTTGCTGGGGTTTTGCAGCAAGCTTTAGCCTATTGCGTGCATTTGAACGCAGAACTATTGAGCTGCGCTGAAGTCATTTGCGCACCTTCTGCTGCTGCAGGACACTAAACACCATCGAGCTGCTCTCAGTCACGGCACGGTCTTGTGTTGGCGCGGCAATTTCATCACTAATCAATGGATGTCTACAATATAAAAAGGAGAAACCCAAAACAGGCCCGAGGCCCGGCCCCGTCTGAACTATGACGTGAAAATTGGCCCGAAGCCCGGCTCTAGAGGCATAAAGTCGGGGCCCATCGGGCCCGGGCCGAAATGCAGGGCTCTACACCATTTTCTTCACTATTGTTTAATTCACTTTCACCGAAATGTTGTAATTTACTTTTGCTATTATAGATATTGATATAGATATTGGTTGCTGATCTGAGCTGTCTATTGTTGCAGAGCGTTCTTGCATCTATCGACTCTGAGCTGCAGAAACTGAAGGAAATGACCAACCATCAGAAGAAGAGAGTCACTGAGATGATGTCATCACTGCTTAAAGACCTGGCAGAGATTGGCATCGCCGTTGGCAGCAATGACATTAAGGTAAAAAGGCAAAAAAAACTAAGTTACTGCATTAGCCTCTATTTCGCTTTTTTGTATATATATATTAATATATTAATTATATTATATAGGTGCATCTCAGAAAATTAGAATATGAATATGGTGGAACTTTTCTTGTAACTTGTTTCAAAAAGTGAAACTTTCATATATTTTAGATTCATTGCATGTAAAGTAAAACACTTCAAAAGTGTTTTTGTTTTAATTTTGATTATTAGTTTACAGCTCATGAAAGTCAAAAATCGGTATCTCAAAATATTACAATATTTACATTTGAGTTTCAATAAATGACCATCCCTACAGTATAAATTCTGGGTATCTGTTCTTTAAAACCACAATAATTGGGAAGACTGCTGACTTGGCAATGATCCAGAAGACGAACACTGACACCCTCAAAGAGGGTAAGTCACAGAGGGTCATTACTGAAAGGTGTGGCTGTTTACAGAGTGCTGTATCAAAGCATATTAAATGCAAAGTTGACTGGAAGGAAGAAATTGGGTAGGAAAAGGTGCACAAGCAACAGGGATGACCGCAAGCTTGAGAATACTGTCGAGCAAAGCTGATTCAAACACTTGTGAGAGCTTCACAAGGAGTGGATTGAAGCTGGAGTCAGTGCATCAAGAGTCACCACGCTCAGACGGCTTCAGGAAAAGGGCTACCAAGCCACATTGTCAGAAGCGTCTTACCTGGGCTAAGAAGAAAAAGAACTGGACTGTTGCTCAGTGGTCCAAAGTCCTCTTTTCATATAGAAGTAAATTTTGCTTTTCATTTGGAAATCAAGGAATCCAAGCTGCTTGAAGTCCAGTGTGAAGTTTCTGAAGTCAGTGATGATTTGGGGTGCCGTGACGTCTGCTGGTGTTGGTCCATTGTGTTTTATCAAGTTCAAAGTCAATGCAGCCGTCCTCCAGGAGATTTTAGAGCACTTTATGCTTCCATCTGCTGACAAGCTTTATGGAGATGCTGCTTTCCTTTTCCAGCAGGACTTGCCCACAGTGCCAAAACCACTTCCAAGTGGTTTGCTGGCCATGATATTACTGAGCTTGTTTGGCCAGCCAACATGCCTGACCTGAATCCCATATGGAATCTGTGGGATATTTTCAAGAGAAAGATGAGAAACAGACGATCCAACAATACAGACGAGCTGAAGGCTCAATAGTGCCTGAGCAGAGCCACAGGCTGATCGCTTCCATGCCAGTCCTCACTGATGCTGGAGTTTGTGCTAAAGGAGCCCTGACCAAGTCTTGAGTGCATAAATCAACATACTTTAAAGAACTTGAACTTTTCTGCTTTGAAAATCCTTTTTTTGATTGATCTTAAGAAATATTCTAATATTTTTAGATACAGATTTTTGACTTTCATGAGCTGTAAGGTCTAATCATCAAAATTAAAACAAAAAAAAACTTTTGAAGTGTTTTATATGTAATGAATCTAAAGTATATGATAGTTTCACTTTTTGAAATAAGTTACAAGAAAAAATGAACTTTTTCACCATATTCTAATTTTCTGAGATGCACCTGTATATCTATTAGTGCTGTCAATCAAAACAATTTTAAACTAATTAATCACACATTTTTCTGATATTAATCGCAACTAAGCCCATCTAATATTAAAGTTTTTAAATCTACTTTTATATTGCAATTTCACATTCAATCTTCAATTTAAAGTACAAACAACATAAAGACAGAATATATATTTTTTATTTGTTTAATGGCACCTTTTTTTGTTATGACTGAAGGCCCAGTATCACTGATACCAATACTGATTTCTTTATAAAATTGCCCCCCCTCCAATATTTACCTATTGACGATAGCCATTCAACGTTACAGTATAAATGAGAGATATCAATTTTAACATTTATTAGACTTTAAAAAAATAACTTCAAATTTAAGTGAACTTGAAACAATCTTCACATAAACCATTATAATAAATGTCATATTTACCTGTGCCCTTCAGCAGAAATATACAGAAATCGAAATGATCAAACACTGAATACTAAATTAAATATAGATGAATACTTGCAGCTATAAAAGTCATTTTTTCCTTTTTATTTTTAAATAATTTTTTGCCATTAATAGCTATCACATCCGCTGCTTATTAGGTTATTTTGGCTGCTATTTCTTTAGGAGTTGCTGCTTTTTTTTACCATTTCTGAGACACTTTAGGTCATAAAGTCTCTATTAATGAGATGACGAGTTGAATCGGGTGTGTTAGATGAGGGAGACAGTGCTAGGATGCTCCAGGACAGTTTTGAAAACCATTTCAGAGACATGTTCTTAAATGTTACTCATAAAATATATTACATGCACGCACAGTATTATGGCAGCTTTAATCACCTTTTTGGTAACATCATGACTTAACTGACCATGACATTGCATGCACATAGTTTATTTTGCGCTTTGATATGAAATGATGCAGGCTACTACAGCGTGCACCGGTACCTTTGTGCGTGCAATAGAAGAGCACGCACTGCGAGCACAGCTCGTTTGACTCACGCCTGCCGCTGAAGTGGAGTGCGCGTCTGAAATGTCTCCTGTTTGATGTGGTCGTAAAGATGTTCTGCGAATGAATAAATGCACTTCTTGTCAAGAGAAAAAGTGACAGAAACAGCAGTTGTGAGTGGGGTGGCCAACCCTAGCTCCGCCCTTGTTAATTGCGTTAAATATTGCGTTAAACTGGAAAAATTTATTGCCTGCGTTTACGTGCTAATTTTGACACCACAAAAAAAATAAATAATTATATATAAAGTTTTTTTTTTTTCCTTTAATATTTTGTCACTTGATCTTTGCTTTATATTTTCCTCTTTCTTTAACTATTCACCCTCCTCTCTAACCTCAATTATTTCTTTCTTTTTCTGTCTGTGTTTTGTCTCTGCAGCATGAGGGTGGAGGTCTCATTGATGAAGAGTTCACAGTGGCTCGTCTGTACATCAGTAAGATGAAATCAGAGGTGAAGACTCTGGTGAAGCGCAGCAAACAGCTGGAAAGCGCTCAAGCCGAGAGCAACAAGAAGATGGATGAGAACGAGAAAGAGCTCGCAGCCTGTCAAATCCGTATCTCTCAGGTAAATGGAAGAACAAGATGACTTCATCCAAAAATGAAAATTGTCACTCGCTCTTACATCATTTCTAACTTGTTTTAGTATATTTTACTGAACATAAAAGAGCATTTACACAGCTCTTCGCCTTGTAAAACCAGTCTTATGGTTATTAGATCATTAATGTATGACTGTAGCTAAATGGAAACACCACATGCTCTCCATTACAACACTAGCATGGCATTTACAGGAAGCTTTAAAAAGATCCTGAGATTTATCTCTGTGTTTGTCTACAGTATGAAGCAAAGATAAAGTCCCTGACAGAGTATCTACAAAACATCGAACAGAAGAAGAGACAGCTAGAGGAGAACGTCGACTCTCTCAATGAGGAACTGGTCAAACTCAGTGCACAGGGTACAAATACACACACATGCTTTTCTTTCCTCTCATAAATGCATTTTAATGCCCATATAAAACTGTGGCCCAGACCAACCAACTTTTACTGCCCTCTTGTGGTGAGACTGCATTGGGTGTGAAAGAAGTTGTGAAGTTTATTTTCCCTTGTGCAGAGAAAGTTCATGCCATGGAGAAGGAGAATGAGATACAAAGTGCTACTGAAGTCAAGGTAAGCATTTTATAACAACATAAACATTTTTGGTTAATCATTTTTAGTGAGTTTTGCTCTTAAAATGTACCATTTATATTTTCTGTAGTTCATCATTCAGATTGCAAGATTCAGAAAGGGGGCTTTTGAGAGAGGTTTCATTTATTTTAAAAGAGAGTTTGTAATTCATAGTTGTTTTTCTATTCGTGATTGGACAGGTTGCAGTTGAGGAGCAGATTCAGAACCACAGAGAAGCTCATCAGAAACAGCTGAGCAGCCTGAGAGACGAGCTGGAGAACAAGGAGAAACTCATCACTGAACTGCAGGAGTAAGATATACATACACATATTCAGGCAGTGAATCAAGGACACATGGGCTCATTTTTCCTCTCTTTGTTTTCTGTCTGCAGTCTGAACCAGAAGATCATGTTGGAGCAAGAGCGCTTGAAGGTGGAGCACGAGAAACTCAAAACCACTGACCAGGAGAAGGGCCGCAAACTGCACGAGCTCACGTACAACACTCAAAGAACATTCAGAGATTTGAATAGTGTATGCAAAAAAAACTGGTCTGGTATGCTAATGCTAAAATATGTTTACAGGGTGATGCAGGACAGAAGGGAACAGGCCAGACAGGATCTCAAAGGCCTGGAGGAGACAGTGGTAGGTCATTTTGTTCAGTGCATGAGAGAGGTTTCTTGCATCTTCATATGCATGTGTGCACGCTCTGATTTCTCTCTTCTCCTCAGGCCAAAGAGCTGCAGACTCTTCATAACCTGAGGAAACTCTTTGTTCAGGATCTGGCCACACGGGTGAAGAAGGTACAGCCATTGTGTACACATTCTTCTCTTAAGTACTTCAGATAATGAAATGGTTTCAATGTGTATATTTTTATATTTTTATTTTTTATTTTAATGACAAACCCTAAGCTATGGTTACTATTAAAAGCTAAACATTTAAATTGGTTTTATAAGTTCTTGTGTATAGCTGTCTTTAAAAAAAAAAAAAAAATACACCTTTTAAATTTCTGTTTAAGCTTATACCTTTTATTTATTTATTATTGTTATATATTAATTCTTAAATAATTTTATGAATAATTTTAACTTTTTTTGTTTGTTTTTATTACTGTTATTATTAGTTAATTACTAATTCATTCAAAATGTCATTATTACTATTATTAATTATTATTATTAATATTGTCATTATTTTATTGATTCCCTTACTTTTTATTTTTTATCTTTTATTCCTTTTTTCTTTTTGGCTAGTAGTCTTTAGTTTGCCTTCAAAACTAATAGACATCATAAAACTCTGTTGTGATTTTATCGACCACTCTCAGACATGCTTGAATTATGCATTAATATATTTTTCCAGAGCGCTGAGATGGACTCAGATGACACCGGCGGGAGTGCGGCGCAAAAACAGAAGATCTCATTCCTTGAGAACAACCTCGAGCAGCTCACTAAAGTGCACAAGCAGGTAAACACACTCAAAACATCAGATACCCTGGGCATACTCTCAAAACACAGACTCACTGTGTCATGTTTGTCCTTTTGTCCAGCTGGTGCGTGATAACGCTGACCTGCGCTGTGAGCTGCCCAAGCTGGAGAAGCGCCTGCGGGCGACGGCGGAGCGCGTGAAGGCTCTGGAGTCTGCGCTCAAAGAGGCCAAAGAGAACGCAGCCCGTGATCGCAAACGCTACCAACAGGAGGTGGACCGCATCAAAGAGGCCGTCAGAGCCAAGAACATGGCCCGCAGAGGGCACTCGGCACAGATCGGTTAGCTCTCTCACACACACTTTTAAAAAAAGTGCTGTTATTAGATTCAGCCAAGTGCTTACGGAAGGCACGTTTCTTTTGACATTTCGACTTGGCCTGAAGAGATTATACTATAACAGAGGAACACTGAAAGTTTTTAAATGCTACAAAGATGTTACTCACTCACTTTTTTAGGGATTTTAATAAATGATTAATCATGGTGCATCTCGTGATTTCTTTGATTTTAACACAAATAATGGCCAGTTTTGAAGCTTTTCAGTTTGTTGTCATCTTTTAAAACAACGTTTAGGTATTAAACAACTGGGCATCTTAAATGAAACTACTAATAATCACACATTATCAGACTTTTAAAGTTAAATTATTAAACCTGTTTGATTTCCTAAATGGAATCATAGTCTAAAGCTAAAAAATTTGAGTCTGTGACCATGATAAACTAGGCAAATTTCTGTGAAAAACTGCCAAGCCCAACTCTGACTGCCCAAAACCTGCAGACTAGCATTGATTTGTCCAGTTTGTTTTGATTGATCGATTTAGTAGACCAATTTAGTAAACAATCAAAAGTTGTTTTTTGGCTTGACTAACTAGTCATATTTCCTCCTTCCACAGCCAAGCCAATCAGACCCGGTCAGCCCCCTGTCGCCTCTCCCACCCACCCCAATGTCAACCGCTCAGGGGCGGGGCTCTTCCAGAACAACCAATCAGTGGGCATCCGTGGTGGAGGTGTAGTCAAACAGTAAAATAAGTGAGTGCATGCTGCAAAATACTCATCACATTATGCAGGTAAAATGGGAAACCTTTTTCACCTTCTGTCTCTCTCTTTTTCTCACTCTTTCCAGCTGTTGAATGCTGAATTTAACCCCAGTAGCCCCAGCTGAAGCTGATATCATCCCAAAAAGCTAAACAGGCATTCCACAGCACGGGAGGGTTCAATACTATACAAATGAAAATGAATATAAGTATATATGTGTATGAAACATGAAATACTATCCCTGTCTGGGCTGTACAGATTTTCCTCCATTCTTATCGCTTATATCTTCCCTTTAAAAATATAAAGAAAACTAAAAAAAAAAGACAGGCTTTTTGCACCAGTGGACACGTGTGTAACTAGCGTCTATATCTTCACTCTTGCACAGTAGGTTTCTGCTCACATCCTGCTCTCCACATCCCTCACTGTGCCAAGTTGAATGTATTACAAAAGAAAAAAAGGCAGAAATGAATGAAAAATAGAAAAAAGGAACAACTAAAAAAAAACTTACTAGCTGCATTTTCAGTCTTATGTACGTTCACATTTTGGGTTTGTTTAGAGAGTTAGCTCGTTCTCTCTTGCTTTGAGTAGTTTCTATTGAACATTTCACCTAAATACGCAAGTTAACACTACAGTTGAACTATGTATATATATGAACCATTGAACTAGTTTTTGAAATGATGGACATGTTCAGAAGAAAGATTTAAATTATGATGTAAGGGTCGTCTGAAAGTAGACAAATGAGATGCAGTTCCATGAAATGAGAACGAAAAGGCTGCTTAATGTTGATGCACCTGAGCTGCAGGTATATTTAACGCACTGTACGAACACATAACGAGTAATCATTGTTACAGCATAAAGACCTGTGTGTGTATGTCACAGCCTGAGGTCTTAGATGAGTTGTAGCTAGGTTAAAAATCAATAATACTAATGTCATGTGCTCATTTCAATATTTAACTTCAGTTTTCACTGTTTAAGCAGGTAGAGTTTGCCGTATCAATGCTGCTCCGTAGCTCAATCACTACAAATCATCAATAATCATGTGTGGGGATTTTTCCTCTTAGTTATACTTACAATATTCCCCGGCAGGATTGCTGTTATGGTATGCAGGGATCCTATCTTTTAATTTTAGAGATTGTTGGCCCAACAATGAACACTTACCTTATGGTTTATTCATTCACATGTCATTAACCAAACCTGTTAGACTTTCCTTTCATCCTACACTAAAGGATATCAGATTGTTTATACTGATTTTTTGAAGATAAAATGCACAGGCATGGACAATTTCAAGCTCCAGAATGTCAAAAAATACCATGGAGAGATTTGATTCCACATCTTCTGAAGTCAAACTGGAAATTTAAGTCATTATTCACTTCTGATCTAGCACTCCGTGGCTCTAAAATCTCATTTGCTTTGACATTCGATTGAGACGTAATGGCATTTGGCGTCATTAACATCAAACCTGCCACAACATGCATTATATGAGCAAATGAGATCTTCATAGGTTGTCATATTTTCAAGGGTGCTCTGTTTTTGGAGCTCCTTTTAATTACTTGTTTTCATTTGACAGAAAAGCTCAATTTCTTAGGGTTTGGGACTGCATGAGAGTGAGTAAATGATGACAAAAGATTCATTTTTGGGTGTGTTAAGGGATTCTTGAATGTGGAAATGATCACCCGCCCTTGTCCCCTTTAGAGGCACCCTCTTAATGGTTAATTTTACACTTTGTATAGTGTCATTTTGTCGTTTTGTTGGAGTGAGGTTTGTGCAATGGTCAGACAGCCATTGAAGTCACAGTATTCCTCCACTCCTGAGTTTTTACCTTTTGATTTGACTTGTGCTTTGGAACAGTTTAGTCCAT